>NC_137664.1:13085818-13513318 GCF_963422515.1 Blennius ocellaris
TAACCTCTACTTGATATTTGATGCAACATAGTATGTATCATAGCATGCAGGTAATTAGTGCAGGATCCTTGTACAGGCGTACAGATACTTCACTTTGCAAACACTAACCTAAGCATGTGCACTCCAGAGTACCAAAGATTTTTTTTTTTCTTCCTTCAAACGAGCTGCCACACACTCCAAATCTCCACATGTGGGAATCTGACTGTGATGATGTTTGCTCTAGATGCGCACACCCACCCCACTCCATCTCAACAAGAGGGGACATTTCCATGACAAAGGGCAATTATTGACTTTCATTGGCTCGGCTTGCTTTGATATCAGCAAGGGGTGTGTCTGTGTGCGTGCGTGCGTATGTGTGTGTGTGTGTGTGTGTGTGTGTGTGTGTGTGTGTGTGTGTGTGTGTGTGTGTGTGTGTGTGTGTGTGTGTGTGTGTGTGTGTGTAGGAGAGAGACAGGAGGGTGTGAGGGGAGCAGTGGGTTAGGGGACAGCAGCACAGTGGAGGAAAAGAAGAAGCAGGGGGGACCTGATGAAAGGAGCCGAATGGGAAAATGCACCCACTGACCCACGGTGCACTAACAGAAGAGGAGGATCACAGTGGAAAGAAAGCATTCGTTTGTTGAGGTTTTCTTTCTTTCAGCCCTTCCCTCCGCTTCTCTTTTCTGCATCCTTCCTCCCTTTCTCCCCAGTGTTGTCTTCCCATCCATCTCCCTGCTTTCGCTTTCTTTTACTCCCTCTTTTTTATCTGCCTATATATGACTGATCCTCCCCCATACTCCCACCTACCCCGCTCCTCCTCCTCCTCCCCCCTTCACTGCCATAATTTAAGGGGCTGAAAGGCATGGCGAGTGGAGAAAGAGGAGAAGAGAGCGCTGAGAAAAAGGGGAGACCCTGCAGATGAGGGCCTTCCTTCACGGACGTGGCACAGATGTGAGGGTGTTTTTTGTGAAATGAGTCGGGGAGGGGCGGCGATAGGCTAATTTGCGTGGCATAAAGACGGGGCCCTTTTCATATGCAGAGCGCCACTTTGATGCGCGGCCGATGAAAGCTGGAGGGAGCGCAGAGGAGAGGAGAAGAGAGGGTGATGGAGGGGTTCTTTGTCCCCTGACAAGAAGGCATCTGCTCCACGCTGCCCTCCTCTCCTCCTCTCTGCGGCTGTACCAAGGCGCCACAATGGGACGGCCGGGAGGAGAAAGTGTCATCAGAGCACCTTAGAAAACAGGACGGGGAAAAATAAAGAGAAGCCGCTGCTTGGGTCGGCCTGGTTGGCGTACGGGGATGCATATCAATACTGAAATTTATTCAAGGCCTGCAAGCAGCCACACGAAGGCTGAGCTGTCTGAACATGCAAACACACTATAGAGACATTGACATAGTTTCACAGCTGACAACACGCATCTTAACATGGGCCGATGTTTCCCTTTGAGAAACAACACACACAAACTTTCCTCTTTCACGGGAATCAAGATCAATGGCTGCCGGGGTGAAAGGTGTGCATGAGTTTGAATGGTGGGAGATCAGATGGAGACTTTGCACTGAGATCAGTGCTGCTGCTTTCTGTACATGTCTCTGTGTTGTTGACTGGACTATGAGGCATGTGTGTGTACGTGTGCGTGTGTGTATACAGTGTGTATTTGCGTGTGACATGTATGCATGTGTGTGTCCTCGCGGTGTTGATCACAGGCGACAGGCTCGCCAGGGCTCCCTCACCAAGCACAGGCTGATTTCACGGTCACACAAAAGCTTGATCTCAGCAGAGAGGCTGTTTTGGCAAGAAAAACCTCAAACCATGTCTTTTCCTGTAATCCAGTGAATTTAAAGCACAAACTCATCTCACAGCTTATTGAGGTTTCACATGCATGCATGACGCTGTGCCATAGAAAAGTACCATGAATATGCAAATGATGCATGTTTTTTTCACATGCGCACTTGTTTAGTATTATATATGATGCTGCATTAGATGGTTTGGTGGCAGTGTGCAGTACGCTGGAATAAAGTAACAAACTATTAATTCCTAACATTTTTTAGGGTACTTCTGCTTTCATTACTTTTTTCCATGATGTGAAATTTTACTCATAAAACTGCAATATTATGGTGTAAGACATGACTTTTAAAACATGTTGGTTCAGAGTTAATTTGCAATAATATAAAGACATTTAAATCAGTATTTTGCTTGTTGAGTGATTTATAACATTTGAATTTTATTTGATCTGTGTTTACCCTGACAAGTTCATTGAGACCAGGGTCTCATTTATACCAGATATACATATACATTATTATTAGGGCTTTAATGTGTTCATTTCAATTATTTCATTTCCAAAAATAAGAAAAACATTAAATGTTTTAAATGTATTAAATGTTTTTATGACATGCTCATATATGATTAAAATATTATGACTAGAAATTGATCTATTGCAGAGTCTCAATTTTACTTGATGTAATTGAGTCCCACTACAACTGCTGTATAAACACAAATAGGTAAAGACAAATTACATTTTAATTCACAATATATAGAAAAGCAGAATGACAACAAGAACTAGAAACAAGCGCATGATGACGCACATGATTTTATTTATTTATTTTTTCAGAATCTTTATAATTACTTTAAAAGCCATTAGAGTGTGATGGAGGGATGCTCCACTTTGATGGAGCCAAGTAAGAAAAAGCTTTTTGCCAAACTTTGAACATGCAGAAGGACGTCAAAGAAGAGAAAGATCTGACAATACTGTCTGTGTGACATGAAAGAGGAGAGGAATAATGGAAGTTCCAAGCATGGAGTCTAAGCATGGATAAGGAGATGAAGGTGTATCAATGTACAAGTCTACAAATGGGTAATGATGGCACATTAAACAGAGAGTTCTACAGAGTTCAATGCTGATGGAGGGTTATGCACCATAATGGTCTGGAATAAACAGCATCCAGCAAAAGTAAGTAACATGCAGAGGCATAGAAACATAACCTTTGTCCATCAGAGGTACAAAGGAGGAAATGAGGCCTTTCCTTATTTTGATTGAAAGACAATATTTAGATGATGTTTTCTATACTAGAATAAAATAGATAAAAATTCTTTATTGTCACTCCGTTAAAACATTGTTACCAGCAGTGAACTGTCGTAAGAGCATCTTCCGTGAATCCACAAGAATAAAACACATAAGAGGGTTTAAAAAAAAATATTACTCCCAAGTTCCATAAGAATATGGACTGGGAGTCACGCCACTGTGGAGGCCGCCATTGTTGTTATTGTTGATCGACTCACTGCGTGTGCAGAAGAACTATATACTCTGGTGGCGGAGTCCATGCAGTAACATCATTTCTGAAAAGTTGCCTTTCCCCCCCCATTTCTACGCTTCTGAAAAGTTCCACCTTGGGAGCCATTTTCAAAAAGTTGTGTTTTCAGTGGCTCCAAGCACGTCGTGTGAACAGCTCTATAATCTGCTCTCATTTACACAGGTTGCCACACTCAGTCTTTGCAACTTGCACTGTCGACTTGATTAGCTTTTATACCGAAAGCCATTCCTACGGCAGTCATTATTCAGGCCCAAGTCCTCCATAATAAAATTCAAGTTTTAACGTGATGCCCCACCAGACGGGATTGATAATGGTAATTAAAGTGATAAAACAAATTTTGGCACAATTCATAACTGTGAGTATTGTCACGACTCACACACTGGATATTTGAGATGAAAATCGTCTAAGCTGTTATCTTTTGTCGCAGTCATTCACATTTTAAATTGGCCCATTATGAATTTGTCATGTGATAATGTTGTCCTTACTTTGAATGTGAAACAAAGGCCTGAGTTCATTTTTGAAATCAATCTCAGAGTGAAAACAAATGGATTAATAAATGGTTGTTGTCAACTTCATTAGGTGATCTTTGCCCTGAACCAGACGTTATTGCAGCAGGAGTCTTTGAGGGCTGGAAGCCTGCAGGTCCCTTACACCACAGAAGACCTCATCAGACACTACAACTGTGGAGATCTCAACTCCATCATCTTCAATCATGACACGTCGCAGGTCAAACACTCTTTTCTGGTCCATGTCTGTCCCATCACATCTTGTCTTGTTTGATATGGTTTTGTGTTATCTCTCATCTTCGAAGCTACACAACTACTTTTCTCTCTACTTAATAAGCTAAGAGTCATTTTGACCCCTTGACCCCATGTTTGTCACACTGACACGACCCTTGACCCCTTACCCTCACCCCTAACCTCCTAACCCCCTCGTCCCCATCACCGTCACCCTCTTCTGGTAACGTCTCTGCCAATTGCATCAGGCAAAATTAAAATGATAATGGAATTGACAGATTTATGTTCAGAGCTTCTACATTTTAACCACCCGATTCCACGTCTTGCAAATAACTTAATGGGAAATATGCTTTTCCTTCACCATCTCCTTCATTACAGGTCCCCAACTTCAATAATGTGACACTGCCACCCAGCGAGCAGGTGACCGCCCAGGAAATAGACAGCTACTTCAGACAGGAGCTCATCTACAAGAGAAATGAGAGAATGGGCAAGAGGGTCAAAGCACTGCTGGAGGAACATCCTGACAAGAGCTTCTTCTTCGCCTTCGGAGCAGGTTAGCCGTGCATTCGTTAAAGTCTTGGCGCCCAAGGACAGACACACGCATGTAGAAGCTGATTTACTAACAAGAGAGGACTGCATCTGACAGCACAAGAAAAAAGAAACACACAAGTACATTTACCTTATTTAATGTGTAATTTTGGCGGTGTGTGTTCCAGAGAATACTGGGAGGAGTTTATGCAACTTGATTCATTTACACAACTGGATTTACAGCATCTGAAAACAATTGTGTTGTTTATGATCTCATCTGTTTTCAATACAATGAAAAAGATCTGCATTCAGTCTTGAAGTGAGATGCTGCTGTTAGTGTGGCAAGACTCATTTCTTCACCAGAACTGTTATTTGAAGACTTGATTCTAAGATATTTTCTCTGCTCAACACCTTCTCAGGTCTTAGGCAAGTTTTCTGAAGTTTTCATGTGACCAAGTTTAAATGCAGACAAAACTCCCAATTTGAATACTCCTGTTTGCATGTGATGTCACTTGTGGTGTTAGTTTTAGCTGATCCCTGAGCCTCAAATAACATGAGCATTCAATCTTAAACCTCCATTCAGGACCCACATGGTATGTATGTTAAATATGTGGCATATGATCACATACATCTATTGGATTCATAGAAAAAATGTCAACATTTATTCTCAGGCTTTCACTCTTTTTTTCTGTTTTATTTCTTTGTTTTAATTGTACAAGTCGTATTTTGATTTTTAGTAAATCAGGCCCTCCATTGGTTAATCGCTGCGAACACAGTGTTTACTGCTTTACAAGAGCCAGTGGCTTCACAACCTGCTATTAAACAGGTCAAAACTAAACCTACTCTTCGTCTCATTGCTACTTCCTGGAACTCGTTTCCAGTATTTTTAGATGAAATATCAGGCTCTTTTACAGCAGTTTAAAGGCTTTTCTGGTCTAGTTATATGTGAACTAATCAAAGAAGTCAGTAAGATCGTCTTTTATCCGTATGACAAATTGACTTAAGTTCCCGTCTTTGTTAGTGAAGCACTTCTGAGGGAGACGGGAGACGTCTTAGTCTGAGAAGCTTAACAAACTGACTCACAGGGTGAAAAAACAAAGACAACTGAACAGACGGACTGAAATCCCAACTGATCAGTGCTCATTAACTGAGTTTTTCTCAGTACTGGAAGTCAATGCAAAATCGTTCCAATATATAGAAACAATTCCACCGCAAATTCTCTTCCCTTTTCTTTCACTGGTTGGGACAAATCAGATTTTGAGTCTGTATGCATTTCACATTTTTCTCAGGACTTGTCTTTTGCAGCTGCTTGTTGTGAGAAACATCTTTCATTGTTTGCTTAATTTATCCAAATCAATCAAATGTTGCTTGTGTAATGGTCTTTATGCAGGTTAGTGCAGCCTTCACAGATCTCATTCCAGACAAGGACAAGGATAAGGACAACTAAAGATAGGACAATATATAAGTAACTTAAAAGTTAAAAACACAATAATAATGATTGATAGAGTAACATAAAAGGAAGTCTTTGTTGAATGTACTTACAGTAAAAGGCAAAAATTAAAAACACAATTTACTACTAAATGACATAATAAAACCAATAACCGTGCTTAAAGCAACAAAGGAAGATCCAAGAATAAATGAGCCTACTAAAGAATTATGTTTAAAAGCCAGCCTGTATATGTACTTTGCACAATTTCTTGGAGATTTTAACATTTGTACTGAATCCGGTCAGAATAATGAGCCGTCCTCATGAGTGGTTTAACTTGATGAACAATGGTCTTCAGGCAGCTTTGGCATCAGATCAATGACCTGTTCAAGATGCCCTTTGGAAACATGGTTTTAGAAAGTGCCACTGACCAGAAACAGACTTGGAGCCTGTTTGAGTCATCCAGACATGTTCAAGTAATCCTTTAAATACTTCTGTTAACTGGAGAGCGAACGCAGAACGTATGTCTTGACTGATAAGAGGCTTGAGTTAAAACAGGGAAACCGCAGAAGAGAAGATTTATACAACTTGGTGTATGTGCTTACTCTTTGATTTGTCTTCCAGCTTCTTGGATGGATGCATTTGTACCTATTGCAGACCTGTTGGTTTCACTTCATGTGAAAATCAATGTAATAGTCACACCTCATAAAGTACACAAAATTGTCTCTTTGACTGCATATTCCAAAGCATTTTTCAAGCATACACTTCAAGTCACAAGAAAAACCTTAACTTTGAACAACATATTTTCACAAACATGTTTGAATATTTCTGTGTATCAATATATCATGCTGCAGTTACACCCAAATGAACAAGCCAAAATAAATATATTCTAAGTTTGAATGTTACCAATTTTTTGTTATTTTCAACTGATGTCTTTTTGGTTTATAAAATGATCTTCTACTAAGGCATTTTTTCTTACAGTCATTGCATTTTGTATAATCTTCTGGTTATTTTTTTGACTAGCAATTTGTTCTGAGCAGTTTGTTTTGTAAGATATACTAATAAAGGGTGCAGACCCCCTGTCCAATCTCTGATTCACTACTGAAGCCAAACAGTGACAGACAGACCAACTCTCAAAATAGTCTTTTTCACCCATGTTTGACTCACTGCAGGGCGAGTAATAAAAGATACATTCTGCATGGAATAATCTGGCACTTATCATTTATAATAACATGTAATTTATCTCAGATTTCATCATTTTATTATAAAATGACCTTGTCACAAACATCAAGGGGCTTCATTCAGTGGTCATTCCAAAGGAGAAAAAGCAGTAATAGAAAAGAGGGAGACCTTCACAGTCTTTTGGTCTCTGAGCTGGCAGGAAACAGCTGAGGAAAAACAGACGCACGTGCACATGCACACACGCACATGCGCACACACACTTAAACCCTAACAAGGCGTACATTTCACAGCGCGTCCCTACGGAGGTGCCTTTACAAGGGCTTGGTCTCTAAAGGTGTGTGCCTCTGAGCATATTTGTGCGTGTGTGTGTGTGTGTGTGTGTGTGTGTGTGTGTGTGTGTGTGTGTGTGTGTGTGTGTGTGTGTGTGTGTGTGTGTGTGTGTGTGTGTGTGTGTGTGTGTTGCTCCTGAGTGAAAGTGATCCATCCAATCAGCCAAGAAGCACTAGTCTTTGACATACGGAGAGCAGGTTAGGTCAACGTGTACAGGGAATGAGATGGATCACATTAGGCAACACACACACACACACACACACACACACACACACACACACACACACACACACACACACACACACACACACACACACTTTTCTCAGGCAGAACCCATACGCAAAACCGACCGGGGTAAAATGTGTCCTTAATTATCCCTGGAGGGGGTCAGAGGTCTCTCTCTCTCTCTCTCTCTCTCTCTCTTGCTCACTCACACACACACACACACACACACACACACACACACACACACACACACACACACACACACACACA
Source organism: Blennius ocellaris (assembly GCF_963422515.1). NCBI lineage: Eukaryota > Metazoa > Chordata > Actinopteri > Blenniiformes > Blenniidae > Blennius > Blennius ocellaris. The sequence continues at coordinate 13,093,802 of NC_137664.1, forward strand.
CACACACACACACACACACACACACACACACACACACACAATGGAGCCCATTATACTAACGTACTCCACTCCCCTACCGTCAGCTGTGAGCCTGCTGTTATCAGTGACCATCTCATGTCCCTCTAAAACAGTACAAAAAGACATCTGATCACATTAAAGGTTCGATTATGGTCTATTTAGCATTCTGTGTTTCTGTGTTGACACGCCTCCAATCTAGTCATTGACAGCTATCTGTGTGACTTTTAGCAAAAACCACAATCTGGTAAATAAGTGGATTCTTAGCCCCTCAAATTGCAATGCTTCAAGGTTTAGACAATCTATGAAAATCATCCAGTTTTGTCTTCAAACTAAATTGGATTCAGCCGAATTATACTTTGAAAGAGCAATGGCATATTTGGCATATTTCTCTGCCCAAGTAATGATCCCATTAGCCTGCTGGGGTTGGCTTGCAGATCCCTATGTGGAAAATCGTTGAGGGTTTTCATTTTTGACTTCAGTGAGCTTTATTGCCACAACAAGTTAGCAAAACAGTTTATACATGATAATTTACTTCCTGTCAAATTGCCTGGTTAGATACTGACGGCGCTTTGCCAAAGGAAACTATAGTTATATCAAAATTTAAGCATGATGTTTGGGTATTTGGATGTTTATGGAAGCCATATTTATGACTTTGTCTGGATTGATGATCGGCAATAATTCAGAATTATGTACCACAACGATATAAACATGAAGACAATCCTACATATAAACATATTGTAAACAATTTAAAGCTCATTAATCAATGACTGAGCGACCTTGACCCATATAGGTTATAAAATACCCCAAACAAGGTTGGAACACTAAAGAACTTTACGATTGTCTGGTAGCACGAAAACTGAAGTGAAGAAAACCGAATAAATGCGCTGTCATCAGTGTCAATAAGGGAAAAAAATTTAGTCACATATTTGAGGGTTTTAAGGTTGTTTATGTAGAAAGCATTAACGGTCAAATAGTAGCACACAGCCAAACCAGAGCAAACGTTTTCTAACCATAAACACACACACACACACACACACACACACACACACACACACACACACACACACACACACACACACACACACACACACACACACACACACACACACGCACACACACGCACACACACACACACACAGGCTTATCCCAATAAGGAGAGATTTACCTTAACCATGTATCATTAGATGAGGTCAATTTAAACTTTGAGGACTGAACAATGGCCAAACTCGATGAAAACTAATTGATATAACGAGATGGAGCTGGTTTATGGGTATGGATGTGGATTAAAAATGTATTTTGCAAACCTAAATCAAGTGGCTGCTCATTTGGCTCTCAATCTGAAACTATAAAATATGAGTTTTGTCATAACCAAACAAAAGTATTACCAGAAAGTCATGGGAAGAAAAACAGGGCGAATGAAAAATATGAGCATGGAGTGAAAAGGAACTTTATTTGGTCTACTTGTTCTTAGTAATAAACTTATTTCATTTGAGGAACAGTACTGTCTGCGGTCAGGGTTTTGCAAAGAATCAATCATATCAGCTGTAAATGGGTCTTGTTGAAGTCGGTTTGGAAAAACAACTCAAAAGACAAAATGTTGTTAAATACATCAAAGTAAACCAGAGTTTTAGGACTTCTCTTCAAACAGACACATCTGTCAAATGTATACACAAGTTAACTAACAGGTTAAGGAAGAAATTCTTATTGAATACGCTTTGTGCCTAGACATTAAAATCCCCTGTGTCAGGATAGAAGTGGCTTGGCCTTCAGTTTTGGCATACATTTTCATCTGAATCCAGTATTTAACTAGTCAATGAAATACAGCAAATACTTGTGTCATGAGAGTAAGGACGTAACACACGCAAACTGATTGGTATTGCGGTTTGGAATCCTGACTTGTGTTGTTTCCCGTAAGACCAAGAACACTAAAATAAGTCAAAAGTTGTCTGTTCTTTTTTCATGACACGTTTTTATTAATATTTGAACTTTGGATGAGTTGTTTGGAAATAATGGCTGGTACGTTGCTTGAATTTGGCCCGATGGTCAAGTGGTCAGAATCCTGGGCTGACGACCAGCAGGTGGAAGGTTTTTAATGTTCAGACCGCACTGAAAGGCCTCTCCAGGAAGACACGTAGCCAGATTTGCTCCTTGGGGTTTGTCTTGTGTGCATTGTCTTTTTTATTGACATTGCAAAATAGAAAATAGAAACCAGAAGTTGTGGCATTCGGCCGGCAGTTGATGCAACTTTGACCACTTGCACAGTCCCGGACTTATGCAGACTTTAGAAAATTATTACTTGTAAAAGTAACAGTGGTAATAGGACTGTATTTACTACTGTAAGGTTTCAACAATTAATGCCAATATGCATTATCCTGCATATCACTGCTTCAAAGTGAGCTTCTTCCTGCTTTTAAACGTGTTCATTTTCTGTTTGACTCTATAGTCAGTATGTCCACTACATCTTTTTTTTAACCCCAGGTTTATCATTTACTTTACCCTGTAAATTAAACCAAAATAGATTACGGTTAAAAAACAAAAAAAAAAAAATAATTTGTTCTAATCTTTATTGACATCCACATCCAGAATTCAGTCAGTAAAAATGTTCAGTCTGTAGTTTTGGAATTTGGGAAACTTTCCATGATCTGCTTTTGGAGCAACATAACTCCAAAGCTGGCTCATTGGCTGAAGTTGTGCTTTTGACAGATAGAGTTTGCCAGTTCTTACACTCTGTCAGGAAACATTTGGCCTGCCCTGCTTGTGGAGGAGTAACTTGTTGATATACAGCAAATTTCTTGTACCTATCATAGAGGTAATGTGAGGTTTTTAACCTCTTGTATTTCCTGTTTGTTAAACCACTGCTCTGCTTGTCTGCCTTGCTTTAAGTATTAGGGTATTGTTACGCCTCACTTTACTTTACTGTTCTGTAAGTAAATACCTCCTGAAACGTGTCTGCACCCCCCATCTGTTTGTCTGAAATTCCCCACCCATCACTCACCATAAATGATGATGCTGAAAAAGCACCATGTGTTCAGGAGACATATGGAAGTGGTTATTTCTCTGCTCCATAGGTACAGTAACCTAATCCATGTACACAATCTGAACCCTTGTTCCTTCTATAATCTCTGCCATACCCTGGCACTCTTGACTTTAATAAAACGATGTGTTTACATATTGCTAAAGGCCGAGAGCTCCGTTACTGACGGCTCTTAAATATTTTCTTTTTTTTCCAGGCCGGCCTTGAACACATCCATGTTTCAGCCTGAGCCTGAAGCCTCTTAGCACACCATGATTCACTTCAAACTCGGCTCCAAGACCACAAATTTAAATATTTGCGGCAGTGTAATTGCCAGTGTGGTTGACAGGCTCTAACGGTTACTGTACTTTGAAATGTTTGACTCTTTTCACAGACAATTAAGGTTTGCCCTTGGATCTTTTCACTATTTAGCTTGGTAGGGATTCGCTAAAGTGAATACCGGTTGTTTAGTGAGCTGTTTAGCGTGGTGGATGGGCTGTAATAAATGGATGTCTTGGCCTGTGAGCTGTGGCTCATGACAGAGGTCGACGTGAACTCATAACTCACATGAAGCACCTTGACGTGTCAGTGTGTGGGTAGCTCCTGGAGCAGAAAAACACTCACTAAATCCATCGAAATGAAATCTTCAAAGTATCAAAATCAAGGCATGTGCAGGCATTACCACGTCTGCAATGGTTAAAAAACAACAACAAAAAAAAAACGGTTTTTTTTTGGTTGAACTGACCTCTGTTTATATGTTTTTTATCTGAACATATTGGAAAATTAGGAATACATTACAAATATACAGTGCATCTCTGCAGGGGAATAGTGTGCCACTAGATATTTCAGACATGGATATCATGTCAATGAGAAATTATGAATCAAATCAAACAAAGTTAACTTGAGTCAGCTTCGTTCCTATCTAACAACTATTTACAAGTTTCACTGTACTGTATTATTACTTATCACAGTAAAAAATAGAAAGATGTCTACATAATGTAGAACTTCCACAATTATTGTGTGTCTGTATTTACTGAAGTGGAAAGTAAAGATAAATACCGCCCAAAAATCAGGCTTTTTACAAGGGGATACTGTATACAGTATATCACATTCAGTTATTCCCACCGCAGTTCGAGCATTTTATGTTTTAAAATACAATTACCTTGCCCTGAGCCATATGGTTCAAAATAGGTTTTTGTTTCTGTTGACACTGCATTAAATAAAGTCATTAATAATAACTCAGCTGCACAGAACGACATGACCACTAATTAAGTAATTTATTGAGTAGAATACCCAGGACATAGTTTCAAGTTTTATTAACAAGAAACATGTGTGTTGCTATAAAATCTGTAATTGAAATGTGAAACAAAACAATTTCACTTTTTTAAATCACGATTTATTTTTAATTAAATTGAGAAATCATTCAGTTCACTCCCGTGTTTTTCCTGTTTCTTGCTCTCTGGCAACCCCCTGGTCTGAATCAACCTTAGAAAACCACAGATCTTGAATATTTCAGGGGGTGCAAACGAGAGGACTTGCCCCCCCCCCCCCCCCCCCCCCCCCCCACCCCCACCCCCACCCCTTTGTGTAAACATCACAGAGTTGTAATGAGGAGTTGGAACAAACTGAAGCAGAATATACAGCATTGTCACACGGGGTAATGTTAACCACATTTAGCAAGTAGTTAAGAGAACTCAAGCATCGCATACATTTGTGTATACACTAAGCCCTAAATACCCCTAAATACACCCATGTGCTTAAAATGTAAGACACAGTTATAGCTGATTGGCTGGCCCTTCGTATTCATATTGACTCTCAAATCTCCAGGCTGAGCCGTGAGCATACCTGGCCCACATCCCTCCTGTGTGTTTTCACACTGAGCACTACATCACTGCAGCCACCGCTGCCCTCCTTTTTTTTTTTTTTTCTTTCTTTGGCTTCCCCAGATGGTGTGAAAGTCAAAAATGTGGTGCTTTTTCACAGCACCTCACCCTCATAAACAGCCAGTTTACAACTGTTTGGGGTAGTCGCTGACACGAGTACACACATGTCATCCAGCACCATTAAAAATCCAGACCAGACCCACCACACACTGGGCAGGGAAGCGGGCAGACAGGCCAACCGTCTGCCAAACTTGGATTAAGTCCCGGATTTAAGTCTGAATGACACCTTTATGCTACAACTTTTTCTTTTTCTTTTTACAAAGCAGCATTTTTTCCCCTTTTTCTAGTTTTTAATGGTACAACGTGTAGAATTATCTTTCTCCTTTGGAAAAAGACACATTTATCTGTTTCTGCCACGTTATTTCCTGTCCTTCTGTTTTTGCTATTAATGCAGCTTCCCAACACAAATTGTAAATAAAACCTAGACTGTTGCTATGATATGAAATACACACAATTGTGGTTTGATATATTTTTGAGACTGGACTTTAAACAAAACACATAATTAGCTTATGCTGTGGCAACGGTCTTCGCAGAGTGACTTTTAATATGAATATTATTGTAGTAAAGTTTGAGTGGGAAATATACTAGAGTAATAACGATTGTATCTGTTTACAGTGCAGCTCAACAAACACATATGTCTTCTATCGTTGCTTACATGTTTACATTTGTAAATCCAAGCCAGATAAAAGTAATAAACTTTTCACGAGCGGGACGTCAGAGACATCTGTGATGTATTCTCAGCACATCCCTGTGTCTTCTTAAAGGAGGATAAAAAGAAGATAAACCTGTCAGACACTCTGAATAACTAACTGCCTGTTAAGCTGCTGAGTGAAACGCTCCTAAATATATATATATTTTGTTGCACTCATCTGGTCAAAGGCCTCAGCCTCTGCACTTGAAAGACATACAGTATTTCATAAGGCCCACACTTCTCTCTCAGTCATAGCAGTGAATGCTTGTCACAACAGCTCGCCGTGATTTATTGAAAGAGTTGAACTCCTCACCCCTGACCCCATTCAAACCCAGCAGTATTTCCTTATCCACCTGGAACAGGCCCTTTACGCGCTTGCCCGGGGGCTCGACTTTCATTTGGACGAGAAATACCTCGCTCCTATATGAAAGGGGAAAGGGAAAAGAAAATTATATCTTTAGCGAGTGTGCCGCAACGCATCTATTGATGATTCGGAGTGGGAATTGTTATAGAGGAGCTGTCCCTTTTCATTTTCAGGCGAAAACATAGAGGCGAACAACGCTTCGCCTGCGGGGGATGACGATATGAAGAGACAGAGGAAAACATGACTTGCACGATTTGTGGCTTCTACTTTCTCACTCGCTCACTGGGGAGTTATTGAATAGATTTTCGTTTTGTTGAAGCGGGGAGTCTTTCTGCTTCAACTGTATGAATGAGCCTGTGTGTGATTGTGTGCCGACACACAGGCAGAGCAGGATTCCGGCATGTCACAGAGCTCTCGTTTAACTGCCATGATATTGATACACACAGACCTTTTATTTAGCACTGACAGTTCAGGAATGGTGAGATTTAGAGAGAATGGAGAATGGATATATTTAGTAAAATTGACTTCCGTTCCCAGCTTAAAAAAAAAAAACATCCCTTGGGCAGAGAAGTGTTTTCTATTGTGTCTCGAAAGTGGTAATCATACACTGTATAAAGCTCGACAACATACGTCGAAAAAAAGCCAAATTATCTCAAACTGTGTTGCCTTTTTTACATTGTTGATGTGAACAGATTCTGCATTCTGTCAGAAGCTTTGAGTTCCCACCAATGAACACTTCAGAGTAGATCATTCATAAAGACATTTTGACGGGGAAAAAACTACTTTTGAAATAAAACTGAAGTGAAATCAAGTACTTCTACCTGATGAACTACCAGTAAAACCATTTCGTCAAATATGTTTGAAATGTATTTCAATAACAGCACTAAAACTAAAGTCAAACACAAAGTAAACTTTTATTTACTTTTCTAAATACTTTTAAGATAATGTTCTATTTTGTAAGTACTGTTACAAGTCTTAGCATTTGATATAAATGCCTGTCAAAGAGTACAGTTGTTAAATGGTTTATGCATTTTTTAAATTTATATATTAGGAATAAAATGGAGAATTATTCCTAATGCTGCTATTACTTCAGCTATGATAAAAACGTGTTCCTTGTTTTATTGGCCACCATAGATTCTCTGACATAATAGAAAAGCCATTATGGTGGTGTATCTATCACTAACACATTGCAGGAATCAATTAGTCTTTATCCAAAGGTTTTTGTTACTTGCTCGACATTAAACCATAATATAGGTAATTACGTAAAAAGAAAGCTTTGTAAAATGCTTTGTGTGAACAGTGCATCAGCAAAAAAAGTGATCTTATCAATGTAAACAACAATTTTCTTGTTGTTATGTAAGCTTTGTGACTTCTGTTCGTAAACTCGATCATAATCAGTGAAACATAATTTGCCATTTTTATTGTTTTATTCACTACAGATGTGAAAGTTGGTTGTAGTTTTGGCTTGATGACAGTGTTTGTTTGGCAACATGGAGGAAACACAAAGGCAAAAAAAAAATAAAAAATTCTGGTGGATTGATTTTGGGTAAACAGTTGCGTGAGCGAAGGAGATCTTTATAGAGTAACTAAACCTGAGAGAAACGTGTGCTGCTTGGGGTAGAATGACAGCCAAAACCAAAGCCTTTGAGAATTTACAAGATTCTATCCCGTGGATCTGCTTTCAGTTACATCCCAGACCCAAATCAGAGTTGATATGCAGGCCTCATCCGACAACTGCAAGATCTCTCGCAGATTACTCAAACTAAATAGGCACAGAATTGCACTCTGAACCACATGTTTGAGACGGAAGCTCGGTGAGAAAAACTACAGTGTGGCAGGTTTTTTTTTTTTTTTTTTTAGTAGTGAGAGGGCATCCAGCACCCTGTGGTATCCATTTTCTGGACTGAGGCAGTTGAAAAACTGAGCAGAGACTCACAGCGTGGGCTCGCAGAGGTTCACTCTTTTTTTTTTCTTTCTTAAGGAAGTGATTTTGGGGGCCACAGTATGTAAACCTGAGTAAAAGACATGGGTGAAAAAAATGATCACACTGGCACAGATTCAGGAGTAAATGTGAGAGAAGAATGACCATGATCAAACCTTCAGTGCACCGTGTTTTACTGTTGAACCAAAGCATAATATCGCCGGTCAGAACTCTTGGCGGATAGTTCCCGTGTCTCTCTCTCCAGCCCACTGTGGATAGCAGTTTGGGGTTTTAAGTCTTCTTTCTTTGAAATAGTTGTATTTCAAGTCTTTGGTATGTGCGTATGGTTTTGAACTGTCAGAGCGATCTAACACATTGGTTTCTCTGGCTTGTGACCCCTCAAAATAAATCAGTGTCTTCGTGCAGACAGATTACATTTTATTTTTGCATGGTGGCCACCAAATATTCATAATATTTTATTTGGGATAAAAATTGTAAAGCTATCCAACCAACACGAGCCAAAATAAGAAAACAAGCAAATTCTGCAGAGCAGATATTTTTCCATTTTTATTGTATTCATCTTTTTTTTTCTACCTCCACGATGATCGGCATCTGGGTTGGTCATTCATCCTCATTTTGAAACACCGATCTCACACACACACTTGGATTGATCAGGATATAACCTTCATTCAATTTTGTAGCATCATTCACTCCCGTGCAGGAAACCATCTGTTCATCCATTGATCCATCCATCCATCCATACATCCACACATCCACACATCCATACATCCATACATCCATACATTCTTGACTTGTTGTATTGAAGAGATTTCCTATTGAGTCCAAGTTGCATTTATTTGCTGTTAACGTATCAACTATGGTGGCAACATGGTCACATCTTTAAAAAAAAAAAAGATTTTGATTGCGATAAGTACAGCCTCTGGTTAAAAAAGGGGAAACTATTTGATCTTATGTTATGTTAAAAACTCTTGTAGTATAGTATTTTTGGTTTACATGGCTTTTAAACTGAAATTATAAATCATAAATATTTTAAATATTCTAGGCTATTTGTAATCATTTAAAACATACGGAAGATTTACTGTTTAAATTAATTTATGGGAAAATACTTTTTGTTTTTAATATAATAAGCTGACCAGCATAAGTAGTTGTAAGAGACAATTATTAAAAAAGAGCTTTTCTGTTGGCTTCAAACTTATATTCAATCATGCATTTTCCACAAGAAAAGAAAATCAAGGCAAATTACATCTACTATTTGTGAGAAATTACTAACAAATTTTTTAAATTTTTTTATTGAAAAGATTGCAAAGACACAAAGTTCCTAGGAAGGTGGGTTGTACTCCTTTTTTATTTGTATTGTGTTGCTGCTGCTTCTTTGCATCTCCATTTTGTAAATGCCATTGATGATGATGACTGGCAAATCACAGACAAGATTCACCAGTGTGCATCACTTTCCCAACATGAACGTCTTAGCACCAGAAAAATCAGAAAGTGTGATTGAATAACTACCATGTAAAAACTTGGAGTCATCATGGAAAAATGGGCAGAAGCACGGACTCACCACACATTCTTTAACAACTATACAGCCATAAAGTCAAAACATTTGCGGGTGTACTAGTTACAAAAGGGTTCAGTAGGCCATTCTTACTTTATGCTACATTTCTACCTGAGTGTCAGTGGACAGGTGAGCAAGTACCAATCCACCCACACTTACAACTGCTGTTAAACTCAATACCTTCACCTTCCGCAAGACACTACTCCAGGAAATTTCATGCAGCATTCCGGTGCATTTTGTCAGAGGTGCTTGCTTCTTTCGGAGCTTTTTTTTTTTGTAACTTTGATCACATTTTCCTGCGACCACACTGGGCGAGCTGGTGCACATTCAAATGCCATAATTTCCTTGGCAGAAGGAGCTGGAGTGAGGACGGCGCTGAGAGGGTGTAGAGGCTGCAGCAGCCTGACAGATGTAATCCCTAACACTGCTCCAAAGTGCTGTGTGCCACCACAAATTCTGAGTGAGGGTTTATTTAAAAAACAAGCCCACACCACAGACCTCTCACACGTCCTGGTTTTCATTTATTCTCAACATAAATCCGAGGCCGGAGTCGCTCAGCATGATCTTCAGAAACCCCTCACAGACACTAGAACAGTCTTCACACGGACGATAAACACTTCCAAATGTTATCTGTCCCTAAAGAATTTCCAGAGCAAGACCAAGTAATTAAAATGCAAACATGTTCAATCATCCATCTTTTTCATTTTCACAAGTGCACGTAACGCTGCTGCAAATTATACATTGTGCATGCACTTTTAATCATTAGGTCTGCTGTGTGAGCTAAACAAAACACCTACTCATTTATCCTTGGTACTGTCCCCAAATACCATTCATGATGAAATTCACTTAGATCCTCTTTAAGAGAACATTAGTCTGAAACATTTGTCATGGGCAGTGACTTTAATGGCCTAAACTTATGGGTTAGCGACTATGTTAAAATTATGGACGAGGTGAAAGTGATGAAACCCAGTACTTAAGAGTTGCTTTATACTTGAAGTTTTCAGATTTCTAGAGACGACCATTTCACAACTTGCTTTAATCTCCCAGAAGGTTATAGTTCTAGTGGTTCAGTTACAAATAAAAAGACTCAAGATTTAAAAAAAAAAAAAAAAGAAAGAAAGAAAAGAAAATGGGTGGAAAAAGCTGACATTTGACCTCAGGCAGCGTTTGTCGTCACTCCTGTTTTTGCACTGTGAACTTTGCATCGGCGCTGCGTCAGGAGAACCTTGTTTTGGTTCAGAACCTGAAGGCCTTACAAGATGCTCTTATCCTGAGCTATCAGGGTCTGGCATCTGACGACTTAACATTCCTACGTTGTTTTGTGAGCCTTTTCTTTTATGTCTCCGTTCCTGTTTTTCCTTGTGTGCTATGTTCAGCATTTGACATCAGCTCGCGTCGGCATCATTTCTTCCACTTCCCTCTGGGTCTCCTCTTCAGCCTGTTTATGAAATGGAAGTATGTTTCAATTCCACATAAAGGAGCGACCTAAGAAATACAGTCTGTTTTTGATCTTTATGTGTCTCTTCGCCTAAAAGGAGCAGAATGAGGATTGTTTTTATGTTGGCTAAGATGTCAGCATTCATTGTAGCGAGATATTCATATATATATATATATATATAGAGTGTGTGTGCGTCCCAACTCACAGTTTTTTGTTTTGGTTTGGTCTTTTGTGATCACTCGCGGTTTTCTTCTCAGAGTCATATCACAGCTGTCTCTCATCACGGCTCCCTACTATCACTGGCATCTTACGTTCAAATCATTGTCTTGAGGGGATCTGAATTGAAAAGCAACTTTATATCAGAGAGCAGGTCCTCAGGTATACTGTATCTAAAATTGCATGTGGAGGTGTAGTTACTCTTTGTTTCCAATCTTAAAACATGAATTTATTTTGTTCCAGTTCACAATTTTTATCTGTTTGAGTTCTACTCCTATGTTTTACATCAGACCACATTTGATCACTTGTCTGCCATGTATAATAATAGCGACGTGACACACAACATCTTCAAACTGTAGTGATAAACACTACAATAGATGCTGCTCCTGTGAGATTGTGTAATCTGCCACAGTGCAGCAGCCCAGGGAGCAGATGGTGGTCAAGGTTTTTGCTCAGATACCCGCATTGTTGATCCTGTCAGCTGTGGGATTCAAACCTGTGACTCAAACCTCTGATCCCCAGTTTGCTTTTTACATCTCTGGGCCGCCACTGCTCATGTGGGGTCGGGGATGGAGTGGGATGTTGGCAGATGATCTGTGTGACACAATGAAGGAAGAAACTGGAGAGAAAAAGTCTTAAAGCTTAAAATGAGTGGCATTCAATTGAAATATCCTTCAACAGTCTCAGGTTGAAATGGTCAATTTTCAACTATTTAAAGATGAACAAAATGTGCCAAACTAAAGAAAGTCAGAACAAAATGAAGTATAAGTTGTGCTCTGTTGTTGGGACCAAAGCTGAGTTTGTTGGCTTGTATGTACATTCATCTAAACACACACATTTTGGTTTTGGCTACAGCTGACTTTGTCTCCCTATGCTATTATATGAAGAGTATCCTTATCATACAGGGAGGTTTGGATGAAAATGACAACATGCATTTACAAGTAACATCATACTAAATTGATTCCAGGCAAAAGCATTCACTTTTGAAGCAATTTTTTCCATGGCTCATCAGCGGTAAAGACTCCCGGTGCCTGCAAGGATATATATTATATTAACATTAAGGCACCACAAGTTGGTTACGTTACATGAATTACGAAACTTTTACTTAAAACAACATTAACTTGCTGCCACACTGTGATTGGTTTGCGGTTAGGATTTTCTTTGTATTAAACACTCATCTGTCTGCTGGATTCCAGCGTTGTCGCCTTCAGTTACCCAGTTGGTGGTGAGCTTCTGGGGACGTCAGTGTCAGTCAGCGTACCAGCTGGATCCTGGCTGGAACATCTCAACAACTGCTTTGAATACCGTCAAGACGACTTGTGTGGGCATTCATGGTCCTCACAGGCTGAATCATAATCACATTTGTGAAGCTATCTTATAAAAATAGGCTCAAAAGTTTTAATATCAGTATTTTCACATGGATATAATGGATTTCTCCAAAGTTGACCAGACATATTGACAATAGCTTACATCACAGCTCTGGTGTATCTCCCCAGCATAGTAGATGGGTAAAAGCAAACATATGATCTGCCCAGTTGTTTCTCTATGGTAAACCTGTCAGGTTGTGCTTTTAGCCCAGTATTCGCTGGATGGATTCTTGCAAACCTTAGAAGGGACAAAGCTAGTAGGCTGATGGATGAATCAAATTTTAACCTTCGTTCAAACTTAGAATCTTGTCAATTGTGCAATTGTGTTACCCAGAAAAAAAGACATCATTATCTGTGCAGTACAATTTTACTAAATTATATGGACTCGTTTTCTAACTGGGCACCTTGAAATAAAGGACATATTGTGGTAGATTACATCCAATACTTTAATGTTGTTTATTTGAAAACAAATGTCCTTGTTCGAAGCATCGTTTTCATTTATTATTTGAAAAAAATATCTTAGATATTTTTATTTTTTGTTGAATTCCAACATGTGTAAGTCTTGAAACAAGCCATTATATCATTTGTGATCATATTAAGAGTAACAAGATTATTAATTTTATTTTACTCATTTCATTTGTCTAAAAAATTAGACAAAGGAAGTTGGTCAGATTCCAATAAAGGTTTACTACTGTGATACCAGAAAATATCATTAAAAGGAAAACTATAGATTTTGCATCATTCAGAGGAATGGCCTTGACCTCCGGTGGTGCAGTTCTCTTCACAAAGTAGGGACATTTTGCATTATAAATATAAGTTCCGCCAAAGTACCTCCATTCAATTGAAAAAGATCCTAGGAGTGTATGTGTTCAATGGTTTGGCACAATCTGAAAATGTTTGGGATGCTTCCAGACACCATTGGAGGCAGAGTTTGTCATAAGTTCATTTGTCAATACTTACGTTCTGAATAACTCAAATCGCTGATGTTATTAATGATGTATTAGTGACACTGAATACAGTCAATTACTTGCTTGTTTATCATTTCTGTGAAAGAACTCTTGACTAAAACAATAGTGCATGAAAATGTTTTCGGGTGTGTGTGAAGGCCTGTAGTCTCTGAACATGGAAGATATCTGAGCTGACATTTTTGGCTGTTCTTTGTAAAGCCTCTCAGAGCTGCTAACTTGAGCACTTGTGGTCTGGATTTCATAAAATTAAATAAAGAATGTGTTACCAGCGCAGCGTACTTTAACATCTGCGAAAAGGAGCAAAAACTACTGTATCGTTAGCAATATTTTTAATTTTGTATTTTTACAGTATGACCCAGCGCAGCCTGTGTTACTGTGCTAACACATGTAATTATTCTCAGCTATGTTGACAGCGTTGAATCATGCTGCCTCTGTTTTGAGACTCTCTCTACGAGCGTCCTGTTCTTTTCAAACAAATTGCACCCGACTGATCATAGACGGGGATTAAATTCAATACTGGGAGGAATTGTCTGTCTATCAAGGGCATATAACTATGATTTAAGAAGGAGTAGGAAAGAAGTGCAATGTAAGCAGAGCTGCTATTTCCAGACACTTGATACGTGCGTTAATTTAGAGTTGGCATTGTTTAGAAAACACCAGGATGACTGTGTGAGTTTCATGCCAGTGGATAACCAGTCATTTTCCTCTTAGTTGTCTTCGACGTGACTGTCACTCCGATGAATGGCTGCATCTCCCTGACAGTTGAAGACACCGAGGTTTGACGTGATGGTTAGTGGCCCTGCGAGCCACAAGTGGGAGTTTTCCAGCAAAATCTTTGGTTGACTTGTCCTTCCAATGCCCCAGAAATGTCAGATCATAAAATTTTTTGCAGATTTTTTTTACTTGAACCCTCTTTTTAAAAAAAGCTGTTTTTATGGTTCTGTGCAATGTGATTTATCGAAAAAGTAACATTAGGAAAACCACTGGTGTGGTCTATGAATGTGCCAAAAATGTTATAATCAAAAGATTCTACTTTTATGTTATTGTTTAAAACATTTGTTATTGACCATAACAGACTAAAAGACTGCATATTAAACACGGATAACAGAGACGTCCTGCACGTTTTGGTGACTGCGCGTGCTCAGTGGTAGTGAGCTGCAGGAGCCAGCTGACCAGCAGGGAGCATGTGGACATAAACAGCAAGGAAAGCAGCGTGGAGCAGAATGGCCTCCACGCTGCCTGAAGCGTTTGTTTATCCAACATGCTGTGATGTTATGAGACCTGCTCTTGCGCCCAGGTTACAAGTCATAATCTAAATACTTGTGTGTGGAAAAGAAACTCTTAAAGCTTAACATGTGTTCTAATAATTTGCGCTGCTGGTCGTGTTGAGATTTTCTGAAGATGAGAATTGTCCCAAATCTCATACATCTTGCTGAAAGAGCGCAGGTATGTGGAGAGTTTTGGTTCCGGTTTAAGATAAAGAAGTTTGAGTAACAGTGCATATCACATGTAGTTCTTTTGTAAAAGTATCGCTACGTAAATCTGCACGAGCTAAGGAAATAAACTGAGTTATACTTTAATTAATAAAAAAAAAATAATTGAAAGACATGCTGAAAACCCTCACAGCACAGAGGAAGATTAATTAAGTTAAGTTTCTTTATTAATGCGTCTTAGGGGAATCACCTCTGTGCATTTAACCCAATCTACTCTATTCATAGCAGGAGCAGTGGGCTGCGGCAGAGCCTGTGGAGGTCAAAGGCCATGCTGAATGATTCAAACCTCCTCTTGCCTCGAGGCCACCACTGCCCCCATAACAGCTACCTCATGTGAATTGCCAGTCTTATGCAAGTTGTGTTCATAAACTACAAACATATTGGCATTGTATTACATACTTTATCAAAATAACATTTGTTTACAGTCATTTGTTCATGTAGCACACAGTCCCGCCAAAGCATGTGTGTTTATTCATGATGTAATTTAACTTGTGCGCTGGAGCCCTGGGATAACTGTGATCTTGGTTAAATACTTAAACAAATTGTCCCCTAAAATATGACAGCGTACTGTATGATTTTCTTTCTGTGTTCTCTGCAATTTACTTTGAAGCTTCTCCTGATGTTATGATCTTATTGACTGGCAGAGCACAAACAGGTATCGGATATGATGTGAAGGTTTGACTGTACATAACATGGATTGGATTTAAAAAAAAAAATAAGACCTTGTTGTTGGCTTTGCCAACTTCTCCATGTGGTATCCTCTCAGTGACAGAAGCTGATAAAGCTGCAATACTTAAAAAAAAAAAATGTACACAAGAATGACAAATGAAATACCGAACCACAACTGTGAATTTGTTAACTTCTCTTGGAATCGGTTTCTATTGTTTAGCACCAATTACAACAATCACAGCCATCTCATTAAAGAATGGAGAAATCAACCCATTAACTTAATTGACCACAGTCGAAAGGAAACCAGCTCACACCAGTTGAGGTTTGGGGAAAGTTAGAATGATACAGCAAGCTAATCCAGACTTGATCCAGGCAGAACTCAAGCTTCCGGTGAGAGTCTGCCGAGATGTTGCAGAATGCTATGAAGAGAGAGGAGAGAGAGGAGAGAGCACAGACTGCAGGAGAAAGACACATTTCTGAGCTGTAATGGTAATATATAGCAGCTTAACTTAGGCGGCAGAGACCTAATTGGCACATGTTCATGTAAAAACAGTAAACTTTCATTAAATTTTGCTGTTTGTTGCGATACCAATGATTCTCTGAAAAGATGACATTTTGAAAATGACTTCCAGAGGGAAATACTCTTAAAATGACCCTGTCTCCATGTAGTGTGCAGTACGGTTGCGGTTGACAGCTATTCTACATATGTGCAAGTCCATAGAAAACAAGCTGTTTGTGTTGCTCACTCCTTTGTATTTAGCAGCGTTTCAACAACATCCCCATTTTCCATAACATTAAAATTGGCGGAGACAGATTCTCTACATGGGCCTGGTCCTGAGTGGGCCTGCAGAAAAAAGGTGCTTGAATGTTAATATCTTGGTGTTTTCTGCAGGCACATACATGTGGTTGGATTACAAAAACACAGCTCGAACTAGTAGCTTGGCATACAAAGTACACTATTTAACATTTCAGGCATTCCTGTGTGAGTGTGTGTGTGGTGATTATTCTCAAAACGTTGCCGTTTGCACGCGTAATTTTTCTAAAACAAAAACAGAAAAAAAGAAAAAGAAAAAACCCACTAGTTTCCAACAGATCAATCACATATTAACAGGAACCTTGGAACTTGAGGAGCCTCCAGTATCACTCGGAAATGTTGTGCTGCATTATTGTGAGACTTACAGCTTTTTTAGATACAGTAACACACCCAGTGACACCAAATGTATTGAATTTACTTACATTTCAAACACTGTATAAAGCCACAGGACACTGCGTGAGCCCAGCTTCAGTGGTCCAGTAGTATGACTGGTACACTCAACCGCACACACCCTTTTCTCCTCCCTGCTTGAAGCATCAAGAGGGCATTGTAGGTTGTTGTTTTTTTTCTTAACACACCCTATTTATTTCACTATTATACAAGGTGGCACTTCAGAGAAAAGTAGGGTAAACACATTGGAAATGTGTTTTTATAACCATGACATGAGCGAATCTGTGACCCCCGGAGTCAGTGCGCCATTCATGTGTGAGTGTCGCCGCATTCGGGGAGTTTCGCGGTGAATGAGAGCTTTCAGGTCTGTCCCAGGTCTTTATCTTTGCCATCTCCCCCTCTCAGTGCTACTAAAAAGATATACAGTGAACATATTGTGCATTGGCATACATATTTCTGGCACATTTCATAGATTTCAAAATGTATGAAATTGGCCTGAATAAATAATCAGTGGAAATTTATGTCAGATGTTACACCCGTTACGGTAGACGTGCGCTGCTAAAAAAAAACTTTGGGTTTAGGTGTAACATGGGACTGCAGTTCTGTTTCTGGTGGGAGTCCATAAAGAAATACGAGGGTCCTAGCTCAACCAGGTGATTTAAAACATCCATGAAAATGTTGGGTCGGAAAGTGGAAAAGTGTATTACCTTCAGGGTTACAGTAATGAGAATTCATTACACAGAGTGATGATTTCAAGGAACAGCTAAAAATATCTCATGGCAGCTAAACTGCATGGAGATAAATGGATTTTGTGAGTCAACTTCTTGATTAAAGCATGCAATGAGAACATCTGTGGAAATAGCACGGTAAAATCGGAATTAATATGGCAGGAACGACCACAACTTTAGCACTCTCACTATTTAGCTTCACATTTAGTTTGCAGTAAGTGGAAAACACATTTTGAGTGCAAATCTGGCTGCTAAGGTTCAATTCAATGGGGACTTTCCTGTGTGGAGTTTGCATATTCTCCTTTTGTGTGCTTGGGATTTTCCCGGACACGGGGTTCCTCCCACTGTCCCGAAACACACTCTTTTAGGTCGAACTGAAAACGAAATTGACGTTGGTGTAAATGACAGTGGGTGGGTTGCTGTCTCTCTCTGTGTTTGTCCTGTGATCGACTGATGAGCTGTCCAGGGTATCCCTGTCTTTTCGTAAAATGCCAGTTAGTAACCCATGCAACTGTAAATTGAATAAAGAGGTAGAAAAGATGAATACCCTCCAAGCAGCCAGCCCAAATTGATAGTGAGGCTGTACTGAAAAATAAAAATGAATGAAGTATTCATGTTTTGATCCACTAAAACTTGGAAATACTTCAAAATTCCATCAGTATTCTCCGGCATAGATATGTAGGCTAATATCAAATGCTCACAATACCTAGTTACTACATTGGCACATTGGCACACACAAACAGGAGGTTTGTTTTGATGAAACTGGGTACATTTTTTTATTACACAGTCTCTATCGGTTGTGTGAGAGTTGTTGGCTGCAAAGCACATGACGTATAAGAAAGAACCTCGGAGTTCATGTCAGTTGCCAAAGACTACATCATACACGTAGCCTAATTTCAGGGAAATGCAGACATTTCTCAAACATAATTTTCTGCTCCTACCTCCTGCCTCATTCCAGACCATCAATCATTTTTAATCATATATGTCTACAATTTGTTTTTGTTTGTAATTCTATGACTTCGGCACACTGATGGGCTGCAGGATTTCCTTTAAACATGTTCTTGTTCAGCGATGATTCTTCTTGCTTTCAGCGTTGTTCCTGTTTCAGGGTCCAACTTGAATTTGAAAGTGTTTCCAGAAATGGTTCCTCTTACAAAACGTGTGTGAAATTGCACGGTTACTTTACACGGTGAGACAAGAAAAGCTCCTTTCAAAGGAATTTCTATACAGTAATTTAAGTTTCCCTTAAAGTGGAAATTATTACAGAACTTTAAATTATAACTTCTATATATATATATATATATATATTTCTGAGGTTCTTTTTCTGCTGTGCAAAGTGTTTTTTCTTTTACTTGTGTGTGTGTGTGTGTGTGTGTGTGTGTGTGTGTGTGTGTGTGTGTGTGTGTGTGTGTGTGTGTGTGTGTGTGTGTGTGTGTGTGTGTGTGTGTGTGTGTCCCTTTGAAGTTTTGAGGTCCGCCCACCCCTCTATGGCTGTACATTGTACTGAACAGCTCCATTTGTCCCACCTTAATCCCCTGACGTAAACTCGCATAAATCATGCTGAGTTGTTTCTAAATGTGCGCAGGCTGACAAAAAACAACTCTGTCCCTCGAGTTTGTTCTGGTTTCCAACTGTCGTAGAGGATTTCAAAGCTCCTGAATCTCCTGAATATTTAGCCGACCGCTTGTGCTGCAAACAAAATAAAATATAAAAACAGCACAGTTTGATACTCGAAAAAAATTAAAAAAAACCTCCTAAATGGAAATATTTTCACAATTTCAAAGAAATCTGTAAAATAGAATAAATATTCCAATCAGAAAATGTTGTAATAGATTCATCAGGCTTTATTCTTCATGTCTTTCAGGAAAATAAAAATATCGCTTCAATCCAAAACCCACAGTCTCCAAGTCAATATTATTTCGTAAAACCTTTGTCTGTAGCTTTAGTGAATGACAGAGTTGTAGGCGACATTTAGTCCAAGTCATCGAAGCAGCATCATGGCACCCAAAGTGCATCTGGCCCAACCTCGTCTCTATCGATGGCTCTTGGCCAGATTAAAGTGCCGGGGCTCATTGTTTACACTGCTCTGTGGTGCCACGGCTGAGCAGGCCCAAACAATGAGCCCCTGCTCCCTTTTGTCAGAGTGAGAGGAAGAATGGAGACCTCTTGACATGGCAACCTGAAGCCTCAATGCCCCCACTTCACCTAGATGAGATGGTCACAGCAAGAAAGGGAGGAAGAAGGGGAGAAGAGGGGAAGTTAGAGATAAGGGAGGGGGGAGAATGGAGTGGTGAAAAAGGAAGGAGGCGAGAGAAGGTATAAAAAGGAAGGGGAGGGGTTTGAGGATCATCAAGGATGATGGAAGAAAGATAAAGAGATGCAGAGTGAAAATGAAGGAGAGTTCATGTACTGGAAGAGAAACTTAAATGTAAACGTTCAAGAAAGAGGGATATTGAATGACCAGTGATTACTGACCATGCTCCGATTCACAATTACAGGTGTGAAACATTTGGGAAGGGATGTTACAAACATGCATTTCCTCCTTGTGTTTGAAAGCAACCTGAAATCATTGTGTCTTTTCAGTTAAACCTTTATGTAAACCTGGTCAAAGCAGTGGGAACATAGCAGTGCAATGGCTCCAAAACTAACAAACATGAGAGCATTAAAACTTGATCATATGAAACACTTGAAAAATGATCATGTGGGACACTTACATAAATGTCAGTGAGGGTCAAGAGATTTTACAAGTGCTCCAAAATGATTGAACTCTATATTCCTGTCATATTGCCCCTGAGAGTTCTCATAACCTGACCTTGGAAAAATAACTTTTGTTAAAAACAACTTAAAAGCGGGTCAATATACTTTCTAGGACCTGTGAAATATGACCATCCAATCACAGAGAGGTTTCACCAGCGTGGGGAAAAAAACACAGTAATATTGACTATTGGGGAAAAGGGAAGAGAAACAATTATACAGCCATTAAATGTTAAATGATTATAGGCATTAGAAGGTTAAAGACACTGAAGTTAGCAATCTGACAATCCATTACTCGTCTTTCGCAGTCCTTTAATACCATAACATGCTGTGGTGTGTGAATGTGAACCGAAAACACTTGAAGGCAAACTGGATGCCAGAGAGAATCAGCATCTTCATCCAGTGCAGCAAACTCTCATCACTGTTCTCTAACAATTTGTTCTTCTAATAGAACAGTAGGTGGAGAAGGGGATACTCAACCAAGCCAACTGGCTCCTGCTCTCATAGTGAAAAGAAAAGATCTTGTACAGAAGGGTTTTTTCTGCAGTTACCGAGATACAGAGTTCTTGTTTTTTGCTGTTTGCAACAGCCTCACTATTTATTTTTAAAGAGGCATATGATGGGAGTCGTGACTTTTTTTCTTGTTCTTGGTTGCAGGTCACTTTCTTGGTAACAATACCGTCATTGATGTGCTTCGCCGTCAGGGATACGAGGTGGTGCACACCCCTGCCGGGCAGCCCATAAACAGGTAATTTACTTCTCAAACATCTATAAACACACACTCACAGCATCTAGATAAATATTTAAAAGGATAGATTTTGGGACAACTATAGATTTCATTAAAAAAATTCAGCAAATTGCTTAATCCCCACGTGTCTTCTCACGCGTCTCCAGCTTCCAGATTTCACTGAAGATAAATCGGACAAATTCCACCTCAGCGGCCACCAATGAAGGGGTGTTGAAAAGGCCAACTTAAGCAGGGCTCATACCTCCTGCCGTGGAGCATGTAGTGCAGCCTACCATAGCACGCTGCGGGTGGCTATCTCACTTTAAAATCTGTGTTCTTGTTCCTGCGTGTAAGTGAATGAATGAGTGAATCTACTTTCGCGTACAGGCTCTGTGATTGATGCAGGATGATGAGCCTCAGATGAACCTGCATCTGAATCATTCAGGCCTACGTACAGGGTCTGGGTCGGCAACTGTATGTCCCTGCACCACTGTGAAGTTCCCTTTTGTCTTACTAGACCTTCCTTTTGACAGGTTGATTGGAGTTGTGTAGGTACATTATGCTTTCTGTGACCCACTAGGGTTTATTCCAGGACACCGTGTTGATTTAGGAGGCTTGGAAGGGTGTGTATGAGTATGAATATGCACGCATGGTGATTGTTCGGGATGGTTAGTCACTGACCACACGAGAGACAGCCAGCAACTCATCAGAAGGAAGAATGTTTTTTATCAGAAGGAACAGCTTTGGTTTTCTTCTCATACCTCCCCTTTACAGACCCGTTTATTTATTTTCTGTATGTTCTGTCTTTCACTCTTATGTTGGTTGCTGGATCATGAGCAATCCCCCATTGCATGAATTCCTTTCTTTTCCTCCTTATTAAGCTGGATTTTCCACCTTTTCAGTGGTATGTATGCAAATTATGTAAAATAAGAAATCCTCCTCAGAAGGTCCACGATTCCAGTATCACATACTTATCTTGCAAGATGCTGTAACTGAAGATGCTCAAAAAGGCAAAAAATTACAAAAAACACAAACAAAAAAACTGCTTATCGAATCTTGGCAGCTAATTAAATTTGAGCGATGATATGATAGTTAACTACAATAATGTTTGCTATTCTGAATGCTGCAGTTTTCATAAAACAGGGGGATTACCAAAAAGGTCAATATGGCCTATGACCAACCAAAGTAAGCAAAGTGTTCCAAGTGTCATATCCAACACAGATTTAATGTGTGTTGGTGAAAACATGGTGATGGATGTTTCATTTTCGGAGACATTTCATGGTTCCAGTGGGATAAAGTCTGAAGACATGTACTTGTTAGACACACAGATGATTGTAATGATTTCCAGAACCGAACTATTAATTATAAGAGCTATAACAAAGGCTCACTATGACAGATCTGGGCTTAAATAACATGGTGAAATTGAGAGTTTGTTGTAAAGCTACAAAATTATTTACATGATCTGTCAAATTCACCCATTTACTCACACACCACTGATGACCTCTACCATGTATGGTGCTCAGGCCCCACTTGGAGAAGGTTGGGGTTTATTGTCTTGCCCAAAGCCATAGACTCCCCCCAATAAAACATAAATTAGTGCTACGTTTTGATCATATCACTGAAAATGATCATTTAAACTTGCTTCAGTTGATGTCCCAAACCATTCTGAGGAATCAATCCCAAAGTACCTTTTTGTCCCTCAGTTAATGTTTGAAAAATATGTTCAATTGCAGTTATACTGACTAGAGTAGTATGTAAATGTCTGATGATACAGTAAACCACTTTGCCTAAACCCTCTGATCACACCTTCCAGGAGATCATCATCCAGAGACGCCTCGCCAGAATCAGACCACCACAATGATGAGTCCCCGCCACTGGAGCCTTTCTTCCACGAGCTCCCCAACAAAGAAGAGGACCAGGGGCATCCCCTGGAGGAAGACCTGCTGCCCCACATGCTGCTGCCACCAGACAGCCTGGAGCTGCTGGAGAAAGCGGAGAGAAAAATGCTGAAGAAAAAACGAAGGAATAAGCAGAAGAAACAGCGGCACCGACATTTTAACGACCTCTGGGTTCGCATAGAGGAGAGGTGAGAAGACAACAGCTCAAGGTTCTGCTTCCTCTCTCTTCACATGTGTCATGAATCACTTGAAGTGAAAGGCCAGAGATGAGGGGGGGGGGGGGGGAGGAAATTAAAGAATGTAATAGTAAAAGGTTAGTGAGGAAAAAAACACCAAGCGGATGTGAGAGATGAGAGGGGAAATTGGTAATGTGTAATGCAGACTCGTCTATAGAACAAAACTGACACTTCCTGGTGTGCTGCCGCAGGCTCCAACAGTCTCCATATCACGTCTCCATTTCCTCCATGCAGTCTGCACACACTTCAGCACATGTACACACACACAGCCTGCAATGTGGAATTTGTCCAGACTGGTTCCTAGCTGGTATAAGTGTCTTCGATGTGAAAATAGCAACCTGGGAATTCCTCCTAAGTATCCGGCTTTGGTCTCACAGTAGCTCAAGGCAGGGACTCACCGGACAACAAAACAAGATCACCTTTCGGTTTAAAAATGGGCTCCTTGCACACGGTGTGGTTTACTGTTTTGAAAGTTTACTAAGCTTATTATAACGGCAACATTTCGTTTTGATGGACAGGATCGTGCACTCGGGCAGGAAGCTGAATCCGTTTTCTTCAGCCATTCATCCTGTGCCGAGTCGAAGGTCAAAGTCCAGTCACATTCATTCACACCGAATCAATTTCTGCTCTTAACTGATTTTCACACAGAATTTCAATTGCTAACGAAATTACAAGCAAAAAGAAGAGAATAAGACAGCTTGAAAACTTCCACAACTGCCCGATAAATCTTGTTGCTGTTGTCTTGTTGAGGAGCCATTTTATCTTACTTATTGTTCACTGAGGAAAACTCAACAGTTCACTAGCAGGAATTCAAAGAGTGTTGAATACTACAATCAAAAATTAGATTTACCTCTGTTGAAATAACAAATGAAATTAATTATATTAAAAGGGGTTTTAATGTCTGTTAATGGATACAGTTTTAAATCTTTTTGAGGTAAATCCACACAGAAAATAAATCTCAGCGTTCGCTACTATGCTGTATGTGGGGTTTGTATGTTCAGGTAGCTTTCTTTTGTGTGTCACATTTATTTTCCAATAAGGATGCGCAAGTCTGTCTATTTCCGCAACATGTACAGCCAACTACCCATATAAGGCCTTTTGTTTGTCTTTAACTAGTACATGTATGGCGGATGAGAACTGGTGAGGCAAAAAAAAAAAAAAAAAAAAAAAAAATGATGAGCAGAGCCATGGATCGTTACTCCATAAAATATCTTAGTGACATTAAAAACCAACAAACAAGAAGTTCGGGTTAGATGTTCCATGTTCTCAGTTGAGGCACTATGGTTTGTGATGGAGAAACCAAACACTTTGTGATGACATTTAACCTTAATCATTTTTTATTTTTGTCCAGATAGTGTAAAATACGCTGACAGAAGACAATAGTTAGAGGATTTCGAACAACAATAACACCGACATAGTTAAATCCTATGTAAAGATGTTGATTAACCAAGTCTCGTGTTATCACATTCAGGAGGTGAGTTGATCCAAAGGAAGCCTCTTATAAGCCAACTACATCCAAAAACTGTTACTGCTTGTGCCATGACTCGACTTTATTCACATCAAAACTGGTTACAAATCTGAAACAGATCAAAATAAAATAAAACTAGAAATGATAAAAAACGTTTACGTAAAGCTCTACTCAGTTATTGTAAGACAGGCCTCGAAGATTAAAATTTGAATTGTCACAAATTGACTGGTGGAAAGCGGAAATAGTAAGTTATGGAAAGTATGTAGCATACAGCTCTATATTAGGAGATACTTTATTTTATTATCTGCAAGAATTCAACTTATGTTTCACCAAGCCACAGAAGTCTTGTTTGTTCTTCCTCTGGTGAATTAATTACCCACCCCTGGTCTGGACTGTCATAGTACCACAGTTCAGGCACAATGTCTCATATAGTCAGCTGAAGCACTTCGACCTTGATGAATCCCTTTACACCCCCCCCCCCCATGTATAAAACAATCATTGATTTGTGCTGGGAGGTTATTAGACCCCTGACAGAGTCATGTCTTACCATGGATGAAATAGCCCAAAATGGCCCTTTTCGTCTTTAATTTGTACAAAAAAACATTTTCACTTAAAACTTGTCTAACATGAAGGCTTTAATTATTACAGATAATCATTTGTGGGCAGGAGCTTTTTGAAACGGACCCTGTGCAGCAGTCTGCATGTGACCATGCAGGGATCTCATGAAAGGAACATGTATTTTTCCATGTACAGTACAAGCTATTCCACATTAGCGATGGGGGGGAAAAGCCTCCGACCACGCAGTGCATGTTCTTCACGGGGAACAGAGGACGTTTGTGAACGTTTGTGTACATTATGTCTGCAGAAATGTTTTTCTCTGTTTCTGCTAGAGCCTGCATTTTGAACGGAAAGGAAACAGACTGTTTGTGTACGCATGCTACTAAAGTGCAGTTGGTGCGCGTCTTTGTATATTTTAATGTCTGAAAAGGTGGCAGAGAAAAGAGAAGGCGAGGCAGTCCGAGAAAGAGAGAGAGAGAGGGGGGAAATACTGAAACAACTGGTGTGTCATACCTGGTTTCCTTACTAATCTTCAAAAATCTAAAGATTAAATGAACCAGCATCATATATTCCCATTAAATAACACAAATCCTGATTTAAAAGAGTGACTAAAAGTCCATTATTAGATTTAAAGCTACTTTGCTCTTTGTTTTAAATAATTCCTTTCAAATGTAGCCCATTATTATTACAGCCTGGAGCTTTGAGCCAAAGATAATCAATGGAAGCACATTTGTTACATCAGGTTAATTTGGCAGTTGAGTGGAAAAGTTGACCAAACAAAGCGTTTTTAATATGTGCCTGAGCCTCTGTTTGATCCTGCCTCTGCTTTTCCTTTGTGAAAAGAGCAAAAGGGATGTATGGTTTTTGCTTTAATCCACGACTCACCTACTGTCTTCACAGTCAGCTGTTCACATGTTGATCCTCGCTGTCTGCCAATGACCCTCATGCAGCCTATTAAGTTCTTACTGTCTTCTATTTTGGACGAGTTTGTATTCAGGCACCCAGTCATAAGCACAATCTTTCCACTGTCGTGCTTTCTAACGTTTGTCTGCAGATATGACACAAGTTTGGATGAAAACTGCATGTGGAAATTTGGGTTAGAGTTGCTCGCACTTTAAATCAAACCTCATCCAATAAAATAGAAACACAATCTTGCCCTACTTTGACCCTGTCACATTCTCACCAGCTAAAGTCTCTGCATCCAACAGGAGAAAAGTTATTATTTAATTGCCAGCTCATTAGAAAAAATGTGATGACAATTGGTGGGGGGGGTTTAAAAAAATGAATCAGCTGTTGGTTTGTAGCCACAAGTGGATCAATGAGTTGCAGGCTCAGAAGTTTTATTAAAGAATTTTTCCTCTGTAGTTTACATCATCATTAATATTTCCATTGTTTACTTCCTGCAATTTGCATATTTGTGGCGTTTGTAGAGAGAGAGCCCAGTACTGCTGATTATTCCATGATTTCCCCCTTCAAACCCAAAGAAAGTCACAGTGCAGAGATATATCTGAATGCTTATTCTTTTAATAAAGGTTAAGGAGAACGTCTGGAAATAATAAGGCCTCAGTCAGTCTGCTGTAAACTTGGAACATGAAGCTGTTTAGTTCATTTCACAACCCAATAATGCAAAGATCGCCTGGACTTTGTTAATGCATGTTTAATTTGCAAACTTGCAAACTATAAACCCAGTACTTGTAGTAATGTTGCAGTCACACTTTGTAAATGTGGGTCCTTTAAATGTGTGAGTCATGCTGGTCATTTTGGATTGACAGGCATCAACTCACCACATTTTCAGTCAAATGTTGCTGAAGTGAGTCCTGTTGTGACAACAGGTCCAATATTAACCTAACCATATGGTCACAGGCAGTAGATGATTAAATCCTCTCAAATACTCAAGCTTTGGCAAAACGTTTTGTATTCATGTTGGAGTTCCTTATGTTTTGTTGGGAGCAGATACAGAGAATCAGTTTAACAGGGGTGTTGATTCATTCATTCTGTAGCTCAAGCTCTCTACAGACGGTCAGGTTTTAAGTTTATTATTCTGCAACGTGCATTTTATTAACTTAGTTATGACAACATTTTTCAGTGCATGACGCCAACCTCTGCTGAATCGGAGGAGACGCAAATAGTCATCGTGTGTCGATACGAAAGGACAATGATGTCCCGGGCCTGGATGGTACATTATGTAACCAAGGCTTCTGATGCGACCGCCGCTCAACAAGGTTTTCGTCTTTCCTCAGAATACCAAAAATATTTTCTTTTTGTGTTTCACCTCATTTATTATGTGTCAAGATATTTGGTTCTTTCACCAGAGTCACATTGATTATTGATTGTGTCCCTTTCCACTGCTTTTTGATTGGATGGTGCAGAGGTGTGCAACCTGCAGCTCGAGAGCCACACGTGGCTCTTCAGTTTTTCGAAAATGGTCAAATCTCCTGACTAAAAACAGGTAAAGAAGGTAAAACTACAAAAACAGCCGGAATGACTTAAAAACAGCTAAAGGATCAAATAACTAAAAGCAGTCCCAAAAAAGAAACCCTTAAAATTGCTATAATAACTAGAACTGATCTATGATGAAATGCACAGTGTCTGCAAATATCTATAATGGCTAAAATAGTCAATATGCATAAACACCACAGCTTGTAGTCCAACACAGTCAACACAGTAAGATATTGGCCTCTGGTCAATCGAGAGCTCCTCTCTTTATAATTTCTCTGGTTATGGTGGCGTCTGTTTGCGATCCAAACAGTCAGTCTCCTCACAGAAATGTCACTCAAGCTAATTTGTCTTCTACTTTCTTGTCCTTTCTCCGTAGTTCGGTGGTCCAGTCACCTCCTCCCCCGCTGGTCCGCATCATCAATGGATACATCACGGTTCAGCCACCTCACAGAGCCCACGGCCACTACAACCACCATCACACATCGTCAGCATCATCCACATCTTCATCCTCGCCGGTTTCACTCGTCATCCTTGGCACGCTGCTAACAGTGATCTCACATATACAGACTGCACTCCTCTACTAGAGCCTACAGTATACACAATGCTATAACCTGCTTTAAGAAGGAGATATGATGGTTTCACATAATATAAAGCGAGGTCTGATCCTGCATTCTAAGGCTGCAAAGAAGAATGTGTGGCAAAGGCAATGAAATCAGGTCAAGCTGCCAGCTTGTGGATGTCGGGCAAAATAAAATTTAAATCAACACACTTGAGTGATGATTCATGTCAAAAGATCATGTCTGCTCATGTCATTACAAACTGAAGCCATAAATGAGCCTGTGAATTACACAAGTGGTTCTGGTCATATAAAGTGTTGGTTTTAGACTTTTACGTTTCTGCCAATTCATTCTCGCTTCTGCCGCGTATGTGTGTGTGTGTGTGTGTGTGTGCGTGCGTGAAAACAAAAGATTATCAAAAGTCATCTCAGAGACATTACACAACATATCAGCTTGCTGAATAACTACACTGTCACAGTATATAGTTATTATACAGCATTTATTGCAGAAGAGGATTCAAGCGCTCAGTGAATAAACAAGAAGTCACTGTTGAATATGAAATACATTAAATAAGTGTAACTAGAACCATATGTCGCATGTTTGTGTGTGTGTGTGAGTGAGTGTGCGTGCCTGTGTGCGTGTGTGGGTGTGTGAGTGAGACATACAAAGCCTACCTGCTCTTCAACCCCTTGGACTGGTAAACAGGCATTCTTCTTCAGACGTAAATATGTTCTTCCATTTTGCGAAGAATTTGTTCCATTCAGACCTGCTTTGGGGGAATAATTGTACATATTGTTTCTAAATATTATAGATGTATTTTAGAATTATAAAAAAAAATAAATATCAAAACCATTGTTGTTTATAAAAATGTATAAATAGATATGCAGTATATTTTTTGAAAAAAGAAAAATCAGGAACTAACCATCATAGACTGTCATGTGTTCCATGGAAATTTAATTTTGGAAAGGGACAGATGATTGTATTTTGCTTTATGTATCAGTGTTATCTCCTGCTTTTCTGTATGTGTTTGCCGAAATCATTCATGTCAGTGTTTTTGTTCCACAGTGGTCATTTGTTTATTTATTTAACAATTATAATTTTGCTGGAGGCCAGTGGTTTTCAAAGTGTGAGGCAAGATTCAAGAATGTGGGGCAGTTACGGGCAAGTCTCGGGGTCAAATTGATACCCTCTTCACATTTTACAACTAAATATACAATAATTGTAGTGGGGATGCCAATGGAAATGTTGTCAAAAGCTTTAGTGCAAAACTATCAGTGTACCAGTTACTGTATGACAGTTGCACCTTTTATATAAAGATTCTGTGGTTCAAGAAGGGCTAATCCTCCCACACTCTGAAAACCACTGCTGTAAACTATTTGAAACTTTCCTAATTTCCCTTTTTAAAACTGTCACGATGATGTGCAGTTGTGTAAATGTTCATTTTCAAACATTTTAAGTTTGATTCAAGGGTGTATTATTGAAATAACAATACATTTTAATGCACAAAGTTGCCTACACTGATAGTCCACATACAGCTTAGTGAAGTAGGTGTTTCACGTTTCATTTATGGCATGAAATTATTGTAATAGTCTTACTGTGGAAACAATAAAATATTTATCTAGATCAAAGCTGATTGATTCTTGGTAATTTATTTATTCTGACCATCTCAAGTAGACTCATAATATATTGCCTGCCCTGCAACCAACAGCAATACGAAACACAAAGCTCAATAAAAGAGCCATAAAGCCGAGATGGATGCAAGTCCACGAAAGTGTAACTAATTTCAGTCACTTGGTGTGTGTTCACTGAATTGAATGAAAAGATTCAGGATTTTTTTTCCCTTTCAAAGTCCCAGGAAAATATGTATGAGGGGAAAAAGAAGCTCAGACATGCTAAAGCTTTCAACAGCAAACGGTCCAGGGTGTTATAAATTTTTAATTATTATTTTTTTATTATTTTATTTTATTTTTTATTTTTTATTAACCATCAGTGTAGCAGACTGAAATTGAAAGAAAAGGAAATGCAGTGTAGATATTTATGGACTGACATCAACTCTGCAACTAAACGATATTTGGATTAAACATCCTTACAATGGAACTTTATTTAGATTTGTATGAAAAGTGTCATTAAAAATATTTGAGGCTCACAATAACTGAAAGGTGGAAAAAAAACAGTACGATTTTATTATTTCAAAGGCAAGTTTGAGCTTGTTATCTCAATAACGTGATCTGGCGAATCTGAACAACAGCGTCTGGGGTATACACTCACACACGTAATGCATGCTGCCCTCTTGCCCTTATCCAAGGTTCAGGGCATGTTTATGTGATGTTAATGTGCTCTGATAAGGCCGCTGTTAGAAGCCGTTTGAAGTGTGCATGTGGTCTGTCACAAACAGGACAGCTGTGCTGCTGGCGAATGTTGTTTCTGTCGGAAATAAACAGGAAAACAGAGCCAACGGGACCTTTAGATGTACAGGAAATGAGAGTTAATTGATTTGCTACATCAACAGGAAAAGAACAACAGTTGACTTGCATGCATGGGCTTTGATTTAGGAGGAGAAGTGTGCTGGATGCACATGAGCAACATTAAAGGAGAATTTGTTGCATATTTCATGTTGCTTTGCACAGACAATGCATGACTTACTGTAGCATTTGAAATAATATTTTTATACGCACTTTTTTTTTATGTTTATTTTTATGCTGAGCAACAGAAAACACAACATCAGCCACCTGTAACAAAGCAAACATTGCAATTCCCATCAACAAAATACTGACGAATGTCCCTCTGGGATTAATAAAGTATTTATATTACGTTATTTCAGACCTGAGAAAAATGTTCTATGACTGATTGGAGGTAAAAACTCATCCTCTGGTCATGTTCATTGAAGCCACAGCTTCTTTCATCGGGATTTTTTTTTTTTTCAGCAGTCGGACCTCAACCACTTTACTTCTCTACAATCATGTACCGGTACTCATACCTCTTCATCATCAATATCTTATTTCTGATACGGGTCCTTTTCTGTGAATTCATCTCTAAATGTTTGAAGTTGTTTATTTAAAAATGTATTGTAAAATCTACAGATGACTGTGTCTTGGCATCAATGTGTGTACCAATAACTGTACTTGCATGTAGGTTTCCATACATATGACTGATAAGAGATAAAAGCAAGTGGAAACTCACTGTGTTGTTTGAAGGTTAAGGTAAAACACAAAAAGCCAGACAAGCACTTGCTCCGTTAACTTTTTCTTTTCTGTTCACGACCAAGAATTCAACTGCAAAACATATACATCACGTCACTTGACTATAAATTAAGAGCTGAAATGCTGCGACCCTCTCCAAAGAAGAATCACTCTTGCAGCGTTTAAATTTTTCTTGAAAAGTTAATTAAACCAACTTGAAGCACAGTAGTGTGTCCCTGAGCTCCACGCGGCTGCTGTTGACCTCATTCATCAGTTGAAGGTCAGTCCTTTCCACTGTATGAATATCTTAAAGGGGGGAAAAAATGTGGAAGGTGAAAAAGCCTACTAACGTTTAAACTTAAAAGTCATGAATCCATCCAGTGTGCCCGATCTAAAACATGAAACTTGCATCGTGTTAAAAACAGCGTGCGACTCGAAACGACGTCTTTCCTCCGCTCCGTGTAACACAAAACTCTTAAAAACAACAGACCGTGTAAGTCACTCAGTCATTCCATAAAAGAACAAACAAACAAAGGTGCAGGTCACTCCGCTAATTGCCTCCTGTTGAGTGCTTTCGCTGACAGACGTTACAGCTCATTTACTATTAGAAACATGGGATAAAATGATGGTGTGAATTCCATGTGTCAAACCAAATGAGCACCGTCAAGAGAAAAAAAAAATCATTCTTTAAAATTGAAAACAGTCGAGAGCCCACTGGCATCCAAAGCACTGAAACTGAGATGAACTTTATTTTCATTTGGAGTCTTTTTTTTATTTTTGCTTTCTTACTATAACCAATTTCCACTTGTAATTTAAGCTTGTAAAGACTATCCAATTACAAATAAGCCTAATTTTAGCATCAGATCCAAAAGTGCAGTGACAGGGAATTAGCTTGCGGCTCGTGTTTCACCCAGAGTCACATCGAAGTCACAAAGTAATATCTTTGCATGTAACAATTATATCCACATAGAGTCACACGTACATACATACATTGGTTCCATCAGAATTCTTTTCGCATCTAGTTCTGAACCAGCTTGAGGGGGATTTGCTTTCATTATGGACTCATTCATCACGATATGAAAAAATATCCTCCTGACAGACGTCTACCCCTTAAAACACAATCAAATAAGAAAACGGGGCTTAGGAAAACACATCGCACAGGACTCGAGGTAGGGTTGCCAGATTCGACTGAGCAAACCTGCAGGAATTGAAAGCAGATGTATGTGCAGACGTCTGTTTCCTGTAAAGCGGAAAACTTGGGGTACAAATAAAGACGCAGCATCAAAAATCTTGGGTAATTTATGTTGACTTAAGAATTCAACAAAAAAAAAAGGAGAGAAAAAAGAAAAGTTGTCGGTTTTTCATGGGCAGCTGCCAGCATTGTTGAAGTCCTCATAATGAATTTCAGATCCTTGTAGAAATGGGTATCACACCTGTGTTGAATGACCTACTTTCATCTTTTTTTTTTTTGGTGATGAATGAATCAAATTCTGATCAATCATTTGGTCTCAGGTCATTACCACGGGGGTATGAGCAGTCGATTTCAAGAGCCATCAGAAGGCCCTGCATTTTTGCATAATGTCGGACAGGAGGTCAAATCACTTTCCCATTGTTAAAACAAGCACAGTGTGTTATTGTTTATGTGATGTAGCTCTGGTCAGTCCCTCACAGACTTGCACAAATAAGCAGATGTGTAGAGAAAGTCTCTCCGTGGCTATTATCACTGCATCCGTCTTCGAGTCACTGCAGTGTGTTAACTGAGACCAACGCTAATGAGTGCTCTGTTGACTGAGTCCTTGGTCTATTTACATAGTAAATCTCCTTTGGGTTGTATATAATATGTTATCAGCAGGGTTTCGAGGTTTGACCAGAGGGTACTAATAGTGAACCCAGCAGGATGTGTCTGTCTTGAAGAACAGGTTTTACTTATTGTCCATCAACCTTCGTTACACACAGTAAAACAACACGGAGACTGGTGCTGCTGAAATCTGTCTATAATTCTTATGTCAGTGATATATGCTCAGACTTTTGTTGAGTCCAATTTATACCCAAATGTAGTTCATCACCAAAGCCAAGACCTTGAATATGTGGTCTCAAGACCAAGACCGCTACAACACAACACCATTGTGTACCTCTTCATTTTGGAACCGACTCGTGCTCCTTTGAAACTAAACTCAAGTTTCAGCAAGTTCAATGTATTTTGGGTGGACAAAGGAAAAGGTATCATTTAAAGATTTTCAAAGATTTAGATGGTTGCAGAAGTTGGCATGTCCTTCCCGGTCTTTTTGCACCAGAAGTTTATTTTTGAATTTTTTTATTTAATATTAGAAAATAAACGTGGGCCTATCTCCAAAGGTGGAAAACAAACCAGTAAAAGCTACTGTGTATGATGTCCTTCACCCAATAATATCTGGCATAGCCGCCAGCACAGAGGTCCCTCTGACACTGAAGATGAGAAATGGACCAACAGCAAACCGACATAATCCTCCGCTAAGTATCTTTGTCATGGGTTAATATTGTTATGAAACACTACCCACCTTGAAGTTCTGAAGTTACGTAGAAAGATGTTCTTCTTTTGAGACAAACTGGAAGTCAATTTAAAACTTCTGGCTTTAAAACGTCACTAGTGGGCCTCACAGCAAAACAGCTATTTGCACTGTCTGCACCCAGCAAAGTGTTTCAGTGTTTGCATGCATGCATCTTCTCCAGATACTCAGGTTTCCTTTCACAGTCCAAAAACATGCATTTGAGACTAATGGCTAAACATGAGCTGTAGGTGTTAATGTGACTGTGTGTGTTTGTCCGTACATCTATATGACTGAGCACTTGTCCATGGTTCAACCTGCCCACCCATTGTGAGTTGGAATTTTCTCCAGCTAATCTGCAACCCTAAATTACATGAAGTGGCATAGCAAAGAAGATGGATGGATGTTCCAAGTGTTTAGGTGTTTCTCCCAATACATGGCTGCTTCGTTTTGGATTCAATTTAGCCCGAGCATCCCAATATCACAGAAAACATATCACAGCGTTGCAAGTATCTTGGCAATGTTAAACAATATCTATTCTCTATCACCCCTGAGTATGAATGGAAACCAGCTGCCTCTTCCAGACTGTCTGTAATAACATCACATCAATACAATGGGCTCCTCACTATACGGTGAAGGTTATGATTATTATGGCTCACGTGACAAAGTTTGTAGGTGTTTGGTATTCAAGGCTAAGCCTGCACAATAGCTCCGGCCTTCAGTCACATTCTTCCATTTGATTCGAGCTCACTGTTTCTGAACTCCACTTCCACAGAATGAAGTGACTGATTTCTCTTGTGAGTTAGCATTAGTTGTGTTTTCTGGTGGTTAACTTCTGTGTTTACCTTTTGGTTAGAGTCAAAACCAAATGTTTTAAAAAGATTATCTTTGTTTAGAAAGCAAGGGCAA
Source organism: Blennius ocellaris (assembly GCF_963422515.1). Classification (NCBI taxonomy): domain Eukaryota; kingdom Metazoa; phylum Chordata; class Actinopteri; order Blenniiformes; family Blenniidae; genus Blennius; species Blennius ocellaris. The sequence goes on from NC_137664.1 coordinate 13,128,658, forward strand.
TTTTGTGTTTGGCTCCAGGAGCTTTTATTTTATGATGCAACCTCATATTTTCTGAACTCGCCGAAACCCAAAGTTTCCATGACCTGTCGAAAAACAATACACACTTCACAACAGGTTCAAAGACACTGAAGAAAACTGTGGAAAGATTTTCTCTGTCAGAAAAAGTTTTTTTTTCCTTCTTCTTCTCTTCATTTTTTTCACTTAAACTTGCATAAAATGCGTCATTAGAAAAAGTCAAAACATCAATGTCATCCACGCACACTGAACATCCATGTTTCCGTTGAGTTGGAATCTTGAAGCTAAAACATTGTTTATGTCTCTCGGTGCCTCTCCGGGTTGGTCGAACCCATGATTGTCAGTTTATAAACAAATGACCCATTTTTGTGCTGGCACTGCACCGCAGGGTGTCACTCAGTTAGAGCCTGGGTCAATGGATCCCATTCACAAGAACCCGTTTTTTTGTTTTTTTTTCCCCTGACGAGTGAGATTGAAGGGAGCCCACACTGGGAGCTCGAAGTCGGAGTCATGACGCAGGCACGCACATATTCTGTCACTCACCAGACACAGGAACATGTGCTCATATGTCTTGCCACCATTGTTCAAGGCTGTATCGCAGAATCACATGTGCAAACAGACATGGGATCTGTGGGTTTTGGTTGATATCCATGTGCACTCCACCTCTTAAAAATTACATCCTGCAGATCTTCTCAGGTTTAACTTCAAGAACGGGAGCACAGGGTCAACTCAGTCAGTGGCAATAAAAAAAGATGATGACACAAAGGTTTTGAAAAAGTACAGTATATATATATATATATATATATATATATATATATATATATATATATATATATATATATATATATATATTTTTTTTTTTTTTTTTACAGAGGGTCATATAAATTCTGTATTCATTGGTATACTTTATTGTCTTTATTATATGTCTAGAGTACACCTATCCAGCCGCAGACGTAACATTTTATACTATGCTTGTAATGATATGTGAAATATATCAGAAACACACTGAAGTGGCTCATGCATGTCATGAGACTTACAGCTTCATTGTGGTGACTCTCCAGTAAAAATGTATGCAAGACTGCCCTCTGCCTTCAGATTGTGGTATTTACTCCTTTCGGTACGCTGTACCTGTACATGTACATGCATGATTTGCAGGAGTTAAAATGTATTTGTTCTGCCCACTAAAAAGGTTATTGTTTGGCCAAGGTCCAGATAGATAAAATGTAGATTCAATATTGGAAAAGATCATAAAGTCAATTAAATGTCAAAATCAGATAAGCTTTACTAAAAACAAAAACAATAAGACAAGCTGATTAAAAAAGTGATGTTGATATAAAAAAAAATTAAAATCTAAAACTTTTACGTATATTTAACTATATCTTGAACCAACTAAACTGTAAAATGACTCCATAGTAGCAGAAAACCACTGAGGAATAAGCAGTAGATTCAGATAAAGACTAAATCCTCATAGTTGGGGGAGAAAATGCTCCACCTCGGGGTCAGAGCCCCACAGAGCTCAGCAGAGTTACACTGGAGCACTCAGACAATAGCAGGATTGTTGTTTTTCACAGCTCTGAAAAACAACCGCAGGGCAACATCTGAATTTTTGCTTTGAAGGGAACGGAAAAATGATATCAGCAAGGCGAAGTTTGGCTCTGTTCCCCCTGAACCTGCTGTTTAAACACACTCAGAGAGCCAACTTGGCCATTTCATCATATAAAATAAACTTTACCTATAAGTGTAGAACTCAAAATATGTTTTTAATGAAGCAAAAGTTTTTATTTTTTTAAACTTTTAATTTTATTTTTAACGTGTGTCAAAACTGAGAAAGATGACAATGTGGCGAAAGTGTGTTTAGATGTTTACACGTTGTTTTAATCTTTGAATCTTTACACAATTTACAAATTCACTTTTTCTTTCCCCTTACATTTAAAGGTCAGATTTGGGGAAACAAGCACGGTGAGGGAATGGGGAAAGGAGGGTGGGGGAATTCTACTTAGGAATAGAATAAAAAATAATATTTAGATCACATATTCTATTTTTGTAAAACTTAACAGTGAAAATCTCCTCAGAGAAATAATGAAGACACAAGAAGTCAAATCCGACACTGTCCACATTACTGTTAGTTTTGTATTTTATTTGATCTTCATACTGCTGTGACACGTGGCAGGTTTACGCTATGATTGGCATCACTGAGACCTTCAGACATCACCGGGTGGTCAATCTGAAGGCAACACATGCCCCTGTCATGCAACCATTCAAACTCCAGCCATGCCAATCACAGATCAACTTCCTGATATTCACAGACCTCAGCAATGGCTGGGTCTGAACATTTGAACAAAAAAACCTGCTTATGATTCTACAGTAAATCTGTATTAGTCAGTTGAATCTTCTCAGATCCATAACACCTGATAAAGTGTTGATAAAGAAGTCGATTTCCTTGTTGAAAAAAAAGAAACACAAGTCATTATATTTCCACCTGGAAGCGTTATATTTGCCCATGCTACAATTGTACATGAACACGGTAACCTGCCATGTCAGAGAGTGCCCATATAGCATCATCTCCCTCTGTATCATCTCGAAGCAAGATATGAATGCAGCTGTTGGTGCTCCAACCCACCTGAACCGAAACGAAATGACACATGAACATAGTGAACAACCACTTAACATTTAAGACCACATGCAGAAATGACACTTGACTGCATTCATGGTGATGGGAGATATTAAAACAGACAATCACATGCTATCACCTGCCAGAATGCTCATTACCGCCGTTAGTAAGTCACACCTGGGCCTTTCATGCTGTCAAAATGTCTCCTGAGCAAAAAGCATATAATAGTTTGGGATAATCATCGCAATTATAACTCAATGAACAACAGAAAGGCCACTTTTACCTACACGTTTCAATATAGGACTGTGTGGGTCAGAATTTTTAAAGGTATTTCTTTTTTGTTTTTCTTTTTGATTGAAACATAGCTACATTATACATATCTAGCTCTATAAGCAAGCATTATGTCTTAACTCTTTATTACACCTTTATTAAATATTGTCAGAGTAATTTTATATGTAGTTGCCATATTCGTGCTTAATTATATTCATGTTTAAGTTCTATCTTATTTCTGTGTATTCTCTCTTAGCAGCGCCTCTCAGGCGCTGCTCACTAATCACATGTTCTGAGCAGGTCAACCTGACCGAGGCTGATAAACAAGATGAGCCACGTCTTCCACTCAGCTGCCATCTCGACGTCCCATGCGCGGGATGTCCTTTGATTGTATTCATAGTTGATAAACTGTTAAAACTCACAGAATGTTTTGTTACTATGATGTGTATCCTGTAAACCCTCCCCTTTGTTTAATGAAATAAAACCGCAGGAGAAATGGTCTGAAGCTCAGAGTGGGTAGGAGGTGTAATCTGAACACGCTCCTAGGCCATTCTCCTCGCGAGTAACCAAAGCTCATTCGTGTTGTCTTCTTCTTTCTTGCAGATTTAATAAATGTCTGTAGCCTAAACCTGACATTTAACTTGGTCCTTCGAGCCGGATGCCAACAACGCCTGGTGGTTCCGGCACACGCGGTCGTCGCCAGCAAGCCCACGGCCGTGGCGGGCCTCACTAGGTGAGACCCAGCACCTTTTCCAGGAACTGACACTGCTTCGTGTGCTGGGACCCGCAGGTTGAAGGCATCCAACGGCGAGAGGAAGGAGACTCCGACGGGTGAGCATTGTTTTGGGTTAAAAAGAAAAATGTGCGACTGAGGGTTGCAGAATAGTAAAACCCTGTGAATTCTAGACTCTAACAGGTAAAACTAAAAACGCTGAGGTAGTGGACGCCTGAGAATAGTTCACATTAAAAACGGACGGCGGAGTCCACGGTTGCGGCGTTACCGAAAATTCCGTAAATAAAAAGGCGCTGAGGTAGTGGACGCCTGAGAATAGTTCACACTAAAAACGGACGGCGGAGTCCACGGTTACAGCGTCACCGAAAATTCCGTAAGAAAGAAACTAAAAGTGTGCATGTTGAATGAGTGGGTGGACTGTGAACCACTAGGTTACAGCCACCATTTAAAACAACAGGAAAGTAAGTAGTGGGCTGACGTGGATGCACAGGCAAGAATTCTCCACCTGAAAGGGTTGAAGTGAGAATTACCACGATCAGTAAAAATTAACCACTACCCTGTTGACAGGTTGACCAACGGAACCATAGACTACCCCACGTAGTACGGTCCGTCCAAATTTAAAAACAAAATGGGACAAGGGAACACGAAAAAAACCTAAAACGCGCGATAAATTAACTTGTAAAGATTGGAAATATGTAGAACGCTGCAGCGAAGAAAATGTAAAACATTTGGATAATTGGATCGCAAAATACGACTTCGACGGGAGTCTCAATACACCAAAATAAATAAATAATAATAAATAAATAACAGCTTTACAAAAGGCGATTAAAGAAAAAAACTAAAAAGGATCCTAAAAAGATGCAAAAAGGTTATGACAGCACATAGAAATGGTATGCGTTATATAAATAAAAACAAAAAGTACTCGAGTGACTGTGACTGACCAAAGGACTGTGTGTATGAAGAGAAATTATTTTCGAAACCCAGACGATCAGTAAAACCTCACGGTGTCAACTGAGCTCTATCTGGGGAGTAAAAATAGTCTCTTATTGCTGACTCATCAGGTGAAATTGTGGGAAAATCTAAAATGACTCTCACTCCTGTGATAGAACACCTATTGAAAGACCGGAGCGAACAACAGGTTTGCCCTAGAAGCTCGTCTTTCAAGGAGGAATTAGTGGGTCCATGAGATCGCACTGGCAACATAAATTAAAAATGGGAAGCTGTTGTACAAAAACTAATTAGTGATGAAGTTGGTGACGCAAAATTTATGAGTAAAAGTCACCCTCGCTTGACTCAATATCTAAAACAGTAAAGCAAAAGAAATATGGATTTAAACGAAAACTGCAATCAGAAGAGTGTGTAAAATTAGTTATACAACTTAAAGTACAAGTGTGTGTGTTTTTGTGTGTGTGTGTGTTTGTGTTTTTAGGTGTTTGCGTGTTTGTGTGTGTGTGCAGGAGACACGTCTCCACACTGAACGGCTTTAGACGAGATAACACAAAAACAAAACAAAACTGCTCTAAGTAATGTGTCGGGACTATTTTTAATGTGTTTAGTGAAGAAATAAACGTATCTAAAGTAAACTTAAGTTAATTGGAATTTAAACTTAAAAAAATCTATAAATAAAATTGCTAAATTAACTGAATAGAATAAATGGATGAAATAAATGAATCAATAAAGGAATCCTTGAACAAATACTTTGGGTGTACATGCATGAATCAGAGCTCCTCCTTATCAAACAGCTGTTATGGAGAACGAGGACATTGAATGAAAACACAGATCCACAGCTCCGATCCCATTCTGCTTCAACCAGACGTTGCTGGTGGAGGAATGAGAGGCTGTGGAGGCGCTAGATTGGACTACAAACATGGAAACTCTCAACGTAATGACGAACATGCCGTGTCGCGACGTAAAATACACTTCAGCGTGCCAAGGTCGTACCATGAGAACACACACACACATAGTGGGAGAATGAAGGGATTCAAATACACAGTGTTGAACATTTCAAGTAGATACAAGTTTAAACTTGGGAGTTTGAGGATCAAAATTAGAATTTGATGTGTGCAATGAAATTTAAGACCTTTTACAGAGGTCCAGGAATTAAATGGTTTATAAAATCAACAATAGATTAGTGAAACTAAACTAAACTAACATGGTGACTAAAACTAGACTAAACATTTAGATGAAGTTTGGATAGAGTCAGTTTACAAAAAAAACAAAACCTCAAACAAGAAATTAAAAAATAAGAAACTGATCAAATTATTCTCAATTTTTTAAGATAATAGATTGTTACCTTTGCAGAAACAAAATAATCTGGCTAGTATTTGTCTGTGATATTACATCAAAACAAACTATCTTATCATGCGAGACATGACAGTTTGACTGTCTACCAAAAACGTACATCCTTGACCAGATTTAAAAGGTGCATCTAACAAAATCAGATTTAACAATATTGGATGAGAAAATAGAATGAAAAATAAATAAATAAATAAAAAATGTAGCACAGCAGAAAGAGAGTATCTATTTCTGACCAAAAGGAAAACCTACTCTACCAAAATCACGATATAAATAGGAGCAATAATGAGCCATGGGCTTCGCCTTGCCTCAACAGGAGGGATGGTACACTAATAATATCATCAATTCTTACTAAATAAAAAATTTTTTTTTTTTTGAGCAGTATATATAATCTGTATAAAACAGAAAACAAAAAAGGAGGTACATTTCCAAAACCAGAATAGTGATAATAGATGCATTTTCTATATGGATAGAACTATTTCCAACAAAATATCCAGATACTGTAACATTAGCAAAAGCACTTTGCAAAAAATTATAATCCCAACATACGGAATAGCAAAAACAATTTACAGCGATAATGGAAGCCATTCGGTAAACAAATTCACATAGAAGGTATCAGAACATTTAGGAACAAAATTAAATTAAATTAAAAATCGTTGTGCTTTTGTCCAGAAAGAGCTGGTTTAGTGGAAACATATTCAAAATAGCAGAAAGGCAAACTTAGATACATTTATCACATTGTAAAATCATCACTGCTGAGTCTCCGACCCCACCTAGCGAGCAAAAGACTGATAATAGGGTGGATTCAGACGTTTAGAGCCTGGGTAGACCTGAAAGTCAGCAGAAGAACCATTACAAGCCGTGAAGTGACTTAGCGGAAGCCGAACTGAGCAGTAATGACAAAGTCAAACGGACCCTAACCGTCGTAGCAATCGCAATAATGCTTTTTGCCTTAGTGTGGTTCCTGTGGGAACCGCCTCAACACAGCGAAAGAAACCAAACTAGATCAAACACACTACCAGCCATTATTCTAAAATAATGTTTTTAACTGATGTAGATTTAATCTAACAAGTAAAATAAATGAAAAGAAACATGGTTAATATAAATTGATTAAATTAAATTAAACTAAATTAAATTAAAGTTATCACTTCCAACCAGCAGTTTTAGTTAAAATAACTAACAGAACAGGTTCTAGTTAAAACCGTCTACCTGGCAGACTATGTCGTCTCGTTTAAAAAGGATTTGAAAACATGTTTACTTAGAAGAGCTTTTGGTTGATGGGTATTTTTTCACTAGTGTCACTTAAATTTTACACATGTATATACATTTTATATTGTTGTTTTTTACCTTTTCTCCTGTACAGCACTTTGTGATTTTTATCTGTGAAAAGCGCTTTATAAATACATTTTGCTTACTTACTTACTTACCAGGAGTAAAAGTTTCAGAAAGAGATCTTGTGGGTCTCATAACAATTAATATCAAAAGAACTGAACTAAAAGTCCAAATAACAAACCATCAGATGCAATTTAAACAGACCACCACCAGGGCAATACTTTCAAACTCCAAATTTAGTGATTCAACTTTCTACAGGAAAAAGTGTATGAACAAAGTTAATAAACCAATAAATGAACCAACCAAGAGATATGAAAATAACTAGTTTTACGGTTTTTTACCTGTTTAAAGTCAAATTAATGCGACGGGCAAAGCCATTCCCTTTGAATTCAAATGATGATAATTAAATCTACTGATGCATCCTCGGACTGTCTTCTCAGCCTCTTGTCCTCTTGACCATCGTCCTCCAGTCCCTCAACAGACTCAGACGTTGTTTGTGGTACAAAGAGAACACCACCTGCCTGATAAGAAGTTCAGGACAGACCGTGGGTTCTCTGCAGAGATTGTTGTGACACATCAGAAACACCACAGACGAGGAGCATGAGGTGGAAACATGACTTCCTCACGAGACGATGTTTTGTCCAGGACAGTTCTCATGGGAGACGCTGACAGAGGAGAACAGGAGGAGCACAGTGATCCAACTAGAGATGTTTTTATGTGTTGATGTGGAATAAAGGATAAATGGGGAATACTTTAAATTAAAAGTAATGTTAAATTAAAAGTAAAAGATTATTTAATGTTTTCTATTTCTGTTATAAAAGGGGGAATGGCAATAAATATATATAAAAGCAATAAAAAAACATGATGAGAGTTAAAAGATAATCTTCAAAAGACACATTTGGTAATAAGGAGCACATAGAATAAATTCTAATGACAATAATTTAAAGTCAGTATTTCTTTGGTGGTTGATCATTAATAAAATTATCGAACTGTCTAATCTGATGTGAGATGTTGCAGGTGTATCCTGAACTGATGTTGCTGCACCGCCAACAAGATCAACTTCAATTGTTTAATATTAATAAATTCAGTTTAAATAACTGTTTAAGGAAAAACAAATACTTAGTTTGCGTTAAAATTTTTGGGGAAAATAATTTTCGAGACAGGAACAGATGCCTTAGATAGGAGGTACTTTTGATTTTTTTTTTTCTCCCTTTTCTTTTTAAACATTGTCTCATTGTCAACATATGAAAATGTGCTGTACTGTTATTCCAAACAGACTTACTGACTACTTAACTAATGACATAAAAGATACACCGTAGCACCTCAGAACTTCACCTGCATAAACATCACGAGCACAAACCCTAAACATTTCCTTGGAAGCCTAAACAATTCCTGGTGCCTTGAAACAGTTCAAGCTCCAGCCAAATTCACACCATGAGCACGAGCAGACGTGTGGTGGTGGTGTGGCCCAAACAAAATCTATGATGGCCTTCCTAAGCGAGCTCAAGGATTGTGTGCACTCATAATTTTAATCATTCCAGTAAAACGTCCTTCCCCTGCATGTAACTCAAATCTCTGAGAAATTGTTGCAGACTGATGCTTTCAGCAACATCGACGACGGCTTTCCAGACACGTATAGCGGTTGATATGTTGTTGGCAGAGAAGGGGGGTGTGTGTTCGATGTTTGGTGACAAATGTTGTACCTTTATTCCGAACAACACAGCAGCAGATGGAACGCTCACACGCGCCGTGGAGGGTCTTCGTACTTTGAATAAAAAGATGAAAGATCACTCTGGCGTTGACACATCTATGTGGGATGGTTGGGTTGATATGTTTGGGAGATACAAAGCTCTAGTAATGTCTGTTTTGGTCTCCTCGGCTATATTCATCGCCACCCTCACCCCGTGTGGCTGCTGCTGTATTCCATGTATCCGCGCCCTTCTCACCCGCCTAATCAATACTGCTATCTCTCCCATGAAACAGGACCTGGCGCAGGCTTATCCGTTGTTGGGGGGTGCTGATCATGACTCTGAAATTAGCGAGGATGATGACTTTCCATCCTTGCCCGACCTTTTTTTCAGACCCTGAAGATTACGAGTAACAGTAAAACATTAGAAACCTGAGTGTAAATATCTGTGTTCTTGCGAAAATGATCTTGCAACTGAAAATCAATATTGAAGTGGCTGGTTACAAGTGGTGTGAGAAATTAAGCATAAGATATGACAAACAGGGGGAATATGTCAGAGTAATTTTATATGTAGTTGCCATATTCGTGCTTAATTATATTCATGTTTAAGTTCTATCTTATTTCTGTGTATTCTCTCTTAGCAGCGCCTCTCAGGCGCTGCTCACTAATCACATGTTCTGAGCAGGTCAACCTGACCGAGGCTGATAAACAAGATGAGCCACGTCTTCCACTCAGCTGCCATCTCGACGTCCCATGCGCGGGATGTCCTTTGATTGTATTCATAGTTGATAAACTGTTAAAACTCACAGAATGTTTTGTTACTATGATGTGTATCCTGTAAACCCTCCCCTTTGTTTAATGAAATAAAACCGCAGGAGAAATGGTCTGAAGCTCAGAGTGGGTAGGAGGTGTAATCTGAACACGCTCCTAGGCCATTCTCCTCGCGAGTAACCAAAGCTCATTCGTGTTGTCTTCTTCTTTCTTGCAGATTTAATAAATGTCTGTAGCCTAAACCTGACAAATATCCTGCTACCCTATCCGTACTGTCAATTTTCTTCCAGCTACAACTATAGGCAGTTGCGTTGATCTGCTTCTTCACCTCCACAGTCTGGCTTTCATTGTCCCCTGGGCTTGTGGTAGTTACTGTTGATTTGTAGGTTACTTTTCCCCATTGGGCTGGACACTAACAGCGGACCACTGTGAGTTTCCCATGCATGTCTAATGGATGCTCAGACACAAGCTTAACTTGACTCAGCTGACTCAGGCATCACTAAGAACCGTCAGTCCTAATAGAAAGAGCTGTGTCACTCTTCAAACCATTGCCACTGATCTTATTTGCCACTTTATCCAATTTAGGGTTGCTGGAGCAAATCCCAGATTAATATTGGCAAAGGCACCAATGACAGGTCACTAATCCATTACAGGGGAAATACAAAGAGGGGGGTAGTCACACAGTCACATGCTATAAGAGCAATATACAGAATCACCAGTCAACCTTAAATGCATGCTTTGAGATTGTGGGAGGAAACTCTGAGAAAACCAATATAAAACATGCAAAATCCACCATGCAAGGTCTCCAGGCCCAATTCAGGACCATTTTGCTATGAACTGAAAAGTGGGGCTGGGTAACAAGTGTAAGGAGATCAGCTGGTTAACCTGCTTCACTGCTCCACCATCACTCGTGTCCAGAATAAGGTGGGCCCTATTTGCTAAGTCGTTCATTGCCTGAATTTGACCTCATAACTTTGATTTTATATCTTCTTCATTATTCATTTAAAATTAATTTACACAGTCTGCTCATTAACTTTAAATGGCATTAAAAAAATATATTTTTTTTTTAAATGTGTACTGACCGCACCAGCAGAGGCCTCACTTTGTAGACGGATGCTATGACATGAACGATGGTATGACATGAATCTTTATCATTTGTGCCCCCCCCCCCCCCCCCATTCAATCCATACATATATTTTCGATACCTACTCTAAAGGTCACATGAATTTTACTCTAATCAGAGAAAACCCACTCATGCACAAGGAGAACATGCAGGTAGGCTGTTAAAATATGGATTAAAAAGCCACCGGGTTCATATTGCTTTGGTATGATTGCCTAACGTGGTTTAAAGTTAAAGAACATACAGAAACATTCACACAAGAGAAATGCATTTCTATAGTAACTACACACAGAGAGCAGACAATACAACTTTTATAAGTTGTCTTCAAAATTCGTTTTGATCTGCCTGGGATATGATACGTGGTTATATGTGCCACTTTTGAGTAGACTGCTGACGTATGAAAGTTTGCCCAGCAAAAACTATTTCATAAGATTATGTTCTCATATCTATATTTCAGCTGTTGTAATTCTCATTTCCTACAGCTTCAGAGAATGTCTCCACAAGAACTATTAAAATTTAATCCTTTCCTCAAATAGGGCATTGGAGACTTTTTATTTTTAGGTGATCTAAATTACACTTGTGTAAAATGGCAGTACTCAGTACAGTTATTTATGAGTGAATTTCCGATTATGTCCATTTTTTTAAGGAAAATAACTTTAACCTTGAGGGAGTACATTCTTTTAACAAACATGAAAAAGAGATACCGTGTTCATTAAGACCAAACCACAGTGTATTTACTGCTAAAAAGTACCCACAAAGCTTTATTTTAGTATTCAAAACTGTGTCTGAGTGGAATTAATGAGTAAAGGCTCATTGTTCCTGCTCACAGATGGATTCTGATGAGTGAAAAGAAGTGATTCATTCATAATAGAAAAAGACAGAAGATTTATTTGTTTGTGAGTGAATTTTTTCCCAAAACTCAACCAATTAACAAATGAATTACTATTCCCCCCCCCCAGTTATTTCACTTCCCCAGACCGTAATGTACTATTTGTATTCATGGACCTAACCTATACTCATTTAGCCTGCAACAGCAAAAAAAAAAATCACCCACTCAGGCATTGATGTAAGTGCAGCAAGTTTTTAATAATTCGCAGCCTTTAACGATGCAGACACCAGCCACATATGAATTTTCACCTTTTGGGAAGCCTGTTAGCCTGTTAACTCGAGAGAGCCGAGGCAGAAATTTGAGGTTAATAGCTTCATCAACAACCTGATCTGTGCCTCTCAGTGCGGGTCTGTGGGCTGGATGTTATAAGCGAACTCGTTGCGTCCTGGAGTGACTTCATATCATCTGTTTACCTTGGTTCTCTCTCCTTCAGGTCATTTTAACCCCTCCTCTCATTAGCTGTATTTGCTTGGCTGGCTAAGAAACACCCATGTGAGGGTACATGCCCTTCTGCCTTCACTATCTCCTACATCTCCCACCACCAGTGTGTGTGGGGTATGGGGGGGGGGGGGGGGGGGGGGGTCATTTTGAAAGGGGAACCTATTAAAATGACATTATGAAAAAAAAGAGGGAGTGATGTTGTCCCTGGCAGGTTTTTATTGGAAAGTAAATGTAAGCTCCTACATGAGAAACACCTCATTAACCCAGTGGTTATTTACACCTCTGCAGCACAGAGGCAAGGGCAGGGAGTGGGGCCTTACTCATTTAATACAGTGTCTCAACTGATGAGACTGACTCACTGCGCCAACTCATACCTGTTCTTTTAATGGGACTTACCCTTCCATTTATGGCCCTTATTGATTCCCGCAGAGTGATTGTCTCCAGCCTGATCCCAACAAACAAAGCAGAAGAATAGAAGTAGGAGTCAACAAGGTCCAAAGAGGTTGACGAACACAAAAATAGAATCCAAAAAAGAAACTCCATTAACAGTACCCTATGCATTTCTTTCTGTGTCTTTTAAACAAGGATTTGTACATTTATGTCAATCATAATATATAATTTAATTGTTCTTCCAAAAGGTTGCCTTATTAATGCAATTTACATGACGTAAACTATGAAATAGCCAAGCACTTTACATAGTGTAAGTTTATAAACATGTGCCCAATTCTTTCAAGATGTTGAATTTGGTATACTTATTTTGAAAATAATAGATTATGTAGTGGGCAGTGGTGCTCTGCAGCCCAATGAGTAATGTACTCAATATAGATTTTCTTCAGCTAAAAAATGTGAAATATGTTTGACTTTGGTCTCACATTAATGCTTTTCAACCTATTTTTCCACAAATAAATGGCACCCAAGGAATACCGCTGCTTCTCCTGCTGAAATATCCTTAAATAAACACTCTGAGATATGTCATTTCAAAGAATGCTTGAATAATTGTTAGCGGAGAGTTCAATTACCTCAAAAGAGAATAGTGGGATTACCTTATCAGGGAGAAACAATCATTCATAGCATCAAATCCACCTGCATAATATCGTAGGTCATTTTTGCAGTTCTATAAGCCCCAAACTGTATTCTCACTACGGTACTTTATATTAAAACCTGCATTGACGTTTGTAGTATATCTCAATGGTCTTTTACCCACAATTCCGTCAACAAGTCAACAATTTACCTTTCTCTTGGACCTCTGAGACGGTAAGGCACTGATCTCTGCACACTGGTATAGTGTCTTTTTTTTGCCTTTTTCATTTTGCCATCATGGAAAAAACTGCCAATTTTATATTTATGATTACTATTCGCAAATGTAAAATCGTGTGTGCATGTGTGTGTGCATGTTTGCGTGTATCCCAGTTGTTGCAATTCTTGTAATATTTCTGATATGATGATTAATTTGAGGCTCTCATCTTGTATTAATCTCACTTGTACTGTTATGGACACCGGTGAAAATTGTTCTGGGTTTTGTTTTTGATGTTGATATGTTTGAGCATCATTTGATCCTCCATGAAAACGTCCTGGTCCTGGAAAATTGTGCATCAATCAGTCTGTTGGGCTGAATTTGCTGGATCAGTCTTTCTTGGACACATCAGCAGTTGTTTGAAATCAACACCACTTTGAAATAATTTTCCTCTTCGTGTTATAATCTTTCAATAAGCAGCTTTGTAGATATTGGCATGATTAACCCTCATAATTTAATAATAGAGATGAGCACAGCCCAAATGTCAGAGGTTTTAATGAGACATGCTCCACCTGTCAGACCCTACCCAGTTTCTAATTATTTACACTTAACCTGGAACATGTTATTCAAATCTGATATATTTTATGCTGTGATAACTGTAGGGAGGTCCCCTCTTTCCATCGTTACTCTTTTTAATTGGTCTGTTCTGAAAATTAATAGAAAATGCAAACCTCCTCAGCTATTTGTTTTGCAATGTCATTTTTATCCAAAAACATTGCTTCAGAAAGGATTTAAAATATAGAGGTTCATGTATGAAGAACACAAATACTCTCTGCATACATTATGATGTTAAATGTAAATCTGAAAGACAAAAAGGTCATTGAATGTGAGCCAGCACAGAAGCTCTGCCTCAGATTGTCTTTTTCAAGAAAGTTCATATGTTGAGTTTTGCCTTATATTGCTTTTATTGTTTGACTATGTATGCTGTATGAGTTTTTGTGATTGTGGAGCACAACACGGTACAGATGAGATCCAGCATTAAAATATTTACAATATAACCGTTCTGGAGACAGTCCAGCTACTTCCTTTGGGCTGGGAATCCTTCACCTTCTTTGAAAGACACGTAGTAATGGTAGGAGCCACTCTGAATTCCCCAACTCTTCTCTCTCCACCTCTCACACACAAGGTTGAAGTCTCGCCGGCTTCTCTGTCTCTTCACTTCAGTTTTCTTTCTGAGCAATCGGAGATAACATTATTGAATATAAAGCAACATGGGACTAGCTCCTCACCCTGCAAAAGATCAATTTCCAGTCAGGAAGTGTGAAATAAGTGGCAAACATCCTTCTGAATGAAATAACACTAGTTCCCAAAACACAAATATAAAGATTCCTGCTGAAATCCCACAGGATCTATTATGTTTAAATAAATTTTTGGTATTACATTTGATGTTATTCTTGCTTTGCAGAGAGAACATGCTTGTTCTATTCTCACTCTTCCTGTGTGGTGTTTTCATGTGTGGACTGTCCCACGGATTCATACATACAGTACACACGTGTATAGTTACATTGAGCACCTAAAATTACGTGTCAGTGCATACGAGTTATTGCATGTTTCTCACAGCGTGAGGACATATCTTATCCCCCCCCTAAACCACTTTTGATAGATACTGATCACAGCAGACCGTCAGCACCTCACGAGAGCTGCAGTACTGGAGATGCTCCTGTACACTTATCGACTGATCATAATTTGTCACATGTCAAACTCACTAGAATCTTTACATCTGCTCATTTGTGATTGCTACTAGCACCAAGTGATCGAATAAACTGTAAGGACAAGATGCTTTGTTGTTGCAAAAATAAGCCCCACCCACTAAAATACGCCACAATGGGGAGATATTATTCACTTGACCTCTCACTGGTCATGTTAGTACGGCTAATCAAAGATCAGCCATCAGAGTAGCAAGATGAATGGAATAATCACTTTGTTTCTCCATTAAGTAAGATACAGTATGTTAGGCATGTAAGACATTAACCTCAAAATCCCAGCTATTACAATAAACTAAACCTCAGCATGCTGTTGTATTTAACCATCAAAACACTGGCGATTAAACTGTTTGTCTTTATGTTTACCTGCCTGTCATACGTTGCTCTCCTGAGACGGCAATTAAAAAGCACCATGTATCTACTCTGCACTTTTTTCTTTCTAATTGCTGTCTCTCCTTGGCCTTTGAGTATAACACAAGTGAGGGAGGGTGGGGCTCTCCTTTAATAGCTACAGTGAATGGAGCAAGTGGATGCCGCTATTTCTCATCTACCTTAAAGTGACCAACACTACAGACTCCTGCTGCCTTTTGGGATTTAAAAATACACATTTTCTATAACAACCCTCTCAATTCTCAAGCACCATTGTAGTTATAAACATTACTTTGAACTAAAGGCTCATCCTTCAAATCAAGTGTCTCTGCTTTCACTAGAGCTTGCTGTTGTTACCCCTGTTAATGAGCTACCTGCACTAGCTGTTCTATATAAATAGAGCATGATTGGATCTTGTTGAGCCGTGTCATGCATGCAACCTCGCTAGGAAAACATTGCCCCCCCCCCCCTCTGTGAACAGATCTCATCATGTTTTCATGAAAACCCAAATATCATGTCGAGGAGGAAATTTTCATCTGAATGCAGCATGGCAATTTAAAAAGTCCCGACTGGCAGACAACCGCCAAAACAAACCCAGAGGAGGACCACAAATGGTGAAATGAAGCAGTGTGACAACCCTGGCCTGATTCACAGCCCATGATTTCCAAAATAAACTGATAAAACAATAATTGATGCAAGAAAATAGTTTGGGGTTTGTTTCTTTTTTTGGCAAAAGGATGGTTTCCGTTAAAAGGGAAGTGAAGCTTTCTTTACTTTCGCACACAGACTGACAAGGTTAATTTTCAATAACTGAGAATAATTTTAAAAGCAGGAGATTTATATCTTTAGAAATAATACAATTATCCAAATAGGGTGGACTGATCTAAATTTAATGTTTAAAACCCTGAGGGTTTTTTCTCCTGACTTTTTTCTCACCTCACCTTGACTGACTGAAAGAAAACGCAAACTTACTCAGGGATAATTTGAAGTGGAAGGCGAAGAAAACCTCTGTACTTCTGCTCTGACCTGAAAATCTCATTAAAGAAGGTAACTCTGCACTAATTATGAAATATTCAACTCTTGTTGGACAGCGTACAGCTGTTAAAAAAAAAAAAAATAAGGGTGGAAAAGATAATCCAATCAATCAAAAGGAATCATTTTTAATAGCTTAATCGCTTCCTGCATATCCACACAGGCTTAACTCGCATGCCTGAATTGATCCTTTATTAAAGCTTCTCCAGCTCCGCGGTGAGGTAAATGATCACGCATTGTACAACTGCTCCAGGCTCCTCCGGTGCTCACAGCAGTGAGGCTGGGATAACAGACACCGACAGGGCAGAGCTGGACCAGATGACCCTCGTCGACTCCTTGAGGCATCACTGATCACAACCATGAGGGACAACGAAGACTGACACCCAAACAGGAGCTGTGGAAAAAGCTGCTAGTTGAAATATCCCTTGAAACAGGTGAGACCACCTCTGTCCAGCTCTGATGAGCACCTATAAGATGCTATAGAGGACTGAAACGATCCGTGACATTAAAGTAGCAGACGGTTTAGATTTTCTTACCAGCAGGGCAAAGAGCAAATATAGAAAAAATTAAATAAAATCTCTCAATCAAAAGGTGGGATTAAATTTTGAGACAGTCTATTGTGGAAAAACTTGAACACTAGATGGCAGTTTGACACAAAGCACTATCTGCAGGTCTTGTAGTACAGCTGAAATGTATCTCCTCAAAACCATTGTAATGGCTACCTCTATTGTCTTGAGCCTCATTACATTCCCTGATCAGAGTCTGAGTGATTAAATTAGCTCATTTTGTATGTTTTTGTATGTCTCGGTGGAAGGAAGAAAAACAAGGCAGAATTGTTTTATACAGCAATAGTTATGACAACATTTTAGGTGTATTATCAGTCAGATTAAAAAAAAAAAAAGCAGTACACATGTGGACTAAGTGTTTTGTTCTGATGCGTTTCTCAGAAATACAAGAAAGTAAAAGAAAAGGGGATGCGTTTTTGTACTACACGTGAAGCAGATTACAGGATGTTGGCCACATTATAATTACAGCACATGTAAATAAATGTTGAAAAAAAACAGCGTGCAAAGTAAGATAAAATCAAATTCCTACATTGAACAACAACCAAAATAATTTGTTAAAAAGAAATTAAAAAAGTATAATTAAATACAACACATGAAAAATGATAAGAGGCAACATAAACAAAAACAATTCCAAAGACCAACGCATTTTCCTCTCTTTTCACAGTCATAGAACTTTGCTTTATAAGATTTCCGAGATGTGGAGCTAACACAATTAAAACCTCTTTGAATGTCAGCATACCGAACAAAGAGGAGAGGACCTGTGTAATGTGACAAACATAAAACATATACTGTTGAGAACAGAGACCATCAGTTCAGTCTGTGATGGGAATTTTGGTGCATTAGAGAAAAACACAAGCAAACTATTGAAAAGCATGGTGAGGGCACAATCATACTGGAGGGCTGCTTTGCTGCTTCTGGTAATTGACTCACGAAAAGAATGATCAAAGTTTGTATGAGAATTGAAGAGAGAAGAATGTGAATAAAGGTCTGATGTGATGGTTTGACAGTCTTTATACGGAGAGCGTTGGAGCTTTGTCAGCTAAATGTCCGCCGCCCCACCAGAAATACTAGATCAGTCAGTGTTTCATACAAGTACTGGTTACTGCTTAACTGTCATGTGGCTGCCTGGTACTATAACTGGCATACAAAAACTCCACTGGAGCTTTTCTGGAAAACCACATTTGCTTCAGGCATTCAGATATTTTGCTGAACCAAATGACCAGCAGTCCGAGACAGAAATTCAAACCATTTTCTGCCTGGTCTGAGTTGATAGTAGTGACAGTGAATCCTCAAGATCTGACGAGGCAACGAGTCAAACAAGATGGCTAGCAATGACTCCTGAATGAAAACCATTGGCGATCGCTGCCGCCTGAAATATTATATAAAGAGTTGGAATGCATCACCGTGGTAGAGTGGCAGAAACTGGCAGCAGGCAGGTGAAAGAAGCTTCATAGAGTTTCTGAAATTTGGAGGCTGCCGTTGCTAAAGCATGCAGAGCCAGTAGTGAAGGTCACTAGTAATTTTGTATATGTGCCCTTGCAAATTTGTGTCTGACGGTAGGGATTCTGTCAGTTGGTGCCAACAATTCAGACTGGCACTGTATTTTTCATCAGGATCACTGCAGCTTCACACCGAGGAGAAGTTGGTGGCGGGACCAGACAATCAATAGACACAGCCCATGGCAAACCTTCACTTCTCTGCCTTCCATCGAGATGGCCTTACTCTTCATTCATTATTAAGTGGTTAATTGATTTCACTTAATATAGCACTTTTTATAGCTGTGTGAGCAGCCGCAAAGCTCTTTACATGATTCATCATATTCACGCATTCACTCACACATTCTCACACCATTGGAGGCTGCAGCCGTGCAAGGCGCTGTCACTCCAATGGGAGCAGTTTGGGGTTCAGTGTCTTGTCCAAGAACACTTTGGTATGTAAGCAGGCAGAGATGGCAGAAATGGTCATATATTATGATCATATGTCCATCTGTCCATCTCGAAGCCCATGGATAAAGACCAAACATTGCAGTATCACCTTGAGTATTGAGTGCTGAGATTAAAAACGAATGACAGAAATGGAAGAAACGGAAGAAAATTTCAAAGGGCAGCGGTGTGAGAACAAAATATTCACCACAAACAAGGTATTAAACTCTATAATATGGACAGCACAGTTACCTCCTTCCCATGTTAGCTTTCACGGAGTTTCTTCTTTTTCACTTCAAGAAAACTCCTCTGTTTATATGCATAGTTAGAGTATGAATGAGCCTTCAGGTCAGCAATCTGGAGTGGCCAAACATCTGCACACGCACAAGATGAACATTCAAACGTCGCACATAACCCTAGAATAGAAGCAGTGATTTTGCCTTGGTGCAGCAGGCATGGTGACCACGATGTCACTGTGCTGCCCTACAAAACAGCCAATACAGTGGAACTAGTTGCTGACCAGGCGGGCCCACTCTGACAGGTGGGTAATCACAGCTTTAATGCTATCCTGAGGGATGTTTTACAGGGGACACCAACAGCATGTTTAGTCAAAGTCTTTGATGTGATGTTTTTTTGGCCGTGAGCAGCGCTAGATGCAATATATATTCATCAGCCCTCGATCTACTCTGAACCACTGGCACAATTATCCACCAGACTCCTCACACTGATATGAAGAAGCTGCACTAACGGGTCTTTGGGCTGCGCTGAAGCCTGAAAATTAACAACACTTTGAGAACGGCATAACTTCTAATATCGCCTCATTGCAAACTCTCGCAGAGACTGGATAATAGAAAGTGTAATGGCACATCAGGATGGAAACCCTGGAGGTACGGTGGTGCCTTGAGAACATAACAAAGAATCGATTTCCCTTTTTCTATCAGCGTTCCTGTGGATATATTTCATTACAGGTGGAATTGCTTACAATTCAAAATAATATGAGTTTTAAGCCCTCTGAAATCAACAGTGTTCATAGAGAATTTGTCCTTGCTCTCATCAACATATTCAATATGAATATTCAATTTGCATCTGTTCAAAATAAGCACAGGAAGCCAATTAAAGAGGAATGGCTCATTTCAAAAGTAGATTACAGTGAATAGAAATTATTATGCAGATCATGATGGAGATAATGCAGATTTTAATCTTTGAAAACCCAATATTATCATTAGTACTTCTCATTTTCATATGTGAAAAACACCTTCAGGAGAAAAAGAAATGTCACCTTTCATGTAAACTGTTTCTACTTCTGTCGCCTTCTGTTCAATTTCCATCCAGGACTATATTATTTACTTTTGTAAAATTGTTTTCCTTTGTCCTCCCAACATTCCTGGTATTTGTTTTCTCAAAGTTGCAGATGTTTAGATACAAATCCCCTCAAAAAGAATAATGCGTAGGTGGTATATGACTATAGCTAAACCTTGTAAGCTTTTAGCAGCGTGACTTCTTGTTACAAAGAAGAAAAAACAACTAATATTAATTCAGATCCGCCTTCCAAATTAACCCAAGTTATATTTTTAAAGCTGGAAAACAGATGGATATTTGTGGAGGAGTATGAAATGAATTTATGCCCAATTTCTGCTGCTATATGTCATCTCTTTCCCATTTTGTTTCCTGATGTTTTCTATAGTCGCGCTCAGTATGCACATCAATAGAAACAAATGTTCATTCATTCCTTCATGGTGCCCTTTTTTGCCCCCCTGTGTATCGAGAAAAAGAGTTAAAGCAACACGGAGGAAGAGAAAAAGCGCAATATGTGAATTCAAGATGACTATTCACAGGTATAGGAGATAAAAATAGTACAGGAGGAGGTTTTTGAAAAAAAAAGAAGAAAAAAAAAAACACTCAGGAAAAGCTTGTGAATTGAGTCCTGTTGGTGGCAGTGTTGGTGCTTGCAGCTCTGAGTGCAGATGTACTTCGATGAACCCTCACCACACACGTGTCCCGTCTGATAAACGATAAGGACACAACAGTGGCGCCCAGGGCCGGACGAGGGCTTTGAGCTGAATTTGATTTGGGGGTTAGGAGGCTCTTTTATTTCATGGTGGTGAATCCGCAATCCACAGAATCAATTTGTCACTCTCCAATACACAATAAAAGAGGGAAAGATAAACAAATATTCTATGCAACTATAGTATTGTTTTTGTCTGCGTGTTACCAATCGAATTATTTCATCTGGAGTCACAGTCATTATTATATCACCGCATACATCTTCAACTATTCAGAGACGCGTCAAAACAACGCTGTCAAATATACTAAACTCCACACTCACACTGCGCAGTCCAACAATAGCTCCATGTCCATTTGTCACACTGGGTAGTGAACTGACCATCTGGACAGACGGGAGTTTTCCTGGTGGGCTCGTCACCCTGCAGCCAGTCTAGCAACAGTGATAAGGACAGATTCAATTCTGTTCTGTTCTGACTGTCTGCTTGACTCCATCCAGGTGTGCGTGCAAAAAAAAAAATATATATATATATACACAGACACAGACACACACACACACACACACACACACACACACGCACACGCGCACGCACACGCACACGCACACACATCATAAGACTGCCTCTCTCTCTCTGTCACCTTCCCTTTCTTCATCTCAAACAGCAAAATAATGGTGATGGCCAGATTATATCATCTTTGCATAATAACATTGCAATGCTGTAATAAACATTTATTCTATAGCCTACAGATTTTGATTTCATTTTGTGTGTGTGTTGCAATACCCCATTTTAATTCATGTCTATCAAATACAACGGACATTTTCCCAAGTGTTTCATCTTCCGAAACTTCATCAAAACATTTTATATAAATGTCCACATCTGAAACTGAACACCATGGAGTTGCTATTTGATCTCATCTTTGATCTTCAAAATGGATCCTTTGCATTATTAATGACTACCCACAGCACCGCTCATGTAGCTTAAGGAACAGGTTGGACAGCAGCAAGTAGACTTGAAACAGCTTCTTTTTTTTAAATCCCCTCTTTTTTTTGAGAATACAATCAAACATAATTCAAATATTAAAAAAAGAAGAACTAATTGAATGCAACCACTACTAATCTGTTTGGGTATTATTTAATTAAATGTTGCCTGAGTGTCTCCAGCTTGTCCTTCACACTTTGGCTAATCAAGCTCTCACAATCAAGAACAGCAGACAGCAACAACACCATCTCCATTGAGATCACTACACCTGGACACTTAAGGAGCAACATGTGAAAAGTTTTCAGCTTCCCATCAACAAACTGAAAAAACAACAAGTACAGATACAATCGAATGCAAGGTTCAAATTGAATATCATTACACAATAAGCTACACGGACACCTGCTGCTATAGGAGAGGATTACATCTCTTGTGCATCCACTTTCACCATCATGAGGCTTCCCTCATGAAGCCATGAAGCAACACATGAAGCCTGACAGAATGTGTTGATAGAAGAGCAGTTTATGTGATGACATAAGGCCCCAAGAGGCCCAAACTTATTATCTGGCAAAAAGGTTCCTCACTTGTTGCTTTGCTGACAAAATAAAATACAATTTGTTACAACATGTGCACTCAAGATGCAAAAAACTATTTGATAGTGACAGCCACAGTGTACTGATCCACCGTAGGATATATATCATTATTATAAAAAAAAAAGCTAAAAGATTTAATTTAATTGACCATTTATAGATGATCTTGAAGTAAAATTTGGGATTTTTAACTTCATCAACATGTAATGTTTGTTATAGTAGAAATTCCCAGAGGTAAAAGTTATTCATCCTATTCTTTGTACTCCATCCAGTTCACTACAATAAGTAGTCATCACTGCATTAATGCCATGGATGTCTGTACCAAAATAGAGGGGAAGAAATAAATGGCTGGAGCAAATTCACCAGCATCTATGCAAATTCACGGCTTCTCTGACTTGTTATATGAGATGAAATATTCACGTGCATTCACAAAAACATGAAACGTGACTTCAAAAGTGTAGGAACATTATTATTATTTCCCCCCAAACAATATACAACAAACGCCTAAGGGGCTCATCTCTGGCAAACAAGGAGGGACATCACAAGCTTTGCTTTCTCCAATGAGAGACAGAACCTATATTAAAAGTCATTAGAAAAAGCAACAGTTGAGGGCAACATAAAACAAACTGCCATTACCATCTTGTTTGATGGCCCCAAGCTGTTTACCGACTGAAAAGCAAAACAGAATTAATAAAGCATCTTGTACTTCTTCCAAGACAAAACTGGTACGTAAACACAATTTGAATGCAAATTCTTTGGCTGGCTGACCACCTGCTAATCATCAATAACTTCATCATCCTATTAACTTTAGTACACACATGGAAAAAAAATCACTTTGTAGTTCTTTGTGCTCTGATTTATTATGTAATTCATTTTGTGTGTGTGTGTGTGTGTGTCTGTTTTACCTTTTTAGTTGTGCTCTTATGTTTACGTGTTAATGAGATGCTTAAAGGCAAAGCTTAAACATCGGTACGACTGGAAATCATACTTCAAAGCAGCTCCCCCCTCCCACTCCCCCCCTTCAATTGCTTGTCTGGATCCAAGTGTTTTGCACAGAAAAAGAGCTGGTGAAAAGTCAAACCTATGTATATGTGCTCCACCGTGCCACAGAAACCCTGTTTATTGTCCTTTCTGTGATGAGTCGATTCAATAGAAAACTGATGCTAATACTGACCGTTTTGATTGCAACCTGCTGATGAACATTCAAAAGTGACACTGTCAAGCACTGCCTGGCCATGTGGCTTCCATATTATATTCACTTTAATGAGCTATGAATACACACTGTGCTTTGGTAGAGTCTCTCTGGCTGAATGGCAACAAGCAAATTGTAACCAGAAGTCTGCAGAGGATTACCTGGAAGAGACACTCAAATAATGATGTGCAAACCACAAATATCTTTGAGACTATGACCAGGGAATGACAAATCAACAACTGTATATAAGTAATGTGATGTTATGTGATTGTCAGAATGCAAGAGGTTAATAGACGCCGTTCCACCTGTTGCATCTGGTGAGCCTTTCAGAATTAATGACATGAAACATTGTTATTACAGGAGCTGCAGAGTGAGGTAAGTGATGAAGGAATCTTATAGGTCAGCTTTGACTTAAATGTTTTTTGTTTTGGAACTAAGCAAAAAACGAATTAATATGCATAGTTCTGACACAAAAGCTCTCATGCTTGTACATATTCCTGCTCTCAATAACAACATTTAAGATACATACAATATCCCGGTGGTGAAGAAGAAATAAGTCTTACATCTTTTGGAAATACTTGAGACATTCAATGTTAGTGTAATAGTGATGAAGAGAGTAAGAGAATTGTCCTTGCTCTTCACAAACAAAGCTTGAAGAATAAAGGAGGTGTGGTGTGTCGTGGTTATAGTGTATTGCTATTCAGATGACAAGAATGAACTTTGCTATCCCTACTACAAGCTAGCCCTTGACACAGTGCCGGTTTGCACATGTGTAACTCACACCACTAACACTAAGTTGCAGACATCTGAGTGACATTTATTACTTTCAGGGTGCTGGAGAATATTCTCTCACCTCATGAAATACTTGTAGCATCAGACAACAGCAGGATTCCAACATCGTCCAGTGAGAAAGGAGAAAGTTGAGCAGGTTCACAGATGCTGCAAAATGTCAACGGAGAAAAAAAAAGACATTGCAAAAGGTGAGCCACCCAACGTGGACATGTTATTTGTTTCACAGCTGCTACCCTGAGACCTGTGCTCCATCTCTGTAGTCATTTTCACTTTGTGCTTAAGCAGATCCCAAATTTCTGTTGAAAATCCTTTTTGGTACTCCACACTTCATCCCTTTAATGCTAATGTGTCAAGGTGTTAATGCACCTGGCTCTAAAGAGAGTTCCACTCTCACTGATGCACAATATATGGCATCCGCCTCTTATTTAATTAAAGGGATGAAATGATATTTGACTAAAATACAAACATTATATTCAATTGAAATACTAAATGTGGTCTTTCAAATCAATCCATCAATCTTCTTTACCACTTAATCCTGTGCAGGGTCACAGGTTGCTGGAACCAATCCCAGTTTACTACAGCTGAGTGCATGTTGCACCCTGAACAGGTTATCAGTTCATCACAAGACAAACACACAGATAGACAACCACATAACTTGAGGCAATTTAAGATAACCAAATATTCTCACATGCATGTTTTTGGACTGAGAGAGGAAACTCACATACGGGTAGAGCAAGCAAACTCCACACAGAACAGGTCAGTATTTGAACTTGGACCTGTTCGCAGAGAGGCGAGAGCACTGACTACTGCACCACTATGTGGCCTGGACTTCCAAATTCAGTTAAAGAAAGGCAAACAATTAAAAAAATATATTTTTTTAATCACTTTCTGATAATGCCTGCAAATAGCCAGCAAATTCTCATAATCCTAGAAGTTTATTGTGGTAAATGAAACCTTTTTTGAAATAAAAGCTGCTGCTGCTTCTGCTTGCAGTGATGTGAAGTGAAATGAACATTAAACAAAAGGGCAATAATTATTTCAGGTTTCAAATTATGAGGAATATACATTCACACACATCCATTGCTGTATTCTGGCTAAAAGATCATAGCAAGGGTTATAGTGAGGTCCATTTCTTCTCGATCACTGTCATGGTTACCATAGCAACGGGCTAGTTAGAGATCTGGGTCTTGTTCAAATGTCAAACGTTGACTGTGCCATCATCACTGTGCTCCTTGTGGATGTGTTTCCAGTCTGTGCTTGTGTCATCTACAGATGACAAGATCCCCCTCTCCTCTTCCCCCCACTTGTTTCCCCTCTAGGTGTGTATGTACTCAGTTGTCCTCCGTGTATGCCTGTCTACACGTGTAAATGCATTCGTACACGAGGCTTGCGATGCGTAGCTTCATCTTGTCTGTGAGACAGCTCCACTTCAAAATCAGTGGCCAGAGTTGAGAAGCTTATAAAGCTACACTCGTAACAGAAAGGAGCCTCTACTCCTACAGGGTAAAAAAGAAAAGAAAAAAAACGTAGACAACAAAAACACAACTATTTCTTTGGGAGAAGTGTTTCTTGAGGACAGACAGGAAAATCTAAGTCAGTCAATCGAGAAGAATAGAGAAGAAGCATCTTTCCTTATAAGCTGTGACTTATGAAAAGCCCAACAACATAATTATAGTTTGTTTGTGGCAACTGCTGCCATTGACCATGTGCATTACTGTAACGTCTGAGCACATGTTGTGCAGAAAGAAAATTAAGCTGTACAACTTTCTTGCCTCAAGCTCAGATGAAGTGAATCAGCCTCACTTGTCTTTTTTTTTAGCAGACTTACATCGCTTTAAAAATGTTATTATCCAATTTAAAGCACAGTAACGCTGGCTCCAGTGGGGTTTTCCAATGGATAAAAAGTAGTGCACTGATGATGTGCAAAGACGTCTTGACAGAAAATTATCCGCAGCCTCGAAAAGTAAAACAGAAAATGTAATTTTTTTTCCCCCGTGGAAGTAAAATATATGGAAAATATTAATATAGAAAAGCTCACGATTTACATTTGATATAGTACTAAATGTAATACTACAGTGCTACATATTACTGTGAACATTTTCTATTCAGCTACCCAGCGGGAGGTAATAGCCTGCAAGCTTTCACCAGTCGTATGTTTTGTGCATTTCAAAATCAAGACGTCTTCAGTGGCCACTTCCACAGATTGGCACTGTTTAATGGATTTCACAAATTCTAAATCACACAGCATGCGGAGACTCAGCTGAGGTGCTCTTGAATCTTTTTACATATTTGACAGATTCATTGCAGACTGAACAAGCTCCTATGCTTCTCTAATATTTTCGGCTGGCTCCCTGCACGGCGCCGACTCCCCACCTTTGCCTGCACTGCAGGAAACAATAGGCTATAAGCAGTGACAACAGCGATCCAATTCACACTGCCAGGGGAGCATAATCACAGAGTGTGAACTCTATTTCTTGAAAGTCGCTGTCTTGCCAACTTTTCTGCTTTCTATTTGTCAGTTCCATCTCACCTCCACGTATACACGCACACACACACACACGCACACGCACACGCACACGCACACGCACACACACACACACAGGTGCACCTTCACTTTCTCTCAATCAGTGCCTGTGTTGGACTCTCCATGAGGGTTGAGAAGAGAGCGCAGTGAGGCAGGAATAAGTCAGAATCGCTGAACAACAAGTAGGGACGGTGCACAATAATGCGAAAGAAAAAGATATCAAAATGAATGGGGATTCAGACTCAAAGTTTCAGTCAGGGGGCGCTCACTGTTCACCAGGGCAGGCACTGCTCATGAAGTTTGCCCTACATTAAGTAGACAATTTAATTTCAGAGCTGTGTGTTAGAACCACTAAGCAATTTCGGGCAATAAAAATGAACACATATACTAATACGAAACTCTGTTATTAAAAGCACTCAGTGGTTTCACCTACAATTGAAATGCACCCTTCTCCTAAAAGCAACTACTGAACACAAGCTACAAATAGGAGAAAATCTAAATCAAGACGACTGCAGACTGATAACCACACAAGACAGATGACACAAAAAGGCAGGCTTTTTTTCTTTTCACTTCTATCTGTTATTTGCAGTTCTGGGCAAGTGAAGCAGAAAACAAAAAGGTACAGTAGCAAACCAAGTTATATGCACGGCAACACTTATTTTTCTTTTTTTTAACGGCTTTTTCTAGTGGCTGTTACAACCTTGAAAATATGTGCTCTGGAAACTGAACTTATAATGAAGTATGTCAATTTCACAAACCAAACTGGATTATGGGAGTGCATTGGAAATAATGTAAAGTACTGCAACATAAAAATCCATGTTTATTTTTAATTAATATTTTATCAAAACAACAGAAGGATGAATTGACACGATGGCAAAACACTGGGCTTGAACTTTAAAACTCCTATACGTTTCTGTTTTAAATTTAGATAAGTTTAAAAGCTGCTCGTCCAAAATTGCCTTGTGGTACTTCTTTGATTACTGCACTGGAGCAGTTATCCAAAAAGGAAATGTGCTTATGTAAACAGGACAATCTGATCTCCAAACTGGTCGGAATTTATTCACACTGGCACAAAAAGTGACCACATGAATGCAGCTATTTTCTAGTTCCTGGAAACTAAACTGAGAGGGCACACCTGTAATGATTTCCACTGAAAAGCAAAGTGCAAATTTTTCCAAGTATTTTGGCAAAATGGCTCCACAGCATCACCTACTAACAAACTCAAATTCAGTTTGGAATTTACTATTGCCCTATGAGATGAAGCTTATTTGGCTTTTCTACCAAAGACACCAATGTTTTCACGTGTCCTATGTGACAGGCTTTTGATTAAGTTTAACAATTGGAGGATGTAAGTCAGGCATCTCACAATAAATACATTTCCAACACTTAGACTTTACATCAGCAATTGTGCTATTTGGTGTTATCAACTTGTTCTATCAGCTTTGTCACTAAGCTTTCGCCATTATTAATCCTATGCAAAAATCAATTTTGCAAATGACTATTATGCCTTAAAATCTGAAATATAAATAAGACTTACAATATAAATTCCGTGTGCAATATGTATTGTGTGTAGAAACAGAGTATTTAAGATGTGAGAGAGTTCTGACCAACATTTCTTTCTTCCCTGAAATAATTTCTAAAAGAGCAGTCGCTGGATGACTGTGCATTTTCTTCCTCACTTTGGAAATAAATAAACAACTGAGCAGAAGAGTAACTAGCAGGGAGCAGAGAGCGGGCAGACTGCATCACTCCTCGCAGATGGTTGTCTGATTCTGCTACATTGATGGAGGGCGGGCTGTCATTTTGTGTTACGGGTTTATCATCATTAGATGAATTGACAGGGACGGGGCATAGTTTTTGTCTCCCTGTTCTTCCCCAAACACAAACAGAAAATGCGGAGTTTTTTGCAGACATGCTTGGTTGCCATTCCCTCGATCTCCTGTCATGAGAGTGGAGGTGCTCAAGATTCATGGGGAGCTGCACCGCTGCGGGTTTTTTTTTTTTTACAAGCCCCCTAGAGGACATGCTGTGTCACTACTAAGCTATAATTTTTTTTTTAATTTTTTTTATTTAGTGTAAACATACAATTTACATCAAATAAATGTGAAGAAAATATCCAAATCAACAAAATAGAGAACACTGGTGACTTTTTAAGCGGTTATATTAATTGTTAACTTGTAATTTGTGTATCAAATAGTGATTAGACACTTTGCTCTTGAATGAAAAATCCCATTACCCATTAGAATAAACTCTGTTTTAAACTTGTAATTAAATGTTGTACTTTCAATCAGATCCAAAGCTATATAAAAAAAAAATACTCATCATTGCTTGGAAATCGAAAAATTGTTTGTTGTCTTATATTGACTGCAAACAGGTTTTTATGCAAAGTATTTTCCACTTCATACACATGAAGGCTTTCCACAAGATTTAGGAGGGTTTCTATGGAATGTGGAATGAGGGCATGTGTGAGGTCCGACCGTGATGTGGGACAAGAAGATCTTCTTTAATTCATCCCAAAGCTGTAAAAACATGCCCAAACACTTGATTTTATAAACCTGTGACCATGAAAAAGATTAAAAAAACTGAATTCAATTACTTGCATGGACAGCTGAGCAAATACCTTTGGCAAAGAAGTGTTATGTAAATGGATACAGGTGCAAAGTGTCCCAGTGCTCTTGTTCACTATTGGTAATCTTTTCATGACATTCATTCAGTCAGATTTTTCTGCCTCAAGTCACTGTTGAATAATGACGATAAATGCAGGCCAACGCTTTGCAATATATAATTTTATTATTAGCAAAATTGCACAGCATATGAAGTAATGAGAGGAACGCTGCAAGTAGCTACTTGAAACAGGAAAATACTGCACGGCTTCAGATACATCTGAAGAAAATAAAATTTAATGTTTTTTTTTTTATACACAGCTTTTATAGCTTGTGACTATCATGATCACCATCAGTGCTTGAAACATCCTGTTGTGATGAAACGTCCTGTTCTTGTTCTAAAAGCAAATTCCCCCCAATATTACTCAGCCTTGTAAAGTACATTGTGTAAATAAACAGCTATATTGTAGAAACAGTAGCATCAACAGTCTTGTGCAGCAGTGACAGACCTAAAAATATGGGCCATATTCCAGCCTGCCGATTAATTTTAGTGCAAACCTGCCCCCCCCGCCACATAAAAAAAAATTAAATAAAGAAATCTCAGCAGTTAATGACTTAATGTGTTTTCTTGTCAAACAGCAATATCACATAGTTATGTTTTAAGTATTTCTGACAATTATCATAAAATTAACGGCCTTCGAATTGAAATGTTGCTGCCAGCTCCACTTTTAAGAGTGACACAAAATGTTCTGATAGTTGAGTCAGGTTGAACAATATCTGTCATTTATTTGGCTTATCATCAGAGCAAAAGGCTGTGAATATCACAAGTGGGAAGAGGAATTGTAAATCTTTATCCCCCCCCCTTTCCAAAAAAACAAACTGTGAAAGGACAAAATCATTGTGCGGAAGTCACACTTACTCTCATTACATTAAGTCACTAAGGTGGTATTTTTGTGTGAATGCATTTAAAGTCGGACTACAAATGCACCATAAGTGCACTTCTGTTGACAATTAATATGGCGATGAAGACACCGGAGACAATTTGTATTGTTTTGCAAAACTGGAGAGTTGCAGAGATAAAATAAAAAAAAAAAATAAAAAAAAAGGAATAAAGAATGTGTTCTTTAATCTCTCCTCTGAGAGACAGCTGAGTTATTATGCCATACACACTTGGTCCCATGCTTTTCATCTGCTTTATCGCTCCCACAGTTCTGTTCTCACTTGCTGTACTTGTGTTTTTTTCTTTTTTTAGAGTCAGAGTTTGAGCAGAGCTGTGAGAAGAGAACCCTATAGAAATGCAAGAAATTATTATTATTATTATTATTATTTATTATTATTATACTCTTTTTAAGTCGAAACTGCTCCATGTTTGAAGGCATAAACATGCTCAAACTTTTGTGAAAATTTGCACACACGTTTGAAATGGCAAAATATGTTCTATTTTATGGTCAGTGCACGTGTCTCTGGCAAAATAGCTCCCTAGTGCCCCCTATATTGGTACGTCCATGAATTTTGGTAGAAATATGCAAGTCAGGCCATACAAAAATGTCACTGACAACCACACTCTAAACCCAACAGGAAGTTTGGCATTTTGCGTTATGTGTGATATTTTTTAAACAAGAGCCTCCTTGGGGAGAAGTTTAGAGACCTGAAATTTGCCCAGTATATACACAACAGGCTTTCCTGATGAAAACCTATCAAAATGTTTCTCAAAGCTATTTCATTAGTTTCTGATATGGGCGGGACAGCGTCACCAACAAACGTTGAAATTCATAACAAATCAATGGTCATGCACCACGTTCCAACGTGTTTGGCTGTATATGGGCCCGTTCATCACTGCTCGCAGCTTTAACTGTACATGTTCTTTATACGTAGTTACTTCCAAATTAAACCATTTTAACTTGAAGATAGTGGAAATTACTTCATTATTCCACATGTGCTATATAAATGTTGATAGACTGACAACTGCGATTAATTGTGTCCCTGCACTGTCCTCATGAATTCTGCAAATTCAAATTGAACTTCAAACAAAAATGTTGTTACTTCATGAAAAAACAACAAATTACACATTTCTATTTAATTACTTAATTGATTTATATATTGTGACCAAAAACCAAAGGTCAGAGGCAAAAATAATTAATAAATGACCAAAAACTAAGTGAAAGGGAAAGAAGAAAACAAAAAACACAGCAGTCACATTAGGAGAAATTAGTGGAAAGAGAAAGAGCACTGTTAATTACTTCCTGTCACTGAAATACTCAATAGTTTTTTGAAACTAGACACTGCTTCCGAGCCAAATGTGGTAATTTAGTATAATCCCAGTAATGAAGCCAAATTACAAAGAAAGATTGGGATTGCGTGTAACATACCCACTCTCATTCCATATTAAACAGTTTGGATGTCGATGAATCTGTTTTTTAAACAAAAGCATCTGACTCAGAAAATACACAATTTAAAATCAGTGCCTCCAGAGGAATTAGAGATTCAGACAGGAGAACAACAAAAAATTCTCTCTCTCTCTCTCTCTCTCTCTCTGTCTCAGAGTGAGGAGGTGTCCTGGCAGCATCTTTAGTTGCACAGAGTTGTGCTTACAAGCGAGCGTGTGTCTCCGATGCCAACAGTGACTACCTTGAGGGGTCACTAATGCACCTGTTGGAGCTGTTCTGAGCTTTTCTATTTATTTCTTTTTTTTGGCGTGGAGCATGGAGGGGGGCAATTGGTTTTCCAACGTTTACAACCCTTTCCCACTGCTACATCTTCACTCTCTTTCTCTGGCCGTGTCACTCTTTCCTCCTCTCTTTATCCTTTGTTCTCTCCGTCAGTCTCCTCACCAGTAATGGACTGGTTGTCAACCGAGGTTCACCGTGTGTGACAGGTGAGCGGCGAGAGCTTTGTGTTGTCTATTATTCTCCCTGTCACTGTCGTATCTCCTGCACTCACACCGCTCTTTATCTTGGCAGGGAAACTCATATCAACACTCAGATATGGCTGTGATTAGTTGCCTGTTGCTCCAACAATCTGGCACAGGATGGAAATGAAGAGGATTCTGAGTAATAAAAAGCAGTTATAAGCCGAATCCTACCAGGAGTTCGACTTACAAGTGTGTAAGCGCGGTGGCTTTAATTATTTCCCATCATAATTTTTTTATCATGTAAACAACAAATTGATGAAAAGAGATTTCACAACATGAAAATATTATGAATAGCTTTAATCACTGCACTGGCAGCCGTGAAAACTGCCTGAAAAACTACTGAGAAACTACGGTTAAAAAAATACTGAAGTCAATGTTGAAATGTTTAAAAGAAATGTTTTTGAAACACATACATCATCTATTAGTTACTTTTTAACCACATTTAAGTACATTATCAATAGCACACACTATACACATTAATGTTTATAAAGATTACACAACAGTATGAAGCTGTGGCCCAAAAAAATCATTTTAACTAACATTGATGTGCTGGGAAGCAACCCACGGCAGGAACAAGGAACAAACAGAACCGAGTAATATATACCACAGCCACCAGGTGAAGATAATCACATACTCGAACGCAGGTGAAACACATCAGGGCAGGGAACCGCAATCAGACAAGAGGAGGGGAAGACAAGGAGCCTGAAATGATGACAAACATTGTCATAATCACAAATGAACACAAATAAACATGAGAATTCGCAAACCATTCATATGAAAACTGGCAACCTTCCTGATTATATGTTACAATATGAAATTAGAATGAAAAATTAAAAAATAAGAGAATTTATATAAGATGCACCACTGAAAAATTTCGAGTGCATATCAATTTGGCATTGTTTTTCTGTTTTTATACAATTACATGTTACACTATTGTTTTTGTCAAATTGAAAATGTATAGTTAATATTATCTTAGTATAAAACAAAGCATTTACCTTCTAGAGTATTTTGTAGTTAAATACGATGTTGATCACTAAAAATCCTTTCCTGGAGGGCATTCTGATTGAACCTTAGGTTTTTAGTCAAAAATTGGGGAAGGAAGTGTAACTGGGAATTGTGTAGCACTTCAACCTTTAGACAACTTATGGCCCTTTCACACAAAACAAATCAGTTTTCATCTCCTTCATACTCTTGAAAAAAAGACTATGCTTTACATTTTATAAGAAAAAAAAAATCCTCCTTAAAAATGGAATCACTTCAACTGTGCTGCCCTTTATTGCCGAGCCCATATAAACCTACGTATCATGCTGCACCCTTCATCTGAAAGACCGGTGCCATTGTTGGATGAAATACAGTAGCCACACATAGTTTTGATGATTAAAATTTAAAGCAGTATAACTAGGCCATGAATATTTCATACAGATAGTACTGCTTTAACTGGCAGGCCTTCTATCGCCTAATAGAAATCAACCATACTCATCCAGATACTCGGGAAAACTTGGCAACAACATCAGAATATATTTAACAAACGCATATTTATTATTCAGTATGGGCTTAATGTAACAGCTAAATCATGCAGCCTTTAATCCTCCAGCTGATCTCCTTCAGATTGTGTTTTTACATATTACTGCTTCCTGTAAATGTCAAGTGCTGCACTTCCTCCTCAAGCTGGGTTTTATTTCCAAAGTATGTTGCACTGTTGTGTTTTGTATTCCAAAAGGAATAGGGAATGATGGGATTGTACATACTTATATTCAGGTGAGCCTTTTTTTAATGGACTTCTTTTCATCTGTGCATTTAGCAATTGAGGTGTGTACGATGGTGTACAAAATAGTAATGCAGAGTTATCATGATGAATTTATATACAGTACAAATTAGAGGACAGATGGAGCTACTAGAATTGGGTAAATGGTTAGTAAGGAGGAAGTGTTCAAAATTACTGATATTAGCATGAGCTCATCTGGTGCAAACTTGTCCTTAAAAGGACAAATACCACTAAAGGTACAGTTTCATGCATCAGTACATCTCTTAACAACCATAAGAGCCGAGTCTCTCTGTGCTTTACGGCCGCAGTTCGTCACAAACGAGTGCGAAACCTGTAGAAATGTGACCGCTGGTGCTTCCATAAAAGACATGAGGCATCGCCTGAACAGTTTTTAGGAGTACACAAATGAGGTGTCATCATGTCTTGATACTTGCCAAATCTCATCTCAAATTAACATTTAAGGGGACATATGAGAAGAAGACATTTCACTATTGTTGTCAAAACACAAGTGAAACATCACCATGAAAAATAACAACAAAGGATAGCATGTTTCATGCATCCTGTGTATAATTCATTTTTTGAAGGATATGTAATCTGTAATGGAAAATCCTTTCAAACTCATATCAAATATTTCGACGTTCTTTTTGTCTTCTGTCATGCACAACATGCGATGATGGAGACAACAATGAATCGTTTTTTTCTGCTATTACCCCAATCATGTGCTGCTGAATTAAAGTTTCCACAGTATCTGAAAGTAGATTGAGCTACAGACAAAACTTTGTCAGCTTGAGTCAGAGAGGCTAACACACTCGCTACTTTTATGCTGAGGATTGATTGTTTTCCTGATACTGTGCTTTGTCATATCTCTGTCTCCCTTATGATCCTTTAACCCCAACTATTCCAAACAGAAGCCCTTGATATCTGAATCTGAATGTTTTCTCCTCTTCACTCTCACAGATACATATAAAACAAACAAACAAACAGAATTTTACGTCATATAAGTGCTATGTTGTCATTGGATTTATATAAATAAAAATCAAGTTAAGATTCTAAATGAAAAATACAAATTTTGTATGTGTAGCCACATATAAATCATAAATCTTGTTATTTATTCGCTTATGTCACCTGTTGGCTCCGACAACATTCAGACAAATCATCCAGTAAGTAAATAATATTTTTATTAAACAACATAATCTACTGAAACTGTTGATTTCAAAGCAAAAAATACACTTCGAGAATAAATATGACAGGTTATGAAAAACCCTTTACATTTTACAGGTACAGTTCAAATCTTGACAAATATTTTCAAAGGTAATTCTGTTAATAATCAAAATGGGAAATGGAAAAAAGTCTTACTATACAGTTGAAAGCAAGTTTGAACTGGGAATGCTACCATTTAGGTAGGTCCCATTTCCAAGTTTACATGGCAATAACAATCAGGCCATACGTTCGTCTCCCTCATTGCCGCTGGGATGACATGGATCTCAGGACATTCATGTATTTGTTATACAGCAAATAATTTGTTTTCTTCTGCTGATGACTTTGCCAGTTACTGATGTATGTGCCAAGTGTCAGTGACAAATAATCTCAAAGAGCCAACAAATAAATAACAAATATAAAAAAAAAAAAAATATTTAGTGATTTAGCTTGATAAAACCTTTGGGGAATCTTAATATTATTGATGAAATTAAACTGTTAGAAATAATCATGAAATACGTGGTGCAACAAAATGAATAGGGATCAAAAAGTAGGGAAATAAATTGTTGAGGACAATGTTTCAATTTCTCTTTATTTGTGAAATAAAATTTACATATTTGTTTTCTCACTCACTCACTCACCCACTCACTCATTCACTCATTCACTCACTCTAAACTACAATTACTCAGCACGTGTGATGATAACTCATCTCAGTTCTAAAACAATACCATACATAAGATATTTAGAGTTAGTTCTTCAGAGAGAATCTAATCGTTCCTGAATGAAGCCTGTGAAAGCAGCCGGCACTGGTATGTCTGCAGGGTTTGAACAGCAGACGTACTGAGGTATAAAATTGGCAGATATGTGGGAGTTGTGATCAAATGGAGTCTTCCGTAAAATGAAGCACTGAGGCTTGTCACTGTACTTAATCTAAAGTGACAGCATCTTCTTTCATCAATTTGTCACACGTGCACACTCATCTCTACGCTGTACACACACACACACACACACACACACACACACACACACACACACACACACACACACACACACACACACACACACACACACACACACACACACACACACACACCTCTGAAACACTTGTACACAAACATAACAACACCCTCCTGTGTGGTTAATGTAGATGGTTAATGCTGATGCCTCATTCTTTTATGAAACAGTATTAATCTGCATGGCTGCAGGCATCGAGTGTTTAGTAAGCAATGCACAATATATTTAGATTTTAAGCCACTTTAATCTGTCGGACTGAACCAGGGGTGGATTTGGAAACAGTCACCATGGTTCCTCTCCAAATTTATCTAGAGTCCATTACTTCTCATCCTGGTGGTAAACAGCTGACTGCAGGCAGAGAGGCAAAGTTCAGTCGCCTGCTCAACTGTGAAATAGACTTCAAATTGTGCATAATTACTGCATAATGAGCCCAATTCGTTCTGTACAAGACCCCTACAATTATACTGAATTAATTAAAGTTTTAATTACCAAATCACCACAGGGTATTTGTATGTTAAAAAGGATTGCAAAGTTTTGATCCTGACTGTTACTGGAGTTATTTGCATCTTTTAAACAATGGAACATTATGATCTTTAGTTATTGTGAAAGTTCCCTTCCACCTTTTCTTCAATGCGACTTTGGATAGTTGGCTGATCTCTTATCTAAGATTTCCGTCAACATTGCCGTTGTGCATTACCAGCATCGTTATCACAAAAAATGGTTTAAATACAGTTGTGCGCAGAACTTCATTGTGATACGTTCTATGAATAATCATGATTTCATCAGTAAGGTTTGAGTGAGATACAGAAAAAAATGGTTTGAGCATTTAGAGAGTATCATACATATGTCTTACAGAGCATCAAAGATTGATAGACTCTTTTTTATTTGGACAGTGATGAAACTACCATTCCTGAATATTTTAGAAAATGTTTAATCCAATAATCTGTCCATTCATCTTTTATGTTGCTTTATCAAGCTGGAGCCCATACCAGACTACCATAGGTGACGGAAAGGAATGCTCTGAACACATTACAAATTGTCACACAAACTCATATCAACACCTGCAGGCAATTTAGAGTCACAAATGAAACTCAAATGCATGTTTTTGGGCTGTGCATAAAAACCAGAGCAGCTCTGGAAAAAAATAACCCCTGTACCAAAAACATGCAAACTCTATACAGATATATCAGCAAGCCAATCTTTGGCCCAAACCGGTGGACTTCAAGCTTTGAGGCACCACTGTGCCACCTCTGCTTCTCATTTATGTTTCAATGAGCAATCATTGTTCCAGTCTTTCATGAATCACTGTAACATGATCTAATTATCATCAGCTCAGATCACTGTGCAATGGCATTTAAATGCATGTCATATGTGACCAGCAATGTCTGATATGACCCATAATATTTTTTAGTTAATTTTAGTTAATATTAGCATTTTGAGAGGTGATAAAACAATTAAAGTAAACTCTAAATGTCACTGTATAAAAATATGTGATGCCTGGAGTGTAGGCTGAGGAGAACACTGAACTTTGAGACGATGGACTCCCTCATGCTGACAGGAGCCAGCTGAGGTGGTTTCCAAACCTACTCGAGGTGCTTCTTTGTTGCCTCCCCTTGAAGCTTTTCACAGCACATCAAACTGTTCGGACACACTGTGCCTGAAACAGAACATGCTGTTAGAGATTAACCTGTTATACTTATCAGATTTGGGAAGACCCAGAGATCCGCCAGGATGAGCTGGCAAACATTTCTGGATCGAGGGATGTTTCGACTACCTTGTTTACAACTCGACCTGGCCTTCGATAAGTGGCTGAAAATGGATGGTTTAACGGATGAATGTTGGTGTAATGACAAGGTCCGGGATGAAGGACAAGAGCTGAGCAAGCTCAGCGGTCTGTGAACGCCGGATCAAAATCTGTCATAGTATCGACTTGGAACGGATTAAAGTCATGAGCCTGGAATCAGAGGGTGCTCTGATCCTTTCTGCCTGTAATAGAAACACTACCGGGTTGTGAATTGTAGCTTGATCTCGCACAGCAGGGCCCAGCACTGGGTCATTGTGATGATAGGGCTGCCAAAGTACGGGGCGATAGCTACATAAACAGGTGCTCCACCTAACTGGATGCATAGAGATGAATGTCTTTTTTCATTGTTCAAACCATAATAATGCATTGAGCACGTGAAGCACAGATAAAAGCTGTTATTGCAAGAAGTCACCTAAACCTATTATGATACTTTGGCTTAAGGACTATTTCATTTGATAGAAATATCATCAAATTTAAACATTAAGGAGGAATGCTGTTTTTGACATTTACCTGCAGTGAGACAAGTATATTTTCCTGCTAGTGCAATATGGGCCCCAGGATCAAAACACCCCTTTATGGGTTAATTAAAAATTAGAAATGTCTTGCACTTTTCATGGCCTGTACCCTTTGAAAGATGACTTGTGAGTAATCGATTGTACCAGAGACTAATATAGGAAATTGTTTGAAGAGTCTCATCAGAAGCCCAAGTCACTGTGGGAACAAAGTTGCTGTGGTAAAAGTTGTGGGCATAGAAGACATCTGATGTTTGACTGTTTGTGTCTCATTACTACTACAGTGTAATGAGGTCCCCAGGGACTGTATGACAAGCAGTGGCCTTGTTTCTCCATCATGGGAACTGTTTCCTGTTCATCACACAAAATGAGAGTTTAAAAAAATACAGAAGTGTCAATTCAAAACTACCAAGGCTGTCATTTTCCTCGAACAGTTGCTATTTTATGATTTAATTTCACCTTTTGGTTTCTACTTAAAACAACCTTTACTGGAATCAAAAACCATCCTGTATTTCTCTCTTTCTAACGCTTGACTACTAAGTCCTTGAATACATTTAATAGTTGCTTCTTTAAATAATGGAAGCGTCGCTTTACCGGTAACTAAAGAACAACAGAAAGTAACCTGTGTGCTAATGTAGGATCTCTGTGACTTAGTGAGTCAATCTATGTGCAACTATTGAGTTCTGCTGAAGTTACATCAGTTAGTTAGAAGTCTGTGGGAATTAACCACTCATATATCACTATTAGTCGATATCAGTTGCAAGCATTCCCATGAGGGTGATACGCATTTCAGCACTCATGCATAAATTGGCATTGTACAGCAAGCTAATGTTTACAAAGGGGCTGCTTCTCTGGCACTGTGGAGGAAGGCGAACTTCAGCTTCAACCACATCAGGAAGCACAATAGAGAGAAACAGCAGCATGGTAATTGTTTTTATGATGACAAAAGTAATGACAAATCATCCCACAGAAACTATAATATTTTTAACTGCATTAACGCCATAATAGTCATCATTTAGCAAATGGTTTTACAGGAATGTATTATTTCTATTTTACAACTTGTTATTTCCAAAGATGCACATATTATGAAGCTGCATTGAAAAGGAGGATGCTTGTAACTGAAATGTATCTACGTCTTCTGTTTTCCAACACTTTTTACTCGAACTATCTCACTTGTTGTTTTGACAAAGTGGCTGCCTGATAGAGGTTAAGTTCTCAGGATCACGGTCTTTGTTTTTCTCTGTGGTGTAAAGACATTATTAATTGACTTTTCATTTGAGCTCCATCAGTACCATGCTGAGGCATCAGCCAAATCAGAGGAGCTACTCTCATGATTTGTTTCTCCTCGTGTATCTAAAAGGCCTCTTGTGAACAACGGAGATGAAGCAAGTTTTCAGTCTCAACATCCACAAGAAAGAGTTATGCACCCATTCCAGGAAATCAATTTCTTATGCTCCCGGCCAAATTTAATGTATCACTGGGCGGTGTTGTAAGTCTTCCAGCTCATACTCTACTGAGATAAATTGAAGCAGTTCAGCTGCTGTGGGCTGATTGGTGAGTAGTTGAACTGTCAACAAACCTGCATATGTGCATGTTTCTGATGTATGCAGTGACATTTTTGTGTGTAATTGCCTCGTGTAACCTGAAATGACATCCAGGAATGTATAAAGTTGTTTTTTCTGATCGTGCCTCATCTTCTCTGAGGTGTCCTTCGGGGCCATGCCATCATTGCTGCAGTGAACCATATGGTACCTTTACATTTACAATCAGTACAGTTGACATTTTGGCATGGAGTCAATTCAAAGTGAGAGCTGGCTTCAAAAGAATTTCCAATATGGTAAGAGCATTTTTTAGTTTCATTTGTTGGCATGAAGTGTTCCTGCAAATATGATGAAGTTTTTTTTAATGGTCTCACCAAATGTTGTTAAATGTATCAATACATAACCGACCATTCAGGTTTGTCTGTTTCAATACTGTAAATCCAGCAACAATGACATAACAACAAACAGAATGAGGGTTTTTGGTATGTTTAACTATGGGCTTGATTTACTAAAATCCTGTGAACAGTATGATGAATTGCAAGCAGGAATATTCAAATGACAATGTTGAATCCATTAGACCTTATTTACACGGAAAATATCTTCTGCAAATGGAACGAGGCTTATGTGTTTGTTTGTTTGTTTGTTTGTTTGTTTGTTTGTTTTTGCCAGGGAATAATTAAATGGTTCGTTGATCTTTTAAAAACACAAAATGAAATGTGATACCATGGAGTTGGATGTCTTGGTGGAAGGAGTTATCAAAGGGAAAAAAAAGAGCATTCCAATAAATATATCAGAATTTGGCGACAGAAAGGAAAAGCCACAACATGGGAAATGATGTGTCGCAAAGTCAACACCGAAAATATTTTGATAAAGTCATCAAATATGAGTTGGGAAGGCTTCTCAGGGAATTTATTGTATTAACTCCTCAGAGTATGTTGCATGTTTTGGATTGCATACCTAATATGTAATAATATTAAACCAGCTTAATAAAGACAATTTCTTGTTTGTTTTGTTTACTTAAGTTGGATACAATCCACTGTGTCCCATTAACAGATTAGCTTCCATATGTGCTTGTTCGCAATATGAAGTTTGCTCTTTTTTATACACACTAACTGCAATATTTAGGGTATGTTTTGGGGATTTTTTTTTCTCCAAATCAAAGTACTGTATTTATAAAATGCGTTATGAAGAAACATTTTCAGGAAGTTCGACCTCTATGCCCACCCTCATCTGTGGTAACAAACTCCGGGTCATTACCCATGAGCATAAATATAAAATCATGAATTACAAGTGGCTGATTTAATATTTTTTTGTGATATAGCGAGGAGATCAACTATGATGAGTTAAGCTGCCACTTGTTCACATTGAGAGGAGAATTGAGAGGTGGATCAGTCATCTGATTTGGACGTCCCCAGTAACCTCCCGTTGAAAGTGTTTTGGCCCCACCCAATTGTGACAAGGCTTTGAAGTTGACTTGGGAATGGTCAGCAGTTCCGAAAGGAGCTGGAGGAAGGTGTGCGGTGCATCGCTCTGAACTTTGCTTCCACAACCACGTGGACAAAGAGAGAGACGACAAAACTGTATTGTACTGCAGAAACATTTTTATGATAATCAACTGGCTGTTGAGTACCCTTTATTACCATGAAAAACAGTAACAATGCAATCCAGTGACTCACTATACCTCGTCTGTTCTCAGTTCTTTCATAAAGACTGTAGCAGCAGATACAACTGGAGCAAAATGTTCAAATAAACACAGTAAATGACCAAAGCTTTTAGGAGCTATGAGCTTAAAGGCTAACTGATTAAATATAAGAGGTGACACTCCTGAAGTCATCTGTACTGTAAAGAAATCGTGTGTATTACAAAAATACAAAAATTCAGCAAACCTAAACTGCTGCATTAAATAAACTGATAAGACAGAGTTTCTATGGGTCATACTTCAACTGAAATTAACTTGGAATTGACCTATATTTTTTAGTCATAAGAGTGAAATCAACAAATATACATGTCTTTATTGTTTTTAGCCCAAGACATTGCTCTTTAGATACAAATTTCGGAGATAACCTGTCATAAAGACAAATGAGAACTCCGAGATTACAAAATAATACTGTTACACTCCGCTTTCAGGGAGACTTATTAAAGTTGGCTTATCAGAAAACTTTAAAGACAGTCTTCCCCTCCAGCAGAGAAAGATATCCTCTGCTTTCCCTGAAATGAGATTGCACCACTGCCAGCTGCCCACTTCTTTATTTGTGCTTGCTATAGCCTTTGGTGCTGTTGTTTATGCCAGCACAGCAAACACAAGCATGTCTGTTAATGAGAGGGCTACTTACCTAAATGTTCTTCAGTCATCAGCACCATCCTGTACTGGTTAACTAAAATGATGATGTATGTTCAATGTCTAAATGTACTAATTATTATTTATATAATATGCAGATGGTACATTTCCTCTGTTGAGGAAAAGTTTGCACATGTATGTGTGTGTGTTTTTTTTTTAATGACTTCAGTGCTATGAGTGTATAATTGTTTCTTGTGGCGATATCTACGCCTTGCGACATAAATAATAGCCGATTCTCCATCAGGGTGAATGACAGATGGACACACACACACACACACACACACACACACACACACACACACACACACACACACACACACACACACACACACACACACACACACAAAACAAAAAAAGATTAGTGCTGTAGAATAAAAGCAAACTTTAGATGAACA
Organism: Blennius ocellaris; assembly: GCF_963422515.1. Lineage (NCBI taxonomy): Eukaryota > Metazoa > Chordata > Actinopteri > Blenniiformes > Blenniidae > Blennius > Blennius ocellaris. The sequence continues at coordinate 13,171,864 of NC_137664.1, forward strand.
AATATTTGTGAACTACAAAAGCTTTCAGTTCTGCAACAATTTGTACCTCCAACCAACTCCGATACCAATTTTAGTCAATAAATGTTTTTATGGCACTGGAGTCGATTGTCGCAGTTTTTGAACAAAAGGCTCCACTCAGGCACACACCTATGAGCGAATAGTTTCACCAATTAACCTACAAATGAACACAAATCTTCTTGGGGTTGGGGTAAGGGCTGTAGATCAATTGGCAGAGCTGTGCTTCTGTTGTGGCAAGGTTGCAGATGGATCCTCCATCTGTCCACATGTTGAAGTGTCTTTGAGCAAGACACTGAATTTCAAATTGCTCCCGATGGAGCATCGTGTGGCAGCCATTCCCATTGGTGTATGCGGGTGAATGGGTGTAACTAACATTGTAAATCACTTTGGATACTATTGAATCAGTGGAAAAGTGATATGAATGAAATCCATTTACCATAGATGCTGAAATACCTGGAGAAAAATCCCTGTAGGCACAAGAAATTGTAAACTCTAATGCTCAGAAATTGAATCAAACTGGGATCTCCTCACTGACTTTGAAGTTAAACTATTCTAATTAATTCAACTTGCTTTTGTAGAGTGAATGTAGAAATACTTGATGAACTTGAAACTAGATTTTCTGCTTTCCAGTGAGGCTGTAACAATGTGGCATTTCAAGAGCCGCAGACATCATGAACCATATACTGAATCTTTGTTTGTAACACAGACTTTTGCCCAAAGGATTCTAAACATTTTAGTCTAAACGCAAAATGTACAATTGTTGGTAGTTGTGTGAGACAAGGTATAAATTGTTGTGAAATTCTGACATTTTCTGATGTGATTGGGATGCACCACATCCGTGTTTTATTTATAGTGCAGCAACTTTGCATTGCAGAAAAGGCACTGTAATATTTTGCACTGCTTGTTGGAGAGTTGCTTGGCAGAGTTGTGCTCCAGAACCGAGAGTGGTGGGCTGGCACATGCAATCTGTGAGAAGAGAAAGCAAAGGAATTCATGAAGGAAAATGACAGAAGGAAATCTCTTCATGTGCTGACAGAGCTGAAACCTTGTGTCTAATTTTGTAACAACTGAAGACTGAAGTATTCTCTGTGAGTTAGTTCGGCTTCTGTAATTGTTCTGTGGAAGCAGAGAAAAATACTGTAGCTGGCCACATTGGAAGTTATTGTTTTTATTACTGTAATTTCAGAACATAAATCGCCTGAAGCTCCATATAAAGTTTGTAATTATGTATACCACAATGGTGGAGGAATAAGGAAATGAAAAGATTTTTGGAGGAATTTTAGAATGGGGAAAATATTTTACACTTCACAGGATTGTTTATGTATTTTCTTTTTTACATTCCCCCTTATAATAGTGAAATATCACAACCCCTATAGTCAATCAGCAGACAACAGCAGGAAGGCTTCTAACATTTTCCTAATGATGATGCAGGCTGCGATGTCAAGATGGTGCACTCTGCAGGTGGTGGGATGGCTCGGTGATTACCCTGTCGCTTCTCAGCAAGCTGTTCCGAAGCTTGAACCCAAGGATTGTTTGGCATTTGCATGTGTCCCCTGTGTTTGTATCAGTTTCCTCTTGGTTGTCTAGTTTCCTCTCAAGTTCAGTGCAAGAAAGGTGATGCCATACTTAACATGTCTGCAAAAAGGAGGCGGCCCACATTGCAGTTAATTAACTGTTTATTGGCATATAGAATATATCTAGCCAAACATCAGTAAAACAGGGTAACAATTAACAGCCTAGAGCATGTGACGCTTCAGCAGTTCTGGTGTTCAGTGCTTCCCTGCACCACAAAATATTTTTGTGCAGAAGAATTTCTTTTTTTTAACTGTTAAAAAAAATGTAAAACATACAAGATTTGTATCCTTGATGGACATGTACTCAAGGGTGACTATGGCTCAGTTGGTAGATCAGGTCTTCAGCTAACTAAGGGGTTTGGTATTCGATACCACTTCCTGTCTTGACCATGTATTGAAGTGCCCTTGGGCCAGACATTGAACTCTGAGTGGCTCACAATGATGTGTGAGTAAGTAAGTTATATGAGTGTGCCAAGTTTGTGTGAATGTTGGAATGTGACTGATCATGTTGAGTGCATTGATATTGACAAAAGCATTCTGAAATCCTAAAGGATACAAAAGGAAATTGGCTATCAAACCGATTCAGCAATCACTGTGCAATCAATGTATGTCAATCGCAAGTATATGGACCTGATGTACTACGCCCCCCACCCCCTCCAAAAAATGAGTCAGATTTTAATTGCTTTAATGGTCACAAATATATGATCACTTATTCCACTCAAACATTCAACTACATCCTATCATAGTATTTCATTTTGCCATTTTTGTGATTCTGAACTCCATTCCATCACTGCATGGCAAACACGGGTAGTAATGCAAGCAAAATCATCATTTGAATACTTGACTACTGTATGATGTCACTTAAATTGTTTGGTGATCAACCACCAAAAGCCTGAAAACTAAAATTGCAATCTGTTCGAGTGAGCATATAATGTAGTATGCATAATGTAGGATCATAGTGAATCAGGCCCATAGAAATGTTGAGTACTGCTGAAAACCATGTCAGTAGTTGCTACAGTCAATTTAGAGGCACAAAGCCTTTAAGTATGTATGTCTATGGACTGGAGGAGGAAAGCAGAGTAGCTGGAAAAAACACACATTCTCATGGAAGAAAAACTCTATACAAAAGAGGCTCCCACAATTCCATTTGATATGGGGATGTTGTGTGTGCATAATAATAATAATAATAATAATAATAATAATAATAATAATAATAACAGTGGAAGATAGCAATACAAAATAAAAACAGGATTTAAAACGTATCTAAAGTACAGATGATAAAAAAAAAAAACCCAGCCCAAAACAATGTACTGTCAGGAATCATAAAGGATAACCACATGAAAAGGAACATTTTAATTGAAGTTTGTCAGTCTGTGTTGCTTTCAGTTGATCAGGGAGAGCATTCTACCATCTGGTGGAACAGCGCAGAAAGCCTTATCTCCTTTCGCGTAGGATTTTGTTCTGAGAGGGTGGAGACGGTTTTAGGTGAGGGATGCTAGAGTATGTGAGTATTCGTGTATAGGATGAGCACCCTCCTCTGATAAGTGGAGGCGTCTCCATGTAATCACAGGTGTGTGACAAAGTTGACCTCGTAATCAATTCTTGCTGACACGGAGAGCCAGTGAAGCAGGTGAAGATGGGCTGATGTTCATATTTCACTGTCATCGAGATCCTGGCAGCACTGTTCTGAAAGTATTGTATTTTTTTGGAGGCTCTTGCCAGAAGATCCCAATCAGTAGTCCATTACAGTAGTCCAGTCTGGAGGAAACAAATGTGTGGACCAGCAAATGCAGTTTGTGGACTTGATGTTAATGCACAAGCGTAAACGGGGGTAGTGTCAGTTTCAGTATATTGCTGTGTGTCATCAGTGTATCCATGGTAACAAGCTCCATCATGTCTGATGATGTGTTCGAGGGGCAGAATCTAGAGGTTGAACAGAGTTGGACCCAGCATCAAGCTTTAAGGAACCCCATAGGTGACGATGCCATACAGAGTTTGAACTCCCAATGGGAATATATTGTGCTCTATCTTTGACGGAGGACCTGAATCCAACCAATGGAACAATTTAGATGACAGAGAAGGACTTAACAATTATAATAGTCAAAAGCTGTTCGCAGACCCAGAGCAATGCAAGAGAGAGTGGGCGAGTATCAGCTGATATCAGATGATATCAGTAGATCATATGTGAACCTAACCAGTGCTGTCTCTGTGCAATGAGGAGTAGGAAAACAATGTTAGTTTGAGATAGTACTGGAAATAATTAAAAATATTATTGTAATTAATGTGACTGGGGTGATTAATCGCCATTGCATTTCCAGAACCATTTAGAGAAAAGTAACATTGGATTAAGGTCTGTAATTGGACAAGACAACAGGTTTTTAAATTGAAGGTTGATAATGATAATTTTTTTAGAGCAATAGAACAGGGTCAGCTTGGAGAGAGTTTTTTTTTTTTTTTTTTTAATTCTTTTCTTTTTATCAAAGTGTTAACCACTGAAGGTTGCAATGTTAATTTGAACCAATGCTATGGAGAAGGTATTGAGATTATAGGTGGACGATTTCAATCCTCTGATGATGTCCTGCTGTGTGACTTCCAGTACAGTGCAAAGAAGCAGAGAGATCCCAAACTGAGGGCCTGCCATGGACTTTGAGTATAGCTGATTCGTTGTTCTCCATAGGCTATTTTATGAGCAATGAGTCTGGTAGCTGTGTGATGCAGCTTGCAAATAAACCATAGTGGCTTTGCAGGTAAAATTGATAGTTCTGACCTTTCTGACTAACAAGTGGAGATTCAGAATGGTGCTCATGGTTGTATTGTGGCAATCGACACAGGCATTAACCAATACAAAATATTGCCATGATGAGGTGCTTAAGTTTCATTGTCAGGGTGTCTGGTGTGCTTTTTTTCAGTTTTTGAAGCAGATTTTGAGTTTGAGTTCACTATGGGGAGACAGTAGTGATCTGATCATATGGTCAATCCACATCATTAACATGAAGACTACAGATCTGGTTAATGGTAACTGGTAACTGGTAAATGGACTTCTCTTATACATTGCTTTTCAACTGTGGGAGCAGTCCCAAAGCTCTTTTCATCATTAATCACATTCATCTATTCACACACACACACGTTCATGCACCAATAGAGGCTGCTGCCATGCAAGACGTTGATAATCCATTGGGATCAATTTGGCGTTCATTGTCATGCTCAAGGATAGGGGGACAATCTGTCAATTCTCTTTTTATGTGGAGAGAAAGTCATATGTCTCAAGATCAAAGTATGGATGTACTGTACGTTGAGTGGCTGACTGTAAAGAACTGTCATGGGGGAAGTGATTTTAAATTTAAAAGCCTTGCATTTAAAGGGGCACTTTTCAAACCCAAACACAGTCCATGTTGTCTAAACTGTCAAGTGTGCAATGCTGTAGGAGTGCCATTAGCACAACTAAGCTTGATAGTGACAGTTTCCTGATGACATGGAAGTGATGCAATAGCATGTGTGGATATCCAGATTTATAAAATGACAGATAAGAACGGGAGCAAGAAAATTCTCTGTTTGAGCATATGTGGATGTGGTAGGGGCAACACAGAAGTATTGGTAGTTTGAAGTTGCAATAGGCATGCAGTTGTTGTATTTGTTGGTTGGTGGCTTAGCTCGCATGTGAGCTGGCTGAGAGGAGGGTCTTTTTTCCTCTGGCACCAAAGAAGATCTATCAAGACTGCATATGCCATTGGTGTGGCAGAGAAGTCTATAATGAACTTTGTCTCGCTTACCTTTCACCTTCCAAATTTGGCACAACGCATGAATTACCAAAGAGAGTGGGTCATAACAACTCACTGCACATGTAAAGACATGCACCCATGGGTTTATACATTAGTTCATTGTTGCTCTGTAGCATACAGTCGCATAGACACTTTTTCCCTCAAGCTCATGCTTCATAAAACCAGGACACAAACATGCTGATATGCATTATGTATAGTAGTTATATTAACCAAAATAAAACTCACAAGAGTCTGGAAAATGATTTATTTGTAGCAATAAGGAAGATCTACAGACAAAAGATAAAATACAAGGGAGTCTGTTGATGTAGTTGTGTCTATAGCGCTCTAAGTTAACTTCAATATACTCCCTCAGCCCCGTTAATTAAGTGATCAGAAAACTGTTCAACCTCCATTAGCAGCTTAATGGGTTGAGTGATCCTTGTCATGATATTATTGGTCCTCTGAAAGGGCCTTACCAGGATAAACACTGTGATGTTAGGAATTTTAAAGTTGCTGATGTATGAGAACATCAGAGAAATACACTCAAGGGACCATCTGCCAAGGAAATAAAAATCTATTACAACAGCGTCCCATCCAAGAGGACTGGGCTCTGATTAAAATTAACAGGTTTTCATAGCTGGCCCACCATAGCAGGTTTGGCTATTAGCTGAGATTGAAGTAGGTTGATTCCACTTTTCATTTAAGTTAGCTTTAGTTTAAGCAAAATTCTTCAGAGCTGGGGTTTCAAATAAAGGACGTCGCAGCGTTTTCACGTTTCCCAAATGAAAAGATTTTTTTTTAACTGCGTTTCGGATCAAACAGGGAAATGTGAACGCGCCAAAAGCCTTGTTACTATTACTATTGTTACTGTTCTGGATAGAGAACACTATAGTGTAGTTGTGGATCAAAATGAATCAAGGTTTCAGTATAACAAAATATAAAGAAAAAATATGTTCATGGTATCCCATCTTCTCTAAAATACAGATTTTAGTGATTTTGAGTCTCCTCACGTCCAATGCAGTTCACTTTTACAAAATTGTGCCTCAGACGTGTTCAGACATTGTGACAAACAATCTGCAATACCAACTTTTTGGGCTTTAAACTTTTAAGCTTCATTATGTTTTAATAGAGGATGTGCTATTATTACAGTGGTCCGTTGTGCATACCAATGATGTAAAGACTGCCTGCATTAGTGCTTTATATGACATGCATGTGTCCTATTTTCATATTCTTTAGGGTTTCATTCTAATTACCAACGGATAGTAATTGCTTTATGTTCCATAATTAATAAGGTAATACTGTGGCCTTGCTTATGGAATATTAATTCCGTGGAGAACTGTTACTTTCTTGTCATCTTGTACAATGACAAGGATATGATGTCTGAATAGAGCTATAGATACAAAAGTATCAATATAAATACATCTCGTGCCTTTTTGAGGTATTTTATTTATATCTACTTAAATGTACAAGTCTTCAGAAGTATTTTGCCATTGGATTCTTATCAGATCATATCATGATCTGCAATAATGTTTGTCTCTGTGTTTGCCCTGTGATGGACTGGTGACCTTTCTAGGGTGCAGCCTGCACTCACCTATATAGCTGGGATTGGCTCCAAATGGATGGATGGATGGATGAACGGTATAACGTGAGTGGCTACAGCCTCCTGCAAGAGCATTGTGATGGTTGTTGATGGTTGGATAAAATGGATGTGTTTACATGTTTGGTGAATGAAAATAGTCTCAGTTGAGAAAAGGAAAAAAATTTAAAATTGGGATAAAGGTTAGCTGACAATAAATCCTCTAATCCTATCAGACCCTGGAGCTATAGTAATATAAAAGTTGCCCTCTATGGATGGTTTGAAGAGATAATTTAGCCGACTTGTTCCTGCAGTTACTCTAACCACTGTTGCAGTCATTGTGCCCTGCATTTCAGCTTGCATTATTGACTGTGGTAATTCTACAGTTGCAGCAATGCCCACATGGTTTGGAGTATGAATAAATTTGATACTTGAGTTGACCAGTACACAATCATAAACTCTCATAAACTCTTTGTACTTGCATGTGCTAGGATGCCACAGAAATGTTTTATCACAGATAGTGTAGGCTCAACTATGGCAATATGTTTGTGGGGATTGTCAGCTTCACTAACACACCATCTCCCTTGACTCAAATGTTGCAGCATGTGTTCCCTTTGAACAGTATAATACATGTGAAAACCTCTCATCTGCAGCATTGAGCATCACCTCCCCCAATGTGTACACGCAGAGGAAATGATGTCATATCAATTAAATACACTCTTATCACTAGTATTAATCTTTCAGAGCTGCTAGACAAGCCTATGTATTATTGATGTGGGCCGGCTGAGGCAGTTCACAGGATGTAATTCCCCCTGACTGCCAAAATGGAAACTGCTTAGAGTTTCTCTCACCTGCAGATCACACACACTCAAAGCAAATTAAAGCACTCTTTCTATTTTCAACTCAAATCAGGTCCAACCGCCTTAAGTCCCTTCAGGACCACAGCATTCAATTACACTCAATTACTGAGTGCTCAGGCGTGGAACAATATACTTTTGCCTGTATACAGTACTGACCATGATTCTCTCCAGACCGGATCTGTCTGTATCTGACATGGAGATTTAACTCTGTACCTAAACCAAGATAAAGAAATCCTAAATTACAGATTTTTTTTAAAGGTTTATTTGACAGTTTTAGAGTTGAGATATTCCTACTGCTATGCTGTTTAAAAAATAAAAAGGCATATGAATGAGCCTGGAACAAAGTATCAAGTCTTTTATTGCAGCAGAACTGGTGCAATTTCATCATCATAGAATAGAATAGAATAGAATAGAATAGAATAGAATAGAATAGAATAGAATAGAATAGAATAGAATAGAATAGATAAATGTGATGTGTGCGTGCGTGTGTGAGTCTATGTGTAGGTCTGTTTATTATGTTCTCTTCCACCCTCATGACCTGCTGCAGGTCATCACTCCTGCTCTCTGCATAATCATGATTATTTATATTAGAATCTTTATCTCTAAAATGATCACCTATCACTGCAATTGTGTTGTGTAGGTATTTTGTCATCATGCAACGTTATGTTACGTACCTTTTGCAACATATAATATTTTAAATCACCTGAATATATTTCAACACATACTGCAACGTGTTCAACAAGTAGTTGTACTATTTCAGGAGCTTCCGTGATGCTGGCGATTTTGTGAGAAACTGTTGGTATGTGGGGGTTGTGGAGATAGTAACTTTCACTGAAACTACAAGCCAGTAGTTTCTTAAATTACAGAAGGGAGACTAATTCTTCAATAGATACCAAAAGACACTTCCAAAGTGCAAACATCACGGTTTGCACTTTGTGTCCAGCACTATCGTTTTATAGCAGAAACAGGATTTTAAGTCAGTCTCAGTGGCTTTGAGAGAAAAGTTTCTATAACATTCAACAGAGAGCCACAAACACAACCATAATGCATTTTGAGCAGCCATCTCGTCCTCCATAGTCACAAATATTGTACCCAGTAAGTGTATATCTGACACTAAACTGGAACTTATCGCGACTGTGAGGACCTCTTGTTTATCTTCATTCTCTTCTTCTGCATGTTCGCTCACATAGAAATTCGGTTTCAATTATTCTCTATGTTGTAACATCCACTGGCATGCATAGAGGCTGCACTGACATGCTTCTGTCATTTCTGTAGAAATTAGGAAATATAACAGAAAGGTCAACATAGTCTTTATAAATACAGGGAATCAAACTTTTAAATCTTACTTTAATTCTGTTTTAGCTGTCTCCAATATTATCTGGGTAGATCCTGGACAAGTCAGCCAACCATAACAGAGCTCACTTGGATGCATAATTCAGGACCACAAATTAACCTGCATGTCTTTGTATTGAGGGTTAAGCTGGAGTACCTGAGGGAAAACCTACGCATGCTCCAGAATAACAGGAGAGCACCACACCGGACTCCACAACCAGGCTGCAAACCACGACATATGAAGGTCATAAATATAGTGCTTCCACAGCCAGATTATCTGACTATTATTATACTTATATACACACTGCAGAACATCCAAGTGCTCCACAAACTAAATTATTCACACTGGCTGGAGACGCACAGCAGGTCTCTTTCCTTTACCGTTTGCTGCACTTTAAAAGCAGAATTACCACAAGCAAACATTATTGCAGTGTTTACTTGTCACTTACCAAAATTGACCCATTCTGAAGTTTGTCGTCAGCCTCTCGGGCTTTGGTTCGAGGCTGCTTCTCCTCCATCTACCCTGAATATTTCAGGTTTGATGTGTTAAAATTCATACTGAGAGTGAGTTTCCTTTCTCTGTTGGACTCGGGGTGTGTGCTCCCATATGGTCCCATATGCACAGAGAATATGAACAAAGTGACATTTGCATAAATGCACCAGAGTGAACCTGAAATTCATTTCATTTCCATCCACTGCGCCTGTAAAATATAACTGTAATTCTGCCCATTGTGGTATTTACTGTTAGGCTATGAGACCATTATGCTATGTATTGGTCAGTAAATAAACCCAGAGAAAGCTGTAAAGAGAACGAGAGCAGAATAGAAAAGAGCCTGGAAAGAGATAGTGGAAAGTGAGACAGAGGGGGAAAGTCCGGAGAGAATGGGAGACAGTTTGAAGAGGCAAATACCCACAGTTGGTAGCAGGAGGTGGGATGGAGGATAAACAACAAAGAGAATCTTTCCCTGGCAGCTATGGGAGGGAGAGCGAAAGTTGGAAAAAAAAAACAACTGAGAAACAGAGAATGGGATTCAGCTGAGAGTTTAAACAGGGAAGAGAAAGAGGAAGTGTAGTGAGAATAGATATGCTATTCCTTATATCACTCCGTCTTTTCTCTGTGTGGCTGTGAGCACAAGCAGAGGAAAACACAGGCACAGAGGTCACCTGTGGTGATCAGTTGGGGGCAGTCATGGGAAATTCATGTCTCTTGTGAGGTGAGCCAATGCTCCAGCTGACAAATGGGGGCAATGTTTCCACAAACAATGACGAGCATCACTTGGATCTTGATCGTATGTGTGTGTGTGTGTGTGTGTGTGTGTGTGTGTGTGTGTGTGTGTGTGTGTGTGTGTGTGTGTGTGTGTGTGTGTGTGTGTGTGTGTGTGTGTGTGTGCGTGCGTGCGTGCGTGCGTGCGTGCGTGCGTGTGTGTGTGTTTAATGACGCGCTTGATCTAAGCTTCCAAATGACAAAAAGACATAATTTACAGTCTTCCCAAGAATTTGTAAACTCTTATATTAATGTAATATCATGCATGGCGAAATGTGTCAGTGAATTAATCATTGGTCCACTATTTAATCTAAACAACATTTCATTAATTCATCAGCACGAATTGAATAATATCACCACAGATCAGTGATTCCCTCTTTTCTAAACTGTAACTGTAAAACATTAAACCACATCATACAAGATTAAGATCCCAAAGTTTTTTTTAGTTGGCCAACTGACTATAAGGAGTTTATTTTCATGCTAATTCCAACATGCGGACAATGTCTCTTACCCACATATTCCTTTGAATATTCTTATCGAAAGTACACACATGCACCAAATTATTCATATATTCAGTCTTTCATATCTCTCACCCACACGCAGAGACAGTTGCTCACCCAACACTCCTGCAATTATGTGCTCCAACATGAAAAATCAACTTTAATTGAGGCCAACAAACTTTGTTGCTGCTTTAGTGCACACCATCATCGTCATCATCATCATCATCATCATCATATACCAAGTGGATGTAAGAATGAATGAAGCGGTGACATGACACTGCAAAAGGAAAGCGAAGACAAATTACAAAAAACAACGTGATAGGTAAATGTAATCACCTGTGTTGCAGTCACATCACTTTACTTTTTGCATCTGTCTTAAGTGATTTATAGCACAATGCTAGTAGGAGTTTTCTCCATTATATGTTACTGACACTTCACAGCTGATGTTTATCATTTTCTATGAGAAATGCAACACATTTCCAGGAGGAGTGACAAGACTTTGCTCATAGAAGTTGAGCATAGGAGATGATCATGGCTGGCATTGCACAGCAATATTAAAGCTGGTTCAGCATAAAAAAAAAGAAGGGGGGGGGGGCAGGTATACGATACAAACAGAAAGGTGAGGATTCGTCAACAAAATGAAAACACCAGAGGATTAAAGTTGACTTTCCGAAAATGAAAAGCACCCAGTGGGAACAGGGATAACCTAATGCAAATGTAGTTTTATTTCCTCAAGACTGGTGGCACTCATTACCACTTGTTACCCCGAGTCTACATTAAACAGCCCCTCTCATTATTTTTTGGCCACTGCCTTAATTGAGTTGTAGCTGGTGGAGATCTATTGCTAAATGCTAAAATAAGGGTAGGTGTTCATTCACTATAAACAGTGGCTGTTTGAAGATTCATCATTATTATGGATGAGCATTTAAACAGTGCAGCCACAGTGCATAGGCTCTTTGTTCACAGCACTAATTCAGCACCATGTGCTCTGCCACATACTCTGTGGTAGATGAAATTTGTTGATGATATTGCAAAGGACCCACGATTTGGGAGAACGTGTCAATAACAGCAGGGCATGTTTTCAACTAAATAGGTTTTATGCTAATTCCTTGCGTGGGTGGATTCCTCACCCACGACAAAACTGTCTTTTGCGTTCACTGACAAGTGTAAGGAAGTTTCTATGTAATAACATGTAGGAGAAAAAAAAGTATTGCATTGGAGACCTCACAGTTCTACATGATGCATATCCAATTGTGTGGGCATTGCTTCCCATCATCTCCTCAGTTTGTCTCGTTTCCCGGGTTGATGAGACGCATTTATCTGCCCCCGCTCCGCATACCTGCCTCGGCTTTCTCTAATCAGGCTGCAGGTGTATGTTTCCTCACAGTTAAACTGGTGGAAAGCCGAGGAGGTTTGACCACACAACTGCAATGCACCTATAAAAGCCCTCAGTTCTCACATTGATCTGTATTTTTTTTTTTTCCTTTTTTTGTCTTCAGAGGTTGTCATGAAATTACATCGGCTGGAGCAAATGTTTGTTGACACAGAGCTGCCATATCTAAAAACCGGCTTTAACAGGCTTAGAATGTGAAGCAAATTAAAAATAATGAGCAGTGTGTAGTCTCAGCCTTATACGCTGCTGATATTATAAAACTTTACAGCGAGGTATTTTAATTTGGGAGATAAAGTTTCATTTTGGACAAAATATAACAGTGAAGCCCAGGATGATAGTCTGAGAGCAAAGTCTTCATCCATTTGACTTTGGTTTGCATTGAACAAGCAGGTATAACATTAATGACAAGATTTGACTTTGGTGCATGTAAGTGGATCGGGGTTAGCTTACATGCAAACATCAAGAGACCTTGGTAAAGGCTTCTGAAAGTGTTGCTGAGACTATTAGCAATTGTAAATGATTAACACTGATGTGCTTCAGAAGTTGTTACACAAAAGTAGAGGTGAATGAGTAAAGAAAGCAATAGTGAAATATCTATGATGGAGAGAAAACTCCAGACAAATCAAATTAAATAGAGAGCGATAGTTTGTTTTGGGTCACTCTATATACCAACAACATATCAAATGCTAATGGTTAACATGATCGAGGCAAGCCACATTGTATCTTGATTATTTCTAAATAGATATTTTGATACTTACTTGATCCCTTTAGGGCTATTACTTCTCTTCATTTAACACATTCTCACAGTTACAGTTCACTACATACATTAGGAGCAGTGGGCCTCGCTCAGACAACCGCATCAGTAGCTTGGCAGTAGTGGGATTCACACCTGCAAAACTCCAAACATAAGCTCATCTCTCTAATGTCTACCCTGCCACTGCCTGTTTTGTTGAAGCGTTGTTCATTTACAATCCAGTACTTAAATACAATTAACCTGGATCTTTCTCATTTATCTAACAATGATTGAACTCTTACCTTCTTTACTTGTTTAAGATAAAAGAAAATAAATAATTTGGATCAGTGTGTGAATACACTCGACTACAGCCCAACATATTGTTCATGTAGTATATGTTTGCAAGGTACAAACACTCTGGTATAATTAGAAGGGTAACCACAAAAATTGGCAATACTTAAGTGTAGGAATGTGTAAGACAATAATAAAGAAAGAAATGAGAAAATTTGTGAAAAGGAATTAAATAAATAAAACATGCAAATACATTTTATAAAGAAAACATCAACACAAGACATAACTGCACTTCCTAAAATATAAATGTACATCCTATGATTGGGCTTGTGAGAGTTTTTCCATTTCATTCGATCCTTATTTGACTCTGTGCAGACTAGCAAGAGACAGAATCTATACTTTCTGTATATTAGCCACAAGTTTATTACCCACAAAATAAATGTATCGCAGTTACTGTCAGACTTGGAAGCCACTAACACAAGATGATGTAAAAAAAGCTGCAATTTATGTGATTATTATCAATTTTATTTGGCCTTGGTTGAATTGAAATGCACTGATTGTGGCTGTGAACACATCTCTGAAGCGATGCTGTAGGGAGAATACTGAGTCACCGTTAATCATCAAAGAAAGGAATAAAGTTAATGAAATATATACAAAGAATAGCAAGATTAAAATTAAGGACTTTAGTTTTAAATTAGTCATGTGTTTTATATTTGGGAGACAATGTGGAAGTCAGAGGAAGGTTGAGAGAAAACATCCACGATTCAAACATTTGGTGATTTTTTTTGGGGTCCTTTTTTTTTTTTCAAGGATTCCTTTTAATTATTTCCCATTTTTTAGTATCCGAGCTGACATATGAGCTCACAGGGATTAATATCATATTATTTTCTGCAACCTCACTGCTTCACCTATAATCAATGCTCCAAATTAACTCCTACCAGCTAATTATCCAGCTGAGTTGTGGTGACAGTGGGAGTGTTGAATTAAGAGCTGTGGGCTGCTGACAGCTTAAAACCAGAGAAACCCAGCTGTGTCGGTACTGTTTGCGTGACAAATTTAGAAGGCAAACTTTTCGAACATTGTTTATTATGATACTTGTCGTGTGACTTTTTCTTCCCTCTTTCATGATGTCTGTAATAATGAGAAAAAGTTTTAACAAGCCGACATGACCATACTAGATTTTAGGGGAGGGGGGGCCTGAAAATACAGTACAAAGACAAATATACATGTGGGTGTTGTTTACCAGTGCTATTGTAGTTCGCAACAAGACGTTTCGTCTGCAGAACAAAGTTTAGATACGAATATCTCAGTGCTATGTCCAGCGCAGAGTGGAGCAGGAGAAAAACAGAAGAAAGAGTTTGGTTAAAAGTAATAGAGTAGGTCTCGAGCACAGTGTTTGTGTAAGGCAGAGCAAAAGCTCAAGAGAGAACAAATGGCCCATTATGGGGAAAAAACTAAGGAAATGGGTGTTTGTGATCATAAAATCTTGACTGGGCAAAAAGTAAGGCCCAGTTTACACAACAGTTTTTTTTAAGTGAAAATGCATCATTTTGCAGCTACATTGCAATGTTTTCAATACGGTGTTTGTTTAAGTGGAAACAGCAGAAACGCTGAAAATGATGTAGTTTGCATACCAGACCACAAGTTGACTCTGATGGTTATTTTTGTAATGAAACCACACACAAATGCATACAGAGAAGAATGCAGGATAAACATTAACAAAGGAGAGTACAAGGACATTTGTATGGACAAGGTAGGGTTGCAATATGTGTCGCTCTAAAACCATGGTATTTACGAATCGACAATCTACGAATGTGGCGCACATGCCTCGGAGCGGCGTTTCACAAAACTTGTGTTTTCCGCCTGTCAACGTGGACACAGAGCTGGAGCATTTTCAAAACGTTCCTTCATGGGAGCCTTCTGATAACTGATGACGTTCAAACATACACCCAAAACGCAACCAAAGTTTTCTGTTTTCACTTGAAAATGTTGTGTAAATGTGGCCAAATTGTGCTGCTCGATAAGTTAGCTGCTTTGTAGCCCAAGAAAAATAATGTTTATGTCAATGAAGCATGTTTTTGGTATAGTGGTTAACATTTTTGTCTCACAACAATATTTCCAACTCAATTGCCAGCCTGGGGGATTTTTGTATCGAACAGGGAGTATTCAATATAAAAAGTCACTCCAGAGGCCAAAGACATGAGTGTTAGATAAAGTGGTGTATCTAAATTTCTCATATTTATCCCTCTGTGTCTTTCTGTCACTCTGTGCCTGCCCCGTAATGGGCTGGCGACCTTTCCATGTAACCTACATTTGCACACACTCAGCTGGAATCGGAAGTTAAGTAAAGCAGCATCAGGGATGAATGGCTCAAAGTACAGTTTACAAACACATTTTAAGTTTTGGTGAAATTCTGTTTGCCTGAAATGAACAGATTTGTGATTAAAATGTTCTCTATTCTAACTTCTTTTTTTTTAACTTCTATTTATGCTTACTTACTTGTTCCCCCTTGTTTGTCTGCACCCAGCAGGGCCTGTTCAGATGCATCACCTTGACTATCATGCAATCAACCACTGAGTCTGTGAGTGTGTTCTGACCTGCGGAGCTACTCTGCTTACCATCACCGTGCTGTTCTAATCACCACATGAACCCTGTTACTCTGAGAGGCTCTGCAGGCTGCATGTGAGACTCAGTCTGAATTTGCTCCTTGGTGTGCACACACAATAAAACTCACAACAACCCAAAAGTGTCTGACTCCACCGGTTTGAAAGCTGTGATTGGTTGTTAGATAAAAGAAGACAGAATAAAAGCTCTCTGTGCCCCGAGTAATGAACAGAGTGTAAAGTCAACCAATCAATTATCTTCGCCTGTATTAAAAATGTGTAATCATGAAAATTATTTTATGTCATGATGATGAAACTCAGAATTTTTTTTTTTATTTGTACATTGCTTAAAAATGATTGAACTTACCTCATTCACATGCTGATTATTATATTGTATTATATTATATTTAGATTTTTACCACTTAATGTATTTGATGTTAATGGTGGACGCCGACACAGCTGTCACTAATTCCTGTGATTTACAACCTATTTGGGGCTGTGAAAGCGTCTTAACGGTCAGACTAATCACTATCAGACTACACTGCTGCACCGTCCCTGTTGCGACGTACCTCAATGTTGTGATCACCTTCATCTCAGGCATTATTGCTTTGTGTCGCTGTGGGAGAACTAAGCTCATCCCTGATGAAGTCCATGATAAACATCATTCCTGCACGATCAAGCCGGTAGCGTGTCATTAAATCATAGTCGTTAAACATACGTAGTAATCTTTCTTTTCTCTTTGTCTTTATCATCTTGTCTGTTTAAGAAACTCTTTGGCTTCTTCACTTATAGTGGTTTCCCACCTTCGGGCTTAAGATGCTTTGTGAATTACATTTATCTTATGAAGGGAGAATTCTAAGAAAAATCTTAAATTTTGAGGAATTCAAATATTTCTTGTAAAGAATGACGTCACTAAGAGCTACTTTAAGTCTTAAGATGCTTTGTGAATACGGGCACAGTAGATTACTGGGTCTTACGTATGTATTTTACATGGCTATCATCAACACAGTGTAGCTTCAGTTATTCATGTTTAGGCAAAGCAATAGCAAAGATGAAAAGCAACATTTTAAGACGTGATATGCGTGTTCGACCGCAAACAGTTGGAGAACATATTTATGCCTGAGCTGGAAATAAATCTCACTTTGAGGGGAAAAAATGTGTCTCGTGTTAAAATAGATGGAGCTGTTACAAGCTCACAAATAAAACCACAAGTGTAACCTTTTAGCTTTTAAATAACCCAAGAAGAAGATTATGTGCTCATCCACAGCCTTGTTAAACTGCAATTTCAACTATCACTTTAAGGTGGTTTAAGGCCATTCCAGAAGCAATTGGGCAATTAGGATGAAATTCTACGGATAAGCCTACTCACTTTAAAACAGGTCCTTTTAACATTACACCGACACTGCAAAAATAGTGCATTGTTAAACATATTCAAATTATTTCCCCTGCAGCGAGCGACCCAGCACAAACTGTTTAGGTTGGAGACTAGAATAAGATGATTCCTGAACTCCTAGTGCTATGCAGCAAGCTCACACCCAGCTCCACAGAGAGAGGTATGTAAAAAGAGGGGCTTGTTTTGCTGTCCCACATCAACTGGCCTACTTGATGGGGATACAAAGGAGGAGAAAAAGGGAGGAGGAGGAGGGATGAAAGTCAAACTGGGATTTAAACTGAAAAGATGGAGGATTGTTGCTAACCCCTGAGAAATCTCTCCAGCATGTTGTCTCCAGTTGAATTGAAGGATTCACACACAATCCATTCACAGACGTGAAAGAATATGCATTAAACTGTAACACAACTGCCATTTAGTTTATGCACAATGTCCATTCTGCATTATTCCCTGAGCCAAGTTGACATCTCGCCAAACTGCCATGCCCATCCAAAATCAGACAGAAATTTGTGTAGAAAGTGAAGGGAATTGTAATTTTATTTGATGTCTATGAATTGATAATTAAAGTGTTCAAATATACTTTAGAGATTCACATTACAAGGTGTGAAATATGTCAGACTGGTCAGAGCTAGTTAGTATCAAATTTGTGTTTAAAGCCTGAAAAGCCTGCTCAGTGAGCAAAGTGGAAAATAAAACTCAATTAGAAAGTGATGGAGACTTGGTTAAAACCCCCCATATAGGGATGAGACAGACAGACAGACATGTACAGTAATACTTGTGGGACATGCATTTGCCAGCCTGGGACCCAAAGTAACTATGTAATTCTCAAGACCAAACACTCAACAAACACCAACCTTGCCTTAAAACCACATTAACCCTCAAACACATGCAAAACATAATAAAGTCCCATATGTTGGCTGTAGTTTCAAGAGACAACACATGCACATATAGACAGAAATTTAGCCCACATAAAAATACCATTATGTCTTTTTCCAAATCCCTATAAATAAATGTTACTACCTTCATATTTATTGATGGATGTCAGAAGTATTCAAGCTGTTGGTACCATAAAAAATTTTTTAATAATGATTTTTTTTTAAATCAACACACATGCATTTCTGTCAAACCAAAACTACGCCCATTGAGCATTGTTTAGCCTATCAATGGTGACTTCATCAGTCAGCCCACCGAATAAGTAGAAGACCAACCATCTCCCCATCAACCTCCGTACTTACTCAGTGGAACAGCTATCAGGCCCTGCTGAAATCAACCAATAACTCGTTCTGAAAATTGTTTTGAAATCTCTTGCAGCACATTTAGATGTGAGATCAGTCAGTTTTAACATTGCAATCAAAAACGTGTGTCAAGAAAATACAAGCAGCGCAAAATACGTGGCTAAGACGTCGCCACATGTCTGTCAAATAAGCACACATAATATATTTGTTCGAGATTCCGATGTCCCATTTTGGTGTGTATATTCTTCTTAAAAGCTTCTTCATTAAAGAAAAAAAACATAAACACATCAAGAATATTAGGAGACTGTATGACACAACAAAAAACTATAACTAATAAATAACTAACTATAAAATAGATTTAAACCTCTGGAGTCATGTGATGCTTTTCACTTTGTGGTATATGCACATAGCTCTTCATTTTAAGCTGTCACACTTGTCTCTTGGTGAAAATCATTTTGAAGTCTTCAGGAAACATAATCAGAGCATTTGTTGCTTCATCTGTTCGTGTCCAAAACCCTGCCAGTTGCGTAAGGCAGGCGCTACACATCCGCTCAGTGGTGCTCCATCTTCATTAAAACAATTTGCTGAGTGAAAAGAAAAGAATGTGATGTAATGCAATGTAATGGTGTGCCACAACGTCAATTTTGAGGTATTCTTGAAATACAAGCTTACATTAGATACATGCCGAGTTTTTGGAGGGTTTGTTTTGGAAGTTAGTGTTGTATTTAAAAGATGTGAATTACTTTGTGGAACTTCCCCCTCAAAATGACTCTCTTGCATTTCGGAGAATGGAGCATCCCAAACTCCCCAAGAGAATTTCTCGAAATGGGGCAAAAGTTGAAAATGGAATCTGACTTGTGTCCCATTTTTAAAGATCTAATGCTTCCAGAAAGTATTTGTATTTGAAGTTTCTCTGATGCGCTCTCCTGATTTTGGTAATCAGGATTTAAGGTCACCATTATCTCAGGGTTGTTCTCACTCTAAGAGACTTCAAAACTTTGATTTCAATACATATGAGCCTGGACAGGTATTAATGGTGAAGGTATGTGCATTCAACCACAAGGTAATTCCAGTTTTATACTTTGATAGGGCTGTCCAGAGGCCAGTGTCAGGAGGAAATTCAGTTTCAAGTCATGCACAAACACAAATGAGGTTTTCAAATTAACTCACATAATTCAACATCTTTGAAAATTCATTTTCTTGACAAGAAAATAAATGAGAAGATTAATACCACACTCCTATCTGTCCATTAAGTATGAGGGCAGAGACAGCAGATAATTGCATCAAAGTGCTGCACTCCTACCACACTGTCTAAATCACAAAGGACATTATTAAAAAAAAAATAAAGAAAGAAAAAATACAAGACCTTCAGCAGGACATGCTGTGGTTTTTGATTTAATTTTTCCACCTCACAAAAGCCTCACAGCTACATAAACAGCAAAGGAATGCAATAAAAAACCGTTTGGAAAGAGATTTAGTCAGTGGCCTTATGCTGTTGTCCAAATTATTCTATCGTAAAATGCAAACAAATTGAGCAATACACACATTATATACATCAGCGAAACTATAAAAACTGAGGGGGCATATATCAAAGTGTTTGAAATGTCACCATCCAATAATTTGACTTGTGATCAACATGAGATGTCATTTTCAAGCTGTAAATGATGCTCAAGACATGACAAGGCATTGAGACAATGACATTTTCTGTTGTGGTATGTCCAACTCAGTTGTCGGTTTTTGTTTCAATAAATTATTTGAGATGAGGAAATCATTGAGTGCCTCCACTTAAATCCCCTACTTTTATAATATAATAGCATTGAATGAACCTTTTACCTTTTCCATAAATTACACTCAAACGCCAAATATCACTAACCTCTCAGCCTCAGCAGGTGTATTTAAATATGACCTCCAACAAATGATGAACATCAAGTAAAAAAGAAAATATTGCTCTCCAAAGCATTTAGGGTTGCATGAATAACAGAATTTCAGTATTTCTCATTTTGAATTGTAGCAATTTCTACCATGACAATTTCCCCAAAACTCAGTTGTCTGCTTCCACAATGAAAAGTTCTCTGCTCTAATTGTGGGTTTGTCTCTGTGTATCTGTGAGAGCTCACAGGAAATGATAGTCTTTATGTTATTGACAAAACGCAGGACATCAGCCTGGGAGAGTTGAAAGTATGAAAGCGGAAACCTTCCAGTCACAAGTTCACCTTCCTCTAATCCAGTGCTTCTCAAATGGTGGGGCGCGTCCCCCTGGGGGGGCGTGGTGGGGTGTCAGGGGGGGCGTGAGGCGGGGGCGACTTTCAGTATTAGTGTCTTTATTCATGCTTGAAGGATTAAAAAAAGGGCCTCCAACCACTAGGTGGCAGCAGTGCTCAAACTAATCAACAGGCTGCCTGTTCAACCAGTAGAGTAGAAGAAGTACTACACATGAACACCGGTGTACAGAGCTGGTGGAGGAGGAGGAGGAGAGGTGGAGAAGTTTCTGACAGGAGTGAAAAGAAAAAAGGATGAGGCGTCAGAGGAAAAGAAAACAGGTGACAGTAAACATACACCTAGTAAGAGCAGGAGATATGACGATGCCTACATAGCTCTTGGGTTTACCGTGAACACCCGTTTGTGTTTTATGCCTAAAAACTCTGGCAGCGGACAGCATGAAACCAAATAAATGAAGACGGCACCTGGAGACCATACACCATACACCTGGAGACCATACACCATACACCTGGAGACCATACACCCCAGTTATGTCAGTAAGGCACTGGAGTTTTTCCATCGTAAACTCCATGAGTATCGCCAACAAGCCGGTCATTGTGTCAGCGCGGCATCAGTAAACAAAAAAGCCTGTTAGCCTCTTACAAAGTTTCCCACCACATCGCAAGGTGCATAAACCCTCACACCATAGCAGATTTATTTTGATAATCAGGCGATTGTATGCAGAATGCTGGTGCCAGCAACTCATACAGTGGTTTATACAGATAAATAAATAAATATTATCAAGTTCTCAATGGTAGTACAATTCGGGGGGGGGGGGGCGCTGAAAAAAATTCTGTCCTCTAGGGGGGGGCGTGACAGAAAATAATTGAGAACCACTGCTCTAATCTGAGAGATGTTTCAACACCATCGTCCATTTTCAGTCTGTCTTTGCATCTGACATGGTTCAATGTCTTGTTAAACTCACTTCTTTAAAGGATTTGGGAAGAACCTGCATTGTTTGGCTTTGATGTTTAAACAGATGGCTTCCCATCATTTAGAGTTATTGGAAATGTTGAACTCCGCAGGAATCTAAAAGTCTTTCTGAAAGTGTTCACTGTAGGTCTTTTTTCGTTTCGCTCCAAGCTGTTGGCAGCACAATACGAGTTTCTTTGGAATTCGCCTTTTTCCAGGCGATGGAGAGTTTCTACTCAGTGACCAATCACAGGGAATCCAATGGTACAAAGTTTGACAACATTGCATCGGCAAATACAGTTGTTGGCAAGCTTTGCGAAGGGAGAACATATCAGTCTTTTCACTAAAGAGGTGAGCAAAGAGAGGGGCAGACTAAGAAATAACTCCTATAGTCTCAGCTCCCCCCCTGCAGCTTGAAGGACCATGTTCAGCTGGGACAGTGCTTTTGTAGAGCACTTCTGAGCAAGGGGCTTTTCAGAGCTAAATGAGTGCCAGCGCACAGAGTAGGCAAAAACATTTTAAGCCAGCAGAATCTGGTCATTTCCAGCACTGCTTGCTGTTCATTTCCCTCTTTGTTCTATGGGGCCACATGAAGAGAACCTTTTTTTTCAGCAGCGAGTGCTGGGCGACAAAGAGGGATAATGTGTGTTTGGGTTGAGTCGACTGAAAAGCGGTCAAACGAATGGAGCCCTGCAGGCAATAAAGGGCGAGAAAGGAAAGCAAGGCAATGTACCAAAAGGTTTTCTGTGAGACTAGAACGCTTTTGCAGGGTTTCTGGTGTTTCTGCCATAAAAACAGGACAGAATACAAAATACAAGCATTCTCTTTTTTTTTTTTATGAAAGTAGATTTCTTTTTAACATATTTACGGTTTGGTGCAGAGCACTTGGAATCAAACCTACTGTGGTGAGAATTTCTCACGGACTCACGGCACCATGTGAGGGAGGTTTTGGAATATGAGTAAGACAGACAGCAAACACAAACCTCAATATTGGTGTGGTAATTTATAAATATCACATCACGTATGAATCATACCACATCAATATTCTCAGAGTACAAACTTTGCCACCACGTTCTCCTCTTTCTCTTCCTCTTCCTTTTCCTCTTCCTCTGGACTGTGAGGTTTCTAGTCCGATGCATCTCACTGCGCTTCCTAACTTCAGTTTCAGTAAACGGGTGCTAACCACCACAGCCTGGAGACTTCAGCATTTATCTGTGGCAATTCCACAGGCTAGATTATGAATTAGTTATGGAGCGCAGAAGGAAAACAACAACAACAACATAATTAGAGAACTCCATCACAGCATTGTTCATGCTGTAAAGCACGTGTTTCTTTCTGTGTTCCTGTGAGATTCAAGTGTTTTTTGCACACGTTCCAGCAAACACACAGCTGATATAACGTAGGCAGAGATCTCCACACTGCATCGGAAAATGAATACACACAATGTAAATTTTCAGATCATTTCATTGATAAAATTTTTTCTCCTACTTAGCATTTGAGAACAGACGCACACTAAATGAACCAGGATCCAACATATTGTTATTGTCAATCAGTGTCACTGTTCCCTGCCAAACGAAACGCCTACATTAGATCGTTTCCCCCTATGATATTGCTTTCTAAGATGTGGCTCTGTTGTGGTAGTACTTAATCTCCCTTAAAGATTCAAATGCCAAGAAGCACAAGATTCAAGCAGCAGGGACACTGTACACAGTATGCTCACTTCCGTGGTGTAACTGCATCAGAATTATTTCATTGCAAAGTGTAATAGTACATAACAGGCTTTGAGGTGTAAAAATATTTCAATTCACCATTTAAAAATTGACAAGACGTGTAAACTTATACACAAGTTGTTCAAATCATTTTATTCACCATCAAACGTGTGCAGTGGGAATAAACACATTAAAACAGACATCCAAACTTGCATTGACTTTAGTAATTATCTTATTGTTGAAAGATGAAACAAATGGTTGAGAACTTTATCATGTTTGCAAGCATCTTCTGTTGACATTGATGAAACTCACTGCTTAGCTGTCAATTGTGTTTTCACAGCTTCCAAGTTGTCTTCACAAGGTATTGAGCTTGTGGATTATATTTTAACTTGGGATTACTATATATACATTTGCTATATTAAGAAATGTATCAGTGTTTGCTCAAACAATTTCAATGTTACATTTACCGACCTATCTAACAGAATTTTAGGACTATGTGAATAAAGTAGCTTTTCTCTCAAGATCTTCGTCAGGTAACTTAAAAAATGGAGTGAAATATATATTTCCTTATAGGTATGTAGGTTCTGTAAAGGTGTTCCTGTTTCCTGCCAAACTCCAACAACAAAATTGTAGAGGTTACTTGTCTTGTCTGTCTCCGTGTCTGCACGATGATGAACTATTAAACTCTACCATGGCTCACATTCAGATGAGATCGTCTGCA
The DNA here is from genome assembly GCF_963422515.1 of Blennius ocellaris. NCBI lineage: Eukaryota > Metazoa > Chordata > Actinopteri > Blenniiformes > Blenniidae > Blennius > Blennius ocellaris. The sequence continues at coordinate 13,195,992 of NC_137664.1, forward strand.
GCCCCCCTGAGATTTGATAAAGTCACATAGAAGATGGTGGGATGTAAAATTCAAGGAAAATGTCTGATAATGATTTGTGGCTCTTGGAGTACTTTGATAAAAAAATTTAGTTTTGAAATGTAAAACTATGAACTTGTGATTCACAGATCTCATCACCTTATTTTCCATCCCTATTTCAGGCCAAGGGTCAGAACTTAATTGTATAACGCAATGCACAATAACTTTGTACATGAATGTCCATTCCATTAATAATCATCATATAAAACCTGTCAAAAACAATTATGTATTGATTGAAGCGAGTATAAATGTCCTTTGTTCTTTTTTCAATTAAAAAAAAAAAGACTCTCTCTATTCAAACTTCATTTAACTTCTGCATAATTTTTGATTTGATTCTTTAACTCTGTTAATGAGTCATTTACATAATTTGTATTACTTGAACAAACATGAATCTCCACGCAGATAATGATGTCTGCCCTTCACTAATCGCTTTTGAATCTACACTGCCCTCTCACCCCCACTTCACGACCCTGATACACCGTCTGGATGGGGATCATTATAACAACCATCACTGTCAAGTATATTAATTTTCTTCCCTCGTGAGATTGCCCCCTCCTCTCCGTCTGACATGCTGGTGGTGTGGGCCCAAAGACCTGGTGGCAAGACGGGCTTGTTCGTTGTTCTCTCTGAGGCCTGTTTAGCTGCCAGAGCATCCAGGCAACAGCCATCATTCATGAGTGGAGCAGTGTCTGGTGAACAGCGTACAGACACACTCAGTAATCACTCATGTCACCCTGTAATATACAGCGACTTGCTCCAGTGATGGATGGTCATCATCGCCCTCCCTCTGTTATATTGTTTTGTGTGCTTTTTCATCCCAATCTCAAGTTCCCTTATTTACTCCACATTGCTTAAGCTTTCTCATGTTCTTTCTATGTTTATCGTATTCCTTCCTCTCTCATTCGTGACATCACTCTCACGGCACTGCCGTGTTGACTGTCTATCTCTGGACTGTGGAGGCAGTAAATGCTCCGACTTCAGTAACAGAATAGTGTTTGAACCAAACAATTCTGCCTGATGACAAGGAATTACTCCTGTCATAACCTGTTGTGCTTCAAAACCCACCCATTGTGAGGAAAAACTGTAATTATGTCTTCTAGTGTATGCTGCATGTGCTCCACGGTAACGTACATGTCAGTATTTTGAAAAATAGATCAAGAATTAATGAGGTATGATAGAGCTTCAGGATAACGATTCAGGGTAAAGGTTGAGGATGAATGTTCAGTATAGAGTTCCAGGGTAAAGGTTCAGAGTAAAGATTTAGGGTAAAGGTTAATAATAGTGTTCATGACTGAGGGCATGCATCACTGTTGCTGTCTTAATAGTCTCCAATGAAAAGAAGAGGAGCTGACCTTGGCTGTGCAACATGGTGGTGAAAGCCATAAGCGGAGCCATGAGGAGAAACCCGCCTGAGAAGCACCAAGACAAGGTGAGTGGGTAGACACTGACATTGCTTTTGCTTGAGCATAAAATAACTTTTGTGTGCATGTCCATTTAACTGGGAAGAAAATTAGTGCTGTTATGTTGACAAACAAAGGTGAAACATTTATAATCCTAATTTAACACTGCATCTGACGAGGGAAATTGCATTAGAGCATATTGATTGATGTCACAAATTACTTCAGGGAGGAACAAAGCAATGTTCATCAGTTCATTTATTTGAGTATTGGAAAAAAGATTGTTTGATAATTTCTGTTGTGTTTGTTGTTTTCAAGCCTTAAAGACAAGTTCAAATTCTGTATGTCACTAAAAAGCATGCACATTGTTGAATTTTCTTTTAAAGTAAAAGCCTGCAGTTATTCATAATCCATTTGTGTGCGCAACATTGAAAAATAGAGAAACTGGGCCACAGAGGGGACAATCATAGAGGATGAGCTGATGTTAGACACAGCAGAATGATTTTGACAGAACATAAATGACTCATTAGGATAGTTACACTTAGGAAAAAAAACAAACAAAAAAAAACAACTGAAAGGGCTAGTAGCCTTTCAAAGATATTTTCATATCTTTACACAATACAAACCCCCTCAGGGTGGGAGGAGGCAGTGCTAAATACATCTAAACATCTATCTGTCTGCTTCTCGTCGACCAGTTTGGGAGGCACTACTGTGTTTCCAGTGTGAGAACTAAAGCAATGCTGAAACAGATTATTACATTTTGCATATTATTTCATCCTGGAAGCTGCACAGATCAGATTGGTCATGGATCAGGGGGCAGACGGGCTCAGGCAGAAATAGATATTACGTAGCTTCTGGCTTCACAGCCCTATTACAAACCATTAAAAGACGTTTTGCACACTTCCTTCTCAATGCCATTTCCCTCCCTGCAAGAGGAGTCTTGTTTTTCTAAATGGAGTTCCAATCATTGGCCTGATGTTTTCTTAATGAAAAGTAAATGGAAGGATTGGGAATGAGAAAGTAGTGACACTGATAGCACATACATACACAGACACAGGGATAGAAAAAATAAATAAATCAGAATTTGCATGAAGACCTCATTTATATAGTTGCTAAGACTGAGGCAAACTCATTTATATAACTTTAGTATGATGGAAATCAATTCAATTATTGAAAATGGACAGACTGCGTGTTTATATGATTATGATAATTCAATCTTCAGTCCAGCATGCACTGAACTGCAAGGACGTTTTCGATTATAGGAAAATGTTCGGCAGCTAATCAGAATGAAGCTTTTCTGCATTCACATATAATGAACCAGGACTTCTTTCACCATGACAAAAGAGTCTGGTCTCAGAGAGGAGTTTATCATGAGCACGGATTGGATGATCGGTCTATTTGTACATAGCACAGCAACAACCTTGAGATGTCGTACACATTAGGCGTTTCCTTTATATACCATGCTGTTTAAATCATGAATACATGTTATTGTTTTTCAAACACTACACGGGATCATTGTTGCTACACAAGGATTTTTCTTTCCATAACAGGAGTGTAACAGAGTAAAAAACATTAATTGTGAGCATAGCTAATAACAATTTCATTTTCAGTTAAAGGGGGATAGAAATAATCCATTTAATTTCCCTGAAGAACAGAGTCCAAAGTGAAAACATCTGCTCAATAATGTACCAACCCAAAATCATTCAAGACCAGTAAAATACCATGATTAGGATATTGGCATTTCAATCTCTGGGGTTGTGCCAGCCCTGTAAGGGTGAAGCTCAGTGACTGATGAATATGCTGGTTTGCCCTGATTTACACAATCGTATTGATATAGCACACTTGATTAAGATGTTCTTTTTTCTTTTCTTTTTTTTAGCTTAGGGGTGGGTGGAGTGATCTGTGAGAGATGTGCTATAAGTTTGTGTGAGTCCAGTAGATGCACTTGAAGAAATGAAGAAAAGAATTAGGTATGTGCTGTAAAGCAATTACAGAAATTATTCCCGGCAAGTGAGGAAAGGAGACCTGAGAGGAGACTGAACACCAGATCTGTGAAAGCACAATGGCTTAGAAAATGCATTTCTTTATTCAAGCCAATCAGGTAAGCATGGGGAATGGTTTCCATTGTTTATTTTAATGCTCCCTATTGTTCATTTTAAATCTGCATAATCCTCTTTAGTCTGTCTGAGTGTTAAAGGGACTGTCTAAAATTAAAGTAATGCCACTGTTGTGCATTAGGTGGTGGTGTCGAGTCACTTCAACTGCAGTATTTATTGACATGTTCTTTTAAAAGTTCTTGGCTCTTCATGTTTTGTGATTTTTACAGTGGGCTAGATTTTGGGGAGGACGTGCAAACCTTTGATCACTTTGGGGCGCACACCTGTATCCCAGACCGATGCTTTATTGTCAATTTGATCATTGACGAATGTCTTGATCCAGATGTGTTGTTGCTCCTATTCGGCTCAGTTCACACTGTTTTGTGGTTACATAGGAGTCCTTTTTTATGTCGGCCAGACCAAGAGATTCGGCCAATGTTGTGTTAACTGTTACTCCAGTGACTTCTTTAATTGACTCAGTACTGAAAAGACAAGAACACAATACACATGAATAGATATAGCAACATCAAATTTTATGATGATGGTAGCTTGACTACAGTTTGGATGAAGGCCTTTTTTATTCAGTCATATTGATTTGCATAGAATAAAATTACATGCTGTGCCTTTGAAGTGATTTAAGTGAAGTGAAGTAATTTGATTCAAAACACCGCACCATCAAATTTTAAATGAGTTAATAATATTTTTTTTTATTGTAAAATAATGTAATTTCATCAACTGCAATGTTGACGATGTCCCATCTATTGCATTTTATTCCTTTCTTTAATTTGTCATTGTCCAAACAATTTTGAAATCATCCTCATTATATACTTCTCTGATTGCTTCTCATCCTCACTGAGGCATAGGCTAGGTTATTCAATTCATTTGTTTGTCCTCGCTCCCATTTTGCATCACTCTTCAATTGAAAGAAAGGTAAAACAGTTGTGCCGTGTGTTAATCACTGTCAAGGACTGTTTGAGGATTGTGGCCTGGTTTCAATGTAAGAGATTTATGATGGTAAGCAAAAAAATAGAAATACAAGGATGCTTTGTGTGTGTGTGTGTGTTTGTGTGTGTGTGTGTGTGCCTGCGTGCCTGCATGCATGGCACCTTAAACATAATGAAGTTGGAGCATTTAAAATCTGTAACCCCACTACAACTTAACCCAAATAACAACTGACAGTTCCATTAGGTAAAACATACCTCATTACCATTCACACCTTCGACAAGGACATTGGTGGCATGAATCTGTTTTACTATACATTAGTGGCTGCCAATATATTTCAATACTTTGAATGTCAGCAGAAAGGGGAGAGAGATGTTGTCGTTGGTGAAGTATAGACTTGAAAGTTTGAATAAAAACATTTTCATGAGGCAATAACGTGAGAGAAGGAGGTCCTGTGACTTTTCAGCCGGCTCACTCTGGCTGATGCAAACTGGGATACAATTATTGACTTGCATTACATTACATTACACCTCCATTACACCTCTTTTTACTATTGTGTAGCCTTAAATTAAAGAGGAAGGCTCTATGGCATTGCAAGGTAAAAAGACAAGTTTCGCTTGCTTTCAGTGGCAGAATCGCCGAGCAGAGACTAGTCCAGTAGCACACCTCTGATGCTAATTTGGCATTGTCACCCAGATTAGACTGATCGAGCATGAGAAACAGATCTGAGAGTTTGACAAACCGAGAAGCACCCAATTGTCTCTATTTACCCCAAACAGTCAAACTGAATATTATTTTGTAAAATAGGTCTGTGTCACAGTGATGCACCTTTTTCTACATGACTGGTAGCGAGTGCTGTAGTAGGAGTAACTTTGGCTGGTTCGCAAATGAGATGATGTTCATTTTGAGGCAGAACAAGCTCATTATAGACGTTTCACATTTAGACCTTAAAACATATTTGCAGATATGGTCTGCAGAAAAGATCTTACTTCTAAAACACGTCCAAAATGCTCTGATTTATACACAGACTTTTTTCCTCAAGGTGACTTGAACGCTGAAAACGTAAAAAAAAAAAAAAAAAAAAAAAAAATCTCTTCGTTTGCAGCATAATTATTAGTTCCACATCTTTGATCCATAAGTTAATTGGCATGGCTTCGTCATAGAATGAGGTATATTAAATTACTTTACAGCATAATTAAAGTCCATTGAAGCGCCCTGAACAAACTGGAAAGTGATTATAGATTGTGACAGTGCTTGAAGCAAATGGAGACAATTTATTGTGGATCTCCTTAAGGCAACTTTACCATTTGAGTTAAAAACCGTTCATTCTTTGTCATTGTTATGATCACTGTTAATACCCTGTAATAAGCTAACAATGAACCGTAGTGCCATAAAAGCAGGAGCTACTAAGATTACAGATTATTATTCTGAAATCAGTAATACAGTTACAGGATATTGATATAACATGCTTGAACGGTCACAGCTGAAGAGCAGCTATCTCTATATCATCATCAAAGAAGGATTATTCCTGAGTCAGTAATCCAGATTGAAACATGAGAGATACCATTAACGTTAATGCTCTACTACAATCCCAACACCTGTGATAAACAAAGTGGTCAGGATTATCATTGCTAAATTCTGTTTCTTTGAAAAATAATGATTTTGAAACTCCAAATAAAAGTTACCTGGACGTTCATTTCAGACTTACTGCCAATCAACAATATTATAATTGAAATAACAAGTGCTGTAACTTCGCAAGTGAGCGTTGCTAAATACTCACTTTCACAAAAGTGTGTCTCATAATCTAACTATCATTTACTCTGCAGATTCATCATACAGAAAGCCTGAAAGGCATTTATAATTTATAATGTGTTGCTTCTTTAAAGCCAATGGTGCACAACAATATAAAACTAAATAAATTGATCATTCATCAGTAATACAAGTCTCTTATCTCTTCATTTATTTTTCTGATATGTTTTTTGACAAACACTCGTCTACAATATCATGTTTTTATGCCATAGGTGCGAGTAAATCCAGATCATTCACACGAGTTTCCTTCCACCGTATCCGGGCCACATCCATTGATAAATTGCAAGCCACCAACAATTTCCTAAAGGCTACCAAATTCGGAACAGTCAGAAGAAAGACTACCTACTAAAATTTGACAAAAATGGAGCTGGAATATGATGTGAATAATCTCTGTGGAATTAGATGCGGTAGATCTGCTGCTGAGATTTTCATTTATCTTATCAGGTTCACATCACTATCACAGACTCCCGTGGCTTTCAGATGTACTGCTTTTTATTGAGTGGCCAGTAAAAATGTCAATGAAGATTTTTTTTTTCTCCAAATCTCCCCCTGGCCTGGTGATAAGAACAGTAAAGTTCACTGTATTTTAAAATCTCGCTCCTAAGTGTCTCTTATCCTCCGTTGTCATCATCAATGCCATGCAGTTGTGGAGCTGAGTAATTTACAGGATGTTTTCATCCAGATGGAGATTTCAAAAAGAGAGCCCTGGGCTTTGGGGTTAAATCAGTAAAGTTTTGAACAGCAAAAACCATTGCAAATGTGGTCATAACAAATAAAAAGTAGGGAAAATGTGAAGATGAATGCACCTTTTGCATATTGATAAAGGTCATTTTTTCTTTCTGAATAACAAGCAGGAATCTGACAAACTGCCATGGATACCTCTTGTACCCAATACCGCAAAATTGAGTTTGCATATCAAGCATTATATTTTCAAAAACAGGGAGTCTTTTTTTTGTTTTTTTTAATGTTTTGGCTGAAAAACTAGACACATGAATCCACAGATGGCATTCGGGAGGTTAAAAGTTAGGAAACAACTGCAACTTTTCTCCTTCTTATCTTCCATCATTCTGCAGTCAGATTTGAAGGCTGTGCCTTCAAATCTTATCTGTTCACTCTGTGGGTAGATCGAGACCGGACTGACTGATTAACGGAGCGAGGTAAAGGTCATCGTACAGGTTGACTGTCAGTCCATCATATGTGACCATTAAGAGGCTTAAGAGCTTTAATGCTTGATGGATAACATCAGCATTTACTCCCTTAGAGTACTTTTCATCTAAGTGCTCTGCCATCGTTTCAAGCACTTGGTGCAAGCTTATTAATTACAGGCGGCTTCCAAGACCGAATTCTGAAGCCCAAACTGAGATTCGACAATAACTGCTTGGAAAACACTATTTTTGAGTAAAGCAATTCTATGAGTGGGGACTACATGTAAATTGGCTGGACTGTAGTTGGTTTGGTCTGCATTCACACTGACTTTTGCTGCTCTGGTCCAAACGGTGCACCAATAGACAGAATATCTTGTTTTTAATGACAATTGTGCATGACGACATGGAGAGTTCCATTTAGGACTTTAGTACTTTGTATCACTCTTGTTTTCCATTTCCACTCTATCGCTTATGTTTCACACACATTCCACTCAACAAGGCAGACACATCTCTGTTGTTTTGAAGTTATTGGACAAAATATCAATGCAGCATTCAACCTCAATAAGGCAGTGGTTGTTGGCATTTTCCTTTACCAGAAGGGCCGAAAACACCATTGAGATCACCTCCTCAGCCCAGTCCCAGATGCTATTTACATGATGTGATTACATTTGAGGTGAAATATATGATTTTTGCCTTTTCGTTTCAGAAAAGCGCCGTATTCAGGTGGCAAAGTTGCTGCTTTGCTTATGCAATAAAATCACCCATGAATGCACAAAGGAAACGGTACTCGTTCATTAATGTGACTACAAATTGCCTTTCTTCCTTGTGATGGCCGACCTGTTGTATGTAAGAAAAAAGATGTATCTCCAATTGTGATCCAGATGACACTACATGCACACTTTATTGGAGAAACATTATTGGGGCACCTGGATTCATTCATTGTTATTGTTGATCCACTCGTGCATGTGCAGCACTGTTTATTCACGACCACAGTCCTGCATGGACTGTATCAGCCTTTCAAGAAAATTTTTATTTTGCCTGGTTACACAGAGACAGAAGGTTTTCAAAAAGGTCTGTTTACAGTGACTTTGAGCATCATTGTCATGTGAATAAACACTCAAAATGCAACAAAAAAATATTGTTCTGTTAAGATCATATTTCTTTGGTTATGCATGCCACTAACAATAAATGTATAGCTTGTAAACATTGTGTAAGCAGGACCCAAACTCATGTGGGTCAACATAAAAACAACATGTATGGAAGCCGGTATTGTGGATTATCTCTGTATTGAGCCGTGGTGGTTATTGTGTGTTTGCGAGTTGGAATCCCACTCCAGAAAAGAGAGCTGCATGTCACTTCCAAAGCTTTGTCTTGCTTTTCATTTCTTATAATGACTGATTACTCACAATATCCAATCGCTTTGACCAATTCTGCATCTGTTTTAAATAACAGAAGACAATGCATCCCTGAATTTCAAACTATAGATTTGTTGTTACTGGCAAACTTAGCCAAAGAAACATGATCTTAAGAGAATCCTTTGTTGCAAAGCTCCCTTGTGAGCTATCTTGCAGTGGAAAGAAATTCCGTTGACACAAAGACAAGAGATTGCAAAAGCTGTAGGCAGCAAAGTTTAAATCTTAATATCCTTTGCTCAGAGTGCAGTGTTGTGGACTTTACGGAAAAAAAAAATCAATATAAACCCCCCCAAATGATACATCAACGTGCTGGAGCTGTTCTGGGATTAGATGCTGCGAGTCGCTGGTTGACATCAGAGCGAAATTTGCAGAACTTTCTGTCTTCCATATTGTTTGTGGTATTTTCATTTTCCCTCCATCAAGCAAACAGACACACACAATAAAATCACTGCAGTCAGCAGGAGAAAGTGCTCATGTGGTTCCTTGCCTGCAGTATTTCACTTTAGCTGGGACTGTGGAGACTGATTGCTCATAATTCCTCATTTTATGGTTCAGCCTTTATTTTGCCACAATAGATTATTGATATCCTCCCAGAGTTTTCAGTCGGATGCATGTATACAAATGCCTTTTCCTTACATTTGTATACTCTTTGTCTCCTTTTTACGGCATGTACTCCTGCTTTGCTTCCGTCACTAAGGCATCTGCTAACAGTAAATCGGTTCCTGGCGCCCACAGAGCATCCATTACATCTGAACGCTGCTCCGATTGATTTTTACTGTCAGGATGACCTTACTCGCCACTTGTTTAGGTCCCTGCAGATATCATTTGCAATTGTTTCCAACCTGAATCAGGAACTGTGAAACCCAGAGGGTTTTTTTTTTTTTGGTGCTGAATTTGGTAGAAAAATAATAACGCACCCGCAGGTCTAAACTTTAATTTTCCAGATTTTTGATCTGTTGACTAGGTCTATGTGGCATGGTGACAAAGAAATAAATCACTGGGATGCTGCCTGGTCGGTGTCAAAAATGTCTGATTCCCTGTGGTGGAAACAACTGGAACAGGTTGATTGGTCACAGTGACCCAAACACCTCAGGGAAAATCCCCACCTCAATGGAAACGTCTTTGTATACATAGTTAGAATGCATATTCACACTAAAAATGAAATACAGATATGAATTGCATCTATTGCCGTTTTTATTGAATTAAAGTGAAAGAGAATCTAACACAAATAAAACACTTTATCACATGAAAGTCAACTTTAAAAGAAGTACTATTGTGACTTTGTTTTCAAACATTACAAGAATGCCTTTTCTTTATCTTGATCAATTATTAACACAAACATCTTTGTCCTTTCTTTACCATAGCAGGACTTTTCACATTCAGCCTGGCTTCTGAACTGTAGCATCACCAGTCTCCAACATGTTTGTTTTGTTTATCTTCACTCCTCCACATGTATTGAGATCATGTTAATATGCAGAGCTATTGACAGCAACTGCTCAGACTATTGGACATCGATAAGTGTCACAGTCAACAGTGAAATGGGAAACAATGGAGAGGGCTTACACTGTAGGTAGCACCGCGGCTCCCTGTATTGACAGAAATTGTGATTTTGTTCAAACTTATGTTTAGATTGGATGGTGAAAAATATGTTCCCTCTTTTTGCTAGAGAGCTTTTATGCCTGCTTGAATATAATATTAAAAAAATAGGCCAAACTGGGCATTTTGCCTGATTTTTGCCAAACAAAATTATTTACAGATATTATGATCATAGATGAGATTTGTGGCCCATTTTCAGGGTTTTAGTCCACTATGAAAACAGAAGCTGACACAAAGTGCATGTTTCTTCCTTTGTTTGGAATCAGTCCAGATGCAGATGTCTGCCAAGCGTGTCGCTAATACTTTTATGTGGCGCTGATGCTTTGGCATTATGTTTAATCATAAACTCCCATCTGCCAGCTTTTCTCTTGACAAGGCCCCCGGTGGTCCTCGGTCCTCCTTGACTATGATCTACAACTAAAACACATCATGACGCATCCCAGTCATTAACAACTCCAGAGTCCTGTAGTAGGAATCAATGTTGTATTGTGTTTTTGCTTAAGTGACTCCTCCACAGCTCATTTCCAAAAAGACTTAAACGAAAAACTCTTCAAGGGCAACAAAACAGATGGATAGTTTATTGAGAAAAAAAATTGAAAACTTGACAAAAACAAGGTGTAAGAGTAATTAGCCTGATGACTCGTCCTTTGGAGAAAAATGCATGACTTCAGCAGAAATTGACCAGCTTCTCCTCCTGCTACTATAGGCTGCCAATAAACCTCAGTCCATTCTGTGAGCCACTGATGCTTGCTAAGTGGCTCCTTTTATCTCTGAAGGGTATTTCCATTCACCACTTGACGTCAAAAATTAGCTCATATATACATACATATACCCCGCGACCCTGCACAGCATAAATAGAAGAAGATAGATGGTTTTCTGCTGATAAACACTTGTTACTCAGTGTTGAAATGTAAAATAAATTTATTTTGAACCTCCAACCTTGGTTTGTTTTATATGAATAGCCAATTTTCAAAAGGTACAAACACAGATAAACAAATAGAAATATTACCGTCTTGATGGGTTGATGAGTGACCATGGAGTCAAGTGTTATAATTGTACAATTGTGCCAAAATTGAAGTGTGTGTGTGTGTGTGTGTGTGTGTGTGTGTGTGTGTGTGTGTGTGTGTGTGTGTGTGTGTGTGTGTGTGTGTGTGTAGTCTCTTTTCCTTAAAATATTAAAAAGCCCCACAGATTAATGAAGTATGGTTTTAGGGCTGCATATATAATTACCATAATTTCTGGACTATGTGCTGCTACTTTGAACCCTGGGGCTTATAAAATGGCTAATTTATGAATTTTTACAGGTTAACGGGCTTCCTGCCGCCAGATTCTACATCTCCATGTAAGTCCATGCTGTTTTGAGTGCCACTGCTTCTACAAAACTTGCGCTAAAAGTGAAATTTCTGTTTATGTGGAAACAGAAATCAGTAGGCTGGAAAATATGGTAGTTTTGTAAAGTCAGGGAAGAAAATCTTTGTTAGGTGTTATATAGCTGAGGTGTATAAAGTATGCATTTTTGAGCTTCTTACTCAACCTTAAGCGAATAAGCTCTACAAAGCTCCAAAGTTTATGTGTAATAGATTGTGTTATTTCCAAACAGGTAGCAACATGTTAGATTTCAAGCACCTCAATGTTTTGCCACTCCTGCACATTTTAGTCTGTGCAATATGAGAACAAGTCAAAAAAAGTCATAATTTATCCCAGCTAAAAATTGGGTGTGGGGTATGAATACATAAATAGTGCGTGCCTCTGTAGTCCTTATCACGATTCATCAAGAAGGCAAACTGTCTCTCAGCTCCGAGGACAATCTGGAAAATGATGCCAAGGAAGACTCAAAATACGAGGTTCAAACCTCTGTCATTTTAGAGGCAGACAGCAGGTTTTAAAAATAGGATCAGACTGACCATCGCATAACTCTGAAAAAGCCACAGGACCAGCCTGATAGCAGCTGGATTGCAGGTCAAAAATGATGAAAGCCACAGGTGTGTTTTCTCCATTGAGTTATGTTACCCTACGGGCTGCAAGCTCGCCAGGTCCTCTTTTGAAATTTTCCCTTCAAACGGCATTCAGAAATGTATTGTTGATGTGACAGCGTGGGTTTTGGAGAGAGGTAAAAGGAGACAGACCGAACCAATTTAAAGAGGTACTTTGAGGTTCTTGCTTGAGTTTTAACATATAAAATCCTTGTGGGATGCTGCAACAGGCAGGGGGAATTTCAGGCCTCATAATGTGTAAAACTTCAAGATCATCTGTAAGATTATTCACCTTTGATAATACATTGAACTTCAACATAATGAGATGTAAACTTTTTGTTTCTCACATTTTTAAACTTTGCTGAGGAACTAATGTAGCTAATAAGGAAAACAAAAAATGTGACACAATCGTTCACAAATTGGATGTTTTTCTTTTTGTTTTTCTTTTTTTAGATGACTTAGTGGCCAAACTGCCTCCGTGTGAGACTGGATTGAAGAGTGAATAAATAAAATACAGCTGTGTGTGACTCCAGCAAACAGAACTCTAAGAACATGAAGATAGGTCTCCTTTAATGACGGGGGGAAATGGTGGATGTCACAATGTGGTGTGAAGAGTAACCTGGAAAACACGCCCTGTGGCTGGTGATTGCTTGTGAGTGACCTCAGTCCTTCATTTAAGCAGACTATCAATGCATCTTTTAATAGAGACTAAAAATATTGTAGTAAATAGAATAAATTATTGGAAAACTGTATTGGGGGTAAATAAGGTCGAAATTGATCGACTGTGGAAATCAATCATAATTTACTTTTAATTAAACTGACGGAGCAAAACTCACTGTGCCTGTCATCAACGCGAGTTAAAAGATGCTGATAGTAATGCAGATTAATATCGTTGAAAGTCCGTGAGATGTTTTTCCAACACTGATTTTGAGACTCCCCACCCGCAGTCCGCTGGCATCACCTCCTGCCCCCAGAGAACCTGAACAGGATAAGAGGGATAGAAGATGGATGATAGATGATTTTTAGACAGTTTGCCAGATCAGAGAAGTGACCATTACATTTAAATACAGCGGTTATTTCGACTGACGACCCGCCATGCTTCTGCACGCTGTGTCACGATATCCAGACGATCTTCTGTTCAGTGCAAAGATTTTCTAATTTCTCACTACTGTTAATATTGATGTCTGAAGAAATCATTTAGAACTGCAATTTCAATGTTTTTTCTGCTGTCAAAAAACATGTCTGAGTAGAATCGGTGATTCTAAACTCCCCTGAGTGTGAATGTGTGTATTTAGTGTGTTTAATTGTTTGTTCCTTGATGGACTGATGGCCTGTCCAGATCTTCTTCCCATAGTCAGGTGAGATGTACAGTATTCAGGGCAGATTCACTAGTAAATAAAGGGGTGTTATTAAGGTGTGCTCAAGAGAACCAGAGATCAAACTGTCCTGATTTATATAGGCTTCAAAATTATGTATATATATTTACATTTCTGACACTGTTTGATGTTACCCACAAGGAATTTTAACAGGATTTGTGAACTTTTGCAGTGTCTGTATCAATTACAGCTTTTATCAGCTGCTCTGATGCTTTTACTATAACTTTGTAAGTACTTTTCTTTAAAGTTAAAATTTTGTCAACAAAATAAACCCTTAAGAAAGCACACACACCTAAAACAAATCAAAATGAAAGTGTAGGAAAACCTTACTGCTTTCCATCTCTGTCTTGCTGTGTTTGTGGATATGCATATTTGCAACTCACACTCTCAGCAAGGTGTTTCATATTTTTACTGTGCATTTATCCAAAATCAGCACTTCATAATGAGTATAAAATGTGTATAAATCATCATATTTTGAGGTGATATATTTTGTGTGGATGTTGAATTTACTCAGTGAGTTAGTCAGTCTTTCTACATTCCACAAGGAAGCTGAAACTCCACCTACTCGTTGGAAATCGTGAGCAAAAAAGCCATCTTTCATTTTGATCGGTAGAGTAATAATTTAAGTCACACGACTTTCCATGTTAAAAGTAAACGGTCAGCCATTTTAGATTGTCAGAGGGTTAGAGGAGAAAAGCCTTTGCAAGTCCAGACTGAAAGCAATACAATTTTTTTTTATATCTACTTTCCTTTTATGAGGACGGGCTGCTTTCATCTAAGATTGTTATTTTCGGTTGGGCACTCATCAAAGACTTCAGTGACGCCCGAGTGTCTCTCTACCGAGTGTGAGCAATATATTCATGGTTTATGCAATATATTCAGAAGGCATTTGAAATCGTGAAGTACACAACAGAGATCAGACAATGTTTGTCTGAAAGAATTCAAAGTTCTAATTGGCAAAATGACTGAAAATACCTCTCACGTGTGGACAGTTTGTGGAGCGTCTTAAGTAAGCACGAAGTTCACAGACAGCCTCACAAATTCACTTGATCAAAGTGATGCTCTTTGTCAAAACCAATTACTATTACATGTTATACTTGACTCTGGTTCATTAAAAAGAGCACACAGTGATTTTGCCTCTCAGCTCTGACACAAAAACATGAACATAAAGAAATCTTTTTTTTGGGGGGGGGGGGGGTTCTAACTTCTGCATTTCATGAATTAATAAATGTGGAGCAGCAAAGAATGAGAATTCGATGCTCGGAGGGGTCCACCTCACACAATGAATTGAAAGGCTGCTTCTAATGAAATGCTTGCTCAGGGAAGAAATGAAGGAAGAGACGCACATGTTACTGAAGGAAATTAAGAATGTGACGCAGTGTGAAGAAAGTGACGCATCTGATCTGCTTTCATTCGCTTTTTTTCCCGTATGGGTGTAATATGCATGAAATTAACATGAAGAAGTCTGTGTTCCAAGACGAGATTAAAAAAAAAAAAAAACCTTTGTGAATGAGGATGAAGGGGCATTGATGGGAAGTAATTTGAATCTATCTCTAAAAACTAATAGATGAACACGCTGTGCAGATTATTTTATTGTTAGACTTGAATATGAATCATAATCAAACATAAAATGCAAAAGCAAGAAAAAACCATGTGAAACGTTTGGAACCTCCTCATTTTCTGCAACAATAACCCATAAAATATGATCTAATCTTACAAGTGCACAAAGTGCTTCACTTAATGACACACAACAGCGACGACAATCACAGTCTTTATTGGACATGCAGTGATTGTGGAAAAAGAAAGTACCACTAGTTGAACCTCCAAAAGCATAGTTGTTTGTGATTTAATTACAGATTGGATTACATTTTATGACAGAATTCTTGAAAAATCCCCCCAAAAATGTTCATTTGTTGATTTTTTGTGTGTAAGTTTTAATATTTACCATTCAACGTATCACAGAAAACTACTAGTGGTGTAGCACTTTCAGAGATTTGTGTGTGAAGGTCCCCCACCCGCCACATTTAGTCTGATAAAGCTGAATAAAACATGGCTGGATGGAGGATGTGCTGCTTTCTCTAGAGTCAAAGAGCAGCTAAAAAGGGCTCGACAACCACACGTTAGTTTACAGAAAAGACTATAACATTCATGTAAAACCAATGGGAAATTTGAGCCAATCGTTATCATTAGTCCCTGACGAGTGCCTCATCACTTCCCTCTCACAAGTTTGTACTTCAAATTTCACTTTTGTGTGCATCTGTACATGGCCCCAAACTATTGGCCTTAATTTCATGTAATTTTCAGGGATGATTTGTCCTTCCCATCAAATTGTGAGAGAGATTGGGTCAAAGGTCAAGGTCTAGGTCACAAAAAAGTCTTTTCATCATAGTACAGTCAGTTGTAATCCGATTGATGTGAAACCAAAATGCCACAATTTGCAGTTTTCAATTCTCTATCATCTGCCGCCATTACCGTGGTTAGTGGTTAGTGGTCAAAGGTCGTGGGGGTCACACAGAAATTGTAAAATGTGTGTACATAGCAATTAAAACGACCAAGACAAATGATAGACGGAGTGGTGAGGTGGACCAAATAACCCTGTAATCCACTGGTTTTCATGGTGACAAATGTTGCATTGGCGAAAGTATGCACTCTAACGAGTGCAGGTTTTAGTGCTTAGGTAATATCTGAGAAGCATTTTTGTGAAATTATTTGAATTTCATGGTGAAATGGCTTGGATGCAATTAGTATCAGGTTCTTGCAGAGGCTTGTGATGGAACAAAGATGCTCTGCAGAAATGTTAACAGTCATTGATTGTCAGGTTTGTTAGCTGAGGTACAAATTGATGACATTTCCTGTGAGGCTTTTACTGTCTTTGTCCATCTGTGTATAAAAGAAGCAATGCAAACAATCTCTTCTTGTGAAGTGACTTATTTTCAGCTACATATGCCAGTACAATTTACTTTAATAATGATCTGCTTTGCAGTGTTTTCAAATTAGGTTCCTCTATATGAACTGCAGATGCTACACAGTGTAGTTGCAATGTCAATCTTTTTAAAAGATACAAGTCAATCAGAAAGAAAAGAATGAAAAGGAAAAACTCCCTTTTCCTCATCATTAGTTTTGAAACTTTGAAAAGTTTTACATTTAACAGGCAGGAATACATGTGGGGGTTTTTTCAGTTTGTTTTAACCACTTTATTTCATTTATTTGTTTATTTGTAACGGACAGTGCATATTAATAAATAACCAGTCTTTTCACGAGGTTACTGTAAATATTCCCGATTTAGCACCAGGCTAATTTCCATCTGTTGTCCCACAAAAAAAAAACATTCAAGCAAACAAACCAGAGTGAAGAACGATCACTTAGACAGTCATGTTCTCATACAATTAGAAAAATATGAGAAAAGACAATTACCTCTTCAATAATGATATTTTTTTCTCTTCAGATGTACATTTGTACTCCATGCATCTTGTGCCAGTAATCAATTTCAATCTGTCTAATACTTTTACAATTTTCTTTTTTAAATCATGATTTACTATGATAAATAAAATTGAACCTTTTCATCTGACCTGTGATTTTAAATAAATTTCACACTGACATTCTCACTGTATTTTGTATGATGACGTTCCTGCAGTTAAACCTGCCAATATTTTAACATTTTTGACAGATTTGTGTTTACATGTATGAGCTGCTACAAAGTAGAGTAAATCTCAAAAGAGTCAGAGAGCAAAACTTTACTTGTTTATTTCTTTTAATCAAGAAAACAATCACTTTATAAAAATGCTTTGGTCAGGGTTTGTCATACATTGATATCTTTTCATAAATTCCCCTGGTTTTAATGATATTCAGAATATTTAATTTTAAATGAAATGAAAAATTTAAAGAAGATTGTGCTAGGACTCGCTTACGCGACTTCATGGTCATCAGGCAGGAGCCTCATTTCATGCGTGTTTCCTCTAGTTGATCTTACAGCAGCTCCATGAGGCTCGACAATGATCTGTGGGTTCATAGAGTCACTCCTCCAGTGCCAGTCCTCACTATTCCGACAGAGCTCAGCCAACACAACTCACTTTGACAAACCCAGGCTCTGTTTATACAAGGTTTAGCCACCAACAATGCTGAAGCCAACTTGTCTCGCCAAATGCTATATATAGAAATATAATGTGGGTATCACATCAAGTTGGCAATTTTAATGTCCAGTACTGTTATTTTATCTGCAATACATATAAATTAAATGTGTATATATATATATATATATATATATATATATACATTTAATTTATATCATAAGTGCATCATCTCTGGTGTATTAGTAATCAATACTTGACTTCTTGGCCACTTAGAAGAAAAATAAAGTGCAAAATATATATAAATTTTTTTCCATACGCCTTCAAGCTTGGTGTATTTTTGTTCACTGGGCCGAAGCAGCTGTGAAATACAATAGAGTCTCCAACATAAAACCATTTTCTGATACGATTTCTAAACTTATTGGAAAGCTTCCGTCTTCGAAGTTTTCAGAGAGAAGACAGTTGGTCTCACCCACCAGCTGTCACATTTTTGATAAAATAACTGAAGACTAAAGGCAACACCAACTGTGGGAAAGCTGTGATGGGTTAAGAGGCCTTGAAAGTGGGAATGCGTGTATCTTGGCTGTCATTACATATCAAATATTTCAGCAAAATATTTTTGTTGGTCAACAGTCATAAACTCTGTAAAATGTAGTTTCTTCTCAAAAAGAACAAGAACAATTGCCAATGATTGATGTGTGAAAGAGTTTACCTTGTGTTTCAGTCATAGCGGGTCTGCGAGCTCCTGTCTGTTAATAATGGTGGTGAACATCTGGTGCCATTTTTTCTCCAGATGTGAGTTTAATTTGCAACAAACTGATATGAGGTGCTTCCTCTTTAAGTCTGACACTTTATTTTTCTTAAGATAGATCTCCCTTTTTCTTTATGCTGCGTCTCTTGCTCTGGAGCTTTGCTCTTCTTATCTATGGTTACTGGCTCAGGAAAACTGCCCTGCCTTTGTGTTCTCTTTATGGTTTTTCACCTCAATCCAGCGAGTCAGGTGGCCACTGTTGTTTGTTCTGTGTGAAGTTTTCTTGTTGAAAAAAACTTTTTCCCTCCCAACTGAATTGTCAGGTCATTGGATTTCCTTCTTTGTTACTGCACATTTAAAAGGCCTGAGAGGACTTGGGGCGTTGATTACAAGTGGATTGAACACAATCTTTTCCTCCACCATACATTATTGCAGCTACAAATAACATCTATAGGTGATTTTATTTTTGAGAACCTTCATTTATTAAATATTTTTGGTTGGAACCAGATATTTAATGCATCACAAATTCAGAGCGAGCTTTCTATCCATATTCTTGCAACACTTGTTCAGCTGGACAATGTAACAAGGCGGAACTATTACCATCAATTCATTAACCTCTTATTTTATATACACTTCTTTGTAAATTAGTACAAACACTATAAGGAAATGTGATGACACGATAGCAAAGCACACTATGGGAATTCTACTAATTTGTTACATTCTTTTTGAGGGGCAATTTGAGGCACTCCTGCAAGCAATAAGAATGTAACATATGGATATACTGGATTATTAAAGAAAGGTAATTTAATCTGTAAATAAAAGTGTAGGGCATTAGAAATACAAATGTGTGAATTAAAAACAAAAGTGTAGGTGATATGAAATTTTATTAAAAACATTGCGGGGTAATGTATAATTGAAGATGCATTTATATCTCATTTATAGAAATATATGCAGTGGGATCTTAATTGCAATGCTATGTCAGTGTCAATAATAAAGCAGAGTTTTAATTCAGATACTGATTTATAGATTAAAAGACCACATGATGGATCAGAAAGGCACAAACCAGAAATCTGTCTTTCTATGAGTTGTCTGTCTAGATACCAAGTTGTGATATTCAGTTTTTATAGCATATATACATTATATAGAACCACCAATTTCAATACAAATGTTATATTAATTGAATAAAATACGATACATGTTTTCATCTGTTCATTTCGTCACTTGTTTGCTGATTCAAATGTTTTTGAATGACACCATAGTTTTCTTTCATTTCGTAAACAAAGTTAAATATCAAGAAAACAGGTTTTATTACACTTTTATTATGTCTTTACTGTTGACATATACAGTATTAAACTGACTTTAGTGAGGATATGAACTGCGAACACATAAATATGTCAGATAATTCTGAATAATTCCCACATAAAAATCTTAATTAAAAAACAAAAAAACATGCATATTGGTTTTAAAATGACACTTTTACTTTAGACAGTGTAAAATTAATGTGTTAAAGTCACAGAAATTTTGGAGAACAGAGCCAATCGTCTCCACAAGCATTATAAAGCACCCATTGTTTCTGTGTACATGACCAACCCAGTCTAGGAGGCTGGGCAGAGTGGCTAATGAACATGAAGCAAGGTGAGCCTGCTCACATATTAGTTTTCTAGAATAAAAGTAAGGACTGCTGCACAGCACATCTCGCAGCAGCCTCAAAGACTGCTTCGCCCCACAGCTAACAAGCACAGGGCACCAGAGACCACTCGCCAGTCAGCCATTTTTTCCACCTCCGGGGGCGTGTTTCTGTGAACTTTAAATAACCTTTAAACTATTTTTTGATTGGAGGTCAGGGGCCTTTGGGCAGGTAAACTCTAATTGGCTCATTTTCTCCCTTCCTCGTGGTGACATTTTAGGTCTTCACATGTCTGTCACTCGATGCCCCTGCTGACTGTAGCTGTCTTGTATAACTACGGACAAACAGCCCCCACTGAGAAAAAGCATTTGGAGCTCCTGGTAATAAATTTCACTGTTTGCTTTAGAAATGTCTGTTGATCATTAATTTACTTGTTATGAGGGAGAATTTTTAATACTCCTCCAGTTATCTAGAAAATGAGTTCACAGACGGGGACGGTCTACCACCAGGACAGCACAGACAATTTTCAACCTTTATTTGCTGACAGTATTTTGAGTTTACATAAGAGAATAGTTGGCCAAAATGAAACTGACAGAAACGGGAAAGAAAGTCAGAATAAATGAGTCACATCACCGAACAGTTTAGAAAAGTAGGAGCCCACACATCAGTGAGGACAAGTTTTGTTCATGACTGCAGTTAAAGGAAGAATAAACAATGTATCTGACAGAATATCCACCCACATCCTTCTGAATAATGTGGACTGCGTTGGTCTGCAAGGAAAATGGCTCCATGCAAACACTTGCAGAAGAAATTGCCTTTTGCTTTGCTTTTTTTTGCCACGCTCATGAGTGCTTTCCTTTTTGTTTTTTGTTTGTTTATCGTTTTATCATGATCATGTGTAAAATTAGGCTATTTTTATTTATTTTTGTTTGTGCATGAGGGTGAATCATCACTCTTTCACTTTAATGAAGTTGCCAGCCTCCATGAAATTCTTGTCCTCACCATTGAAGTGTCGGGAGGCTAATCTTAAATGTCACTTTAAATCAGACAGCCGCTCAATTTCAAACAGGGAAACCTCGTAAATTTCAGATTCCCTGAGAAAAATAAGCTCTGAGGGACTCTGAGGAGCAGCAACAGAAGCTGATTCAGGTCTGTGTTGGCGTCTGTCTGAAGGTAATGTTGATAAACTGTAGTATTAATATTCAGTACTGTGTTGATTGATGGAGCTGTGGACTGGATCTCTGGTAGTCTGGACCATTTTTTTCTAAATCTGATGGTCATGCATGTTTGGTGTCAATTGTTGCTTTGTTGATGTGTGTTAACGCATTTCAGAGGTTATTTTGTGTATGTTAATGTGGATTTGATTCCGGGTGGAGTCACACTTTTTTCTTTTGATTTTTATTGACGTTCATATGACTTTCAGAGAAGATGTCCAAGAAATGGCCAGGAAATTCAAAATTGTGATTCTTTGTGTCCAATTGTGGACCTAAAGCCACAACTGTACACCAGCTTGTATAATGAATGCATTGTGACACTGACAGTCCTAATGAAATAACAAATGCAAGAATTTTTGGGGTATTTCCATCGTGATTTGCACGGCCTCAAAGCCACCCGTCCTACAAAGCATGCGTTTGCAGCTCCCATTTGTCAGTGGCCATGTGCCACTTCTTGTTGTCCAATTGTGTACCTGGCATGTAGCAAGAGGACTGACTGTGCCAAGAGGAGGCATTTGGCCAGACACATCCTCAACTGAGAGCAATAATGAAGCACATATGGTGACGGAAAGCACATGGGCCTCATTGATGGCTGAAGAAGCCATCTTCCTCTGGTCTGGATGTATCACTTGGCTGTGATCGAACAGGATATGTGTGTGTGTGCTTGTTTGAAAACCCTCAGTCTGAGAGCAGAGCAAAGCTCTTTCTTTGGCCTGAAGCAATCTCGCAAGAAGTACAGAGGAGATGTAGTACTGTTTCGCTCTGCTCAACACTTCACTATTTATAGTGTCCAACATCAGACCCAATTTCCATAACTCTTCTCTGTTTATCAATTGCAATTTTTCTGCTGTTTGTATTTCTTTCCTGATCATATTTTACTTTTACCTCCAACATTCAAACACTGTAATCAACTGTTCATTCTCAGTTAACTTTGCCTACTCTGGTATAAATGCTACTCTGCTGGCAGCTGGTCAGCACAAGTCTTTCTCTCTTTTGTGTCATGCTGCTCCAAAAGTACTTTTTCATTAGTTTTGATTTGGAAAAGATCATTTTGCCTTGTATCTGTATGGCAGGTGTTAATTCTCCCAGCTGCAATGCTGCCAGGGCTCCCAGGGGAAATTCGTTTGCAGTAAATTTCCAGATTTAGAGTCTGTTTTGATAAGGTTTTCTTGCTGAACTCAGCAGTAACCTTGTCAGCCTTGATGACATTTCTTTTAATTGATGGAACAGATAACTCCAAACACAGCAAAACAATGGCAGCGAAAGGTTGGCCCACATTCTAACTTCTCTTTGAGCTGCAATAGATTTCCCTTCAAGGTGGTGCACAAGCACAAATATACACACATCTCTTTTCAGCATTTTATCTCCACTTTCAAGGTATAGTTCACAAGGGCAACGATCTCACATGAGTCAAAACAAGTCAAGTCAACGACAATGCAGCAAATCACCACATCACGAAGAAGGCAAAAAAAAAAAAAAAATCCTAATTTTCAATACGTATACGTTTATGTACAACTTTGACATTTCAGAAATTAATTAATTAATAAAAGCTGAAATAAAATAGAGCTCAGTGCTATGTGCGTTTACTCAAAGTCCACATATCTCCAGTGGAATCTTTAGCTTTTTTGTTTATGTAAAAATGACTAACAAATTTAAGAAAAACAAGATTATTACATAGTCATTACCTTTAACAGTCTTCAATCAAATACACTTGTAAGTAAAGGTTGGATTAATAGTGAGCGCATATCAAATGCAAAATGTAATCTAAATTTATGCAGGGCGCCATTTGAAGCACCGAAAAATACAAACTGAAATGAATTGCACTTTACAAACATAGAAGTATGTTTTTCTTCCCCATGGTGACTCCAAATTTAATCAGCTTAGATCGGCATTTGCAACATCAACTTTAATATAAAGCACATAACTTGGTGGTGTGAAATACTTGACAGATTAATAAATTAAATTTTTTTTTTTTTTAAAGCGGTTTTGCTGTTGGTGCTGCCTGTTTCACCAGAAGAGTTATTACCATGAGAAGTTGAGAGAAGTGTAAATAATAGGTTTCCTTTCCACCCGTAGCAAAGTCCCATCAATGCAAAACTGAGAAAGAAAAATGGCACGACTCTCTGCAGAGGACAAGCGAGAGCTCCGTTTTCTCCCTGACTTAATTCCTCTGGGATCAGAGAAGATCCGTCGTACTAAAATCTGACACTAAAAGAATCTGGCTTAGTCGTATTCTTGTAGAAAACGAAAAAGCGGTAAAGACCTCCATGCACCTCCCCTTCGTACACTCATGTCTCTCATCTCCACTTTCCTCTGGTGTTTTCATTTTCATTTTATGTCCCTATTCTCCCTCATGAATTCTCCGGATCTCGCTGCTGATATCCTCCCAGCAGCCCTCTTATCAGGACATTTTCAGCAGTGTGGTTGAAAATAGAAAGAAGTGGCTGGCAGGTTGCCTCGCTCCTGTCACCTTTGGGTTACCGATAACAATCCCTGTAGCAGCCCGTGTGACCATCACGCAAAGGACTTTGAGCAGTTCATTTTATTCCGCTGACTTCTAATATTGAAGATAACTGCTCATTCTGAGTGGAGTCAATATTGAACTGGGGGATCAATGCTCATGTGCAAGCAAAACAGTTGAGTGCTCTCTCTCTCTCTCCACCTGTGATGAAGCCACTTAAAGAGTCAGTGTGTTACATTGTCATTTTGTACCTATAATCGTTCTTCGTCTGTGTTTTCACAGAGACTCTTGCAGTCAGTGATTGCACTACAGATAGAAAACAAATGAGCACAAAAATAAATCCAAAGAGTAACCATTGTTTATGCTTTAAAACACTTTCTTGCTGCACCCATATTGATTCCATCACTTTGTATATCAGCTCTCTTAGAAGGCGGCAAAGCACAGGCTTTGCTTTTGTGTACATTGCTGGAATATTAAACTATGCAACGTCTGTTTATTGTAGCATTAACAGGTTACATAGGTTATTAAAGTATTAATTACGAAGAAAAAGCTTAAAAAGAAAGAATTCATGCTTGAATCCCCTTGGTGAAATTCTTATGCTGCATTTAACCCGTTCTATTCATAATTAACCTAAACAATACACGTTAGTAGCAGCAGGCTGCAGTGCCTGGGGCTTCCAATCCCAAGTCCGCTTCTTTAATCTTTTAATCTTTAATCTTTCGACCACCACTGCCCTCTGCAATGCATATGTAGAAGATAATGAGGGCAGATATTATCAACTCACTGTAAAAAAAAAAAGTAGTATGTATAGTTTTATACAGTATTATTAACCTCAATCATTTCATCTTTTGTACCTGGTGATCCAATTGGACTGTGGGAGGAATCTGAAGTGTCCACTGAGAAAAGTGGACGTGAAGCAAGCACTTGAACTGCAACAGCACTTTTTGGCGGTTAATTGCAATAACATTTAACATATAAAATGTTTTTTCTCCAACTCAGTTATATTATAACATTCAAATGCAAACTAAATATATACTACAGTCAATTCTTTATTCTTTTAATTAGATATTAGAGCAACATTATTTAATCCTATTCACTCTATATTAAATCCATATGCCATGAATGTAATACTACACAAATCGTGTATTTCTGCACAAGCGAAAAAGATACTCTTCCCTCACCATAGTATTTTATTCATATGTTTCATACTATCAATATTCAACTGTTGTCTTTAAATATTTTCTACTATACATTCACAAATATTTTCTACTTACATTCTTAAAATCACAAGCTATAGGTCCGCACCTAAACATGCTACCTGTAGGGAATAATATTAGAAACCACTAAATTATGTTGCATTGTTATGCAGATGATACAGGCACTTCTATGGCGTTATTCCTGTTAAAGGGAGTTTTTCTTTTTCCTCGTTGCCTCTGCTTGCTGTTGGAATTCGTACCTGTGTTCCCCTGAATTCCTGCATGTTCGTTTGATCCGGGAGAGGCAGAAAGAGAGCGTTAATTTCTTCAATAATGCATTTAATAATCACACAAACAAGAGTTTACAAAAATGCATATCAGATTATACAATGCTACAAAATTCCATATATCAGAGATTACATCTATACGAACTCGGACCATTCTTCCTTGCAGACCCAAGTATATAGGCTGAGTCTACAGTAAAGAAGGGCCCCGTTGCAACGCGTGGTCCCTATTTATACATTTGCATACGACACCTCAACCTCAAATTGGTCAGTTCCTCGTGATGTATGCGTTGCTATGGTGAAGTTGCTATTCCTTTGTCTCCAAAACTGCTTAAAACTGGTTTTCCTCAGAGCTTGACATTCCGTGGGACCAAAGTGACCTCTGACCTCTTATCTGTCCCAATCTTACCTTAACCATAAAATGTGCAGAGTGGGGCACTTAAAAGACGTCTGCCAGCCAACTTGGAGTGTCCCTAAACATTAATTTATAGCTTTGTTTTTCCCAACTTTAGCAGGGAGGAATCCCAGCTGTGTAGGAAGATAACAATACAATGTCTTCAGTTGTCCCACAGAAATCAAATGTTTAACTTGTATATTCCTTCATTGCTCATGTGGAATTGTTGTGGGGTTTTTTTCCTCTGTAAAAGTGCCTCGTGATGGCTGTGTTGTATTTGGTGCTATATCAATAAAATGCAATTGAAAATCCACACAGAACGCAGAAAGATTGTATCCCTGACTCAATCCATGACACAAGTTAAATCATGATCTGTGTAAGCTGGTGTATCCAAGTCAACAAGCCAAACTTTACAAACAACATGCACAAAAATAGATGTGTATTGTTGGAATAAGGATTTTCTTTTTCTCCTTTGTACTTTACTACATTTAAACACATACTTTTGTATGTGTTTAAATTAATAATGTGACTCGTCTTCCCACCTCTGTATTCCTCTCAGATCCAGAGCAAACACAATAAGGCACCTCCGTGAAATTTCAAACCTCGAAAAAAAAAAGAAAACTAAAAGTCTCTGAGCAGAGTGGATGTGGTAACTTTTCCCTTTTCACACACATAATGTAAGACCTCACACCTTTCACTACCCCACCCAGGCAATTGTCCTCTCGAGTGTTGTCATTACTTCGGGCCTTTTGGATTCACCACTGATCCATTTTAAAACCTCACTCAAAAAAATTAATGGAATTTTTGGATCATGTTTGCCCTCGTTCTGTTCTTCAAATTGGCGAATTAATTTGGAGTACGCGCCACTGAATTTTAAGCACTGTGTTGAAGCAACTCTTTAACAGTTTCACCCCATTTACTCATTCCATCAATTTCTCTCCCCTTCTCTCTCTCTCTCCCTCATTTTCAATTTAGTCCGGTGAACATGTTGACACAAGAACTCCATACATCGTCAGAGTGGAGGAAATGAATCATATTCACTGCAGAGCTTTCACGTCACTGATATCATTCATGTCAATGATAAAGCATTCACTGTTTCTCCCAAATGGGGTACAATTCATTGTGCAATAAATTATACTTGTGATTTCTTTCCAATATGTAATTAAGAAATATGAACGAAAGTAAAGATTGGATAAACTCAGTTAATTTTTTTTTTTTCAGATTTTTCAAAGCATGACTTGCTTTGCATCGGGGAAATCGGTCTCTTTGTCTTCCTGCAGTGGCAAAATGAACGCACAGGCCTGCAGCTGTCAGAAACAAGGAGATAAATTACATGTTTGCCTTAATGTTTGAGTTCTACAGTTTGGAAACTTGTGGTTGTTTTTTTTTAGGTCTCTTATGCGTCTTCCCAGTTGGATGAAAGAAATAAGATATTCTTTGTGGGTCACACACGTTACATCATATGGCTTAATCCCTCACTTTGTGCAGTTTTATAGAAGACGCTTCATGTCCAGACGGCAGTGCTTGTCTGACAGTACGAGTATGCCTTTTCAGCTGGGATTTTATACAGAGTTACTTAGGATTAGTGTTTTAACATGAATTACTGACTAATTAATGAAGCGAATTTGCTACTTTTTAAAGAAGTAGTTACCAAACCTGTCCCTGCTGTTCAGGTTCACAGGGCGCCAGAGGCAATCCTCGCTACAGTGTTTGAGGGCACGGTACACCCTGGACTGGCTGACAGTCCATCGCAGGGCAAACACAGGAAACCCATGCACACACGGGTCAGAACATGCAAGTGTCACACAAAAAGACCCGGCCCGTATTTGATCCCATGAACTTTGAGAGCGAGAGCACTAACCACTGCACCACTGGGTGGCTTTACCAAAACTCTAATACTTCTATTTAGCAATAAAAGTAACTTTTGCATTGCTTTCAGTTGTTTCTGTTAATGCCTTGCAGTTTTCTGAGTTGTATTTTTCAGTATAAAGACTGATTCACTCATGAAGTTCAGTTGTCGTTATGCCAGTTCGAAGTTGGGAATCGATTTTGTTAGTGTGAATGCTTCAGTTGATATTAAAGTCCAATATTTTCAACAACAACTCCGCCGTGACAGGAAAGCAGGTTTTTGGCAGTCACTCAGAACTCATCATAACACCTGTTCTGAACAGGTGCACCTGTTCAAATTGATGAACTACTGCCATCAAGAAAAAGTTGCCACAAAAAATCTGGAGTCAACTAACAACATGTACAGAGCACCATCCTTAATGAAGCGCGAGTTAATATTCATTAAATGTGAATATAGGCACTGTAGAGGTGTATGGCATTGAGGTAACACAAAAACAGGACATGGAAATATGGCAGCTCCACTTTTAGCCTCAGGAATGACAAAAGGAAAACATTCACAGACAATTATATACAAAAAATATTTTCATGAAAAGGTCAGTGATGATCCAGGTGGTAAAACTTTTTTGTGTAAACTATGCCCGCCGGTCTTCAGCAGATTGAACTAAAGCACCCGCTGGATCTTTCAAAGTATATGTGCGTGTTTCTAGGTTTGGAAAATTACTGCAATGGAAAAACAGTTGCATCTGAAGGCCTACTGTTCTGTTTTTGTTTTAATAATTCCTCATTAAAAAAGACCAATTCAAACAGCAGGTTATTCCTCAACTAGTTCATTTTTGGAACCGTGAACTTAGTTAAAAAGTTTGGATTATGAACTATGAACTGAATGACGAGGAAGAGGAGGAGGAGGAGGAGGGCCACAAGGTCAAAGCTGTGAGCTATCCACAGCAAGGCAAGTGAATTACTTCGTAGAGTATTATGAACAGAACCATCACATAAGCCCATCTGTGAACATGGCCCCAAAGCAAGTTTCCTGTTAAGGCCCACATACGATAACCTTGCAAGTGGCCAGAACCTACGTTGCCGGTATGATGTAGAAAAGAGTTGCCAACTTTGTGGCCACCAGCGACACAGTGTACTGCTGTAAGAGCACATTATCCCGGCTCTATTTGACAACCCTGCAGTCTGACTAATGACACTGGCCGAATTGCAGCAGGGGGAATTACCCTGCAGGTGGTCTTACCTCTGCTTACAACTACAATTATCTACACTGCCAGGGAGTAATCAACCAATCAACAGCTGTGGCATAGTTGAGGGGTCCATCCTCCATGTAGCTTGAGGCCACATTTACACATATTTAAAAAAAAAGTTGATTGACCATTGTATTTATCGAAGAATAGCATCCGAGTGAAGCCTAATAATCAGCTAACAAAACTAGAAATTTAGGTTATCTTCTTGCAAGAAAGGTGACACTACTTATACTCATATTTTATTTGATATTCAGCAAGATACAAAATGTGTTCATATGAGCTTACCACTGTTAGAACTATAGCTCATTCATTACAGTGTTGTCGAATCCCAGTCTTTGAGTTCCACCTTCTGACATGTTACGACTTTTTTTTCTGCTCCATCACACCTAAATATAATGAATGTGTCATTATGTAGCTCCACAGAAATCCTGACAGTCAGCACTTCACTAAAGTTAGAGGTGTTAAAGCAAGGCATTAACTGAAGCATGGAAGACTGTGGACTTTAAAGATCAGGATTGGACAATTGGAATGATACAAAAGAAGTGTTACAGTTTGGTAAATACAACTTTGTTGCTAATTGGCCACACCAAAGACTCACAAGCCAGATGAAGGTAGAACTTGAGTGAGAGCAATAAAGTGCAACAGAAGATCATTTTAACAGCACTGAGGGGCTTGACATGATGAAGAAAACACTGCAGCAGAAATGTGCATGCTTCTTTTTGGATGAAATCCTCTCGATTGTACTTTCTGCATCGAGCTTAACTTCCACCAAACCACAATGATCTCCATTTATTGATTTTTTGCGACGTCTTTGGGAATGGTGGCAGCAGCAGCAGCAGCAGCAGCAGCAGAAGCAGAAGCAGAAGAAGAAGCAGAAGAAGAAGAAGCAGAAGAAGAAGAAGAAGAAGAAATACACTTTTGCCTGCAGCATTTTTACACTTTTGTACCATGCTTAAAATTGAAGTTTATGCTTACATCTGTCAAGTAGTGTATCTTAACTTTTTTCCTCCGCTTAACTGGAGGCAACCCTTCACCCCGTTCACGGCGTCTATATCCCCCAGACAAATTAATTTAAAAAAATAACACTTGCTATGAGCGCCCTGTTGTCTGTAGCAGCCTGTTGGTGCAATTTAGCTTTTGACAGTGTACTAATGTAGTGTTTTCATTTTTAATTCAATGTGCGTGTTTGGCCAAAAGGACTCAAGGCTGAAAATAATTCATTTAGATTTTAATAGAGCAAATAAATTGATGATGAGTTTGAAGGAGCCGCAGAATACTGATTATTTGCCGCCAGTCTAAACTGAATGTTTTTCCCTCTTATTAAAATTGCTTTAATTAGGTTATGTTTTTATTTTTTCAATTATTCCCAAAGGCGAAATTAGATTTTTATTGACAAACAAAGAAAGAGAAAAAATAGCAGCACACTTCTACTTCCAGGTATTTGGTGGTGGTGGATTATTGTAAGGAACTATTATTTAGGGAGAAAGTTTTAGACATGGCAAGGTCATATTGTCAATACTCCAAAAAGTTCAATGCGTTGCATTTTTAGCATCTGTGGTTGGCAACATCACCATGTACAACACATTGGAAAAGCAGGAGGGTGATATATAAAAAGTGTGGATATGGTTTTCAGGCCAGAACACCGTAGCCTGCCAATGTCTGATCACTGTCTCTTTTTATTTTGAGGGTCAATTTGAAACCCTCCCCTTTGGCAACTGACTTTTAGTGGTTTATTTATCTGTGGTTCAGAATCGCTGCCCGACTGTTCACTTCTACAGAGAGGTGCCCTGGAGTGTATGTTGACACTGTTCCCAGGTGACTTGGCTGAACACTGGGTTAACTGGAGAATCAGTGCCAGGAGGTTTTAAGGCTCACGGGTTTGAGTGTGTATTTTTAACATGTCAAACATCACATTAAAAGAGATAAACATTGATGGGAATTATTTAGTTCCATTTTGTATTCCTTTGGTACTTTATTCAGAATATCTCTTGTTTTACTCAGAAATAAGAGTTATAATAACTAAAACCAATTGTTCAAACTGCATTTTACTTTGAAATGTATCTTATACATGATAAGATGCAACCCCCTTACTATCCCAACTACACTGAAATAATTTGAAATGATTTATTTTTACTTTGTAGCCAATAGGGTTTGATCCAATTAGATTAAAGTCAAAAAAAGTATTTTTTCCATAATTTATTGTTTTAAAATATCACAGCTTTCAATACATTTTTGTCTGTTTCTTGATGGATAATCAGTAAAAACAACTACTGAATACTCATATTATGCAGTACATTGTGATATTTAAAAAAATAGACATCAAAATAATAGTGTCGGTAGTTTGATAAGTGAAGTACATCAGAACAGGTACTTCCAGTTGCAGCTTGGACTATATACCCCAGGAGGAACTGAAAGACACTACTCCGGTGAGAAGAGATGTCTGGGCCTCTTTGCTCTCCATACTGCCACTGCATTCCCTGTTTATGATAAACATTCTTTTTGTTTAACTTTTGGTGTGACTGTCTGCAATAGAGCTTTATTTAGCTTTAGATAAGTTCATTTTTGTCTATTTTTTTCCCAATGAAACATTGGAAATATTTATCCAAGACTCATCTATTTTTGTTGTTAATTTATTATCCATTTTCTATGACCATCTTGCATGTCTTTCACTTGTGTTGCACATCTGGAGATGTTAACTCGAAGCAGCAGACCTTGTTCCGTGGATTTGTAAACATCAGCATCTCCTTCCTGCTCTTCGGATGTCTCTTCCTTTCACTCTTTCATCTTCTTCCCTCCCTCTCCCTCTGGAGGTGTCCTTGATGATTTCCACTGCCCCTCCTCTCACAGCGAGACTCCTAAAATCATCACCGCTGTCGAACAAAGTAAATTATGGGCAAATTTAGATGGCTGGTTAGCATGGGAGTCATAAGATGGGCTTGCTTAAAAACCCAGTGCACATAATTCATCAAAATTAACATCAGTTATGACTCTGCAGCACCATAAGCACCGCTAAATTGTTTTGCTCTCCTCCACTATGGCACGCACACACACACACACACACACACACACACACACACACACACACACACACACACACACACACACACACACACACACACACACACACACACACACACACACACACACACACACACACACACACACACACACACACACACACTTTCAATTCACAGACAGAGATGACAAGATATGAGAGACTTTGCTAGAGTTGCAAAAGACTTTATAAGTTATCGTGCAGCATTGACATTATGCAGCTTTTCCTTGTAAATTGTCAGATGAAGAATGAGCGTCAGGGAGCCTCATACATCAATGTTTACTTACCGCCTAGTTCTAGACGATTCCTGTATTTTAAGTCATACAAGAAATACTTGATATCTACTCACTCTACTTTGAGCTGCATTAAGTGTCTTCACTGTGTTAAGATTGCATAAGCATTGAATTTATTTGTATTTTCTGATAAACTTCTTCATAACTTTCCTGGCTGCTGGCTACATCTGTAATGTTGATGTAACTCTCAGCTCTGTCAATCATCCTCCTCCCTCACACTATTAACATTTTTATTAGACATGCATATAAGGCAAACCGCTGCATCTGTCACGTCGATGCAACCTCTTTCTGAACACGCACACGCATTCATTTTGAATAACATTGAGGGGAAAGAAATGCTCAAACTTTACATGACAGCTGAAGTATTCATGTCAGACAGCAGCGTATTTTAATCATTACAGGTTGCAGAGGAATATTTGACATTATTATATGTTTCCAATGTTTATTACCCCTTGAATATGTACCATTGCATATTAAATATTTTCCCTTCACATTCTGAAGCATCAAGCATCATTATCAGCTCTATTATTATGTCCTGAAACATGTAAGGCGGGACAACTATACTTTGTATGTGGTGACTGTCAGGGTCAAATTGCTTGAAGAAATAAGATTGTTAAGATGGCAAACATTGAGATTGTAAAATATCTGTTTGCGTCACTGATAAGCACATGTCAGCAAAGCCCGCTGCGCCCACATGCAGCTTCAGGAGGCACTGCTGTGACTGTGAATATTCTTCTATCCCATGGCATGTGTTACATAATTTCTGATTCAACACAAAGATAAAACCTCAGATTTGGAGTGTAGAGCAAAGGGAGGTGGTTGAGTTTTGCAAGGGGACAAATATAAAAGTAGGAGTACTGTGGACGGCCATGACCAAGGAACCTTGTATTAGTGTGTTTTTCATGAGTTGACTTCAGTTATGCTTCATTTCACTATACAGGTACAGGTTAAAAACATTAAGACAATGGAAAAGTGAATTTCTCATATCATCTAAAACATAGAATGAAACATCCATATATATTTAAGTTGTTACACATAAATTGACATGCCAAGCCTGTTTTGATTTATCCACATTTTCATCTTATAATGATAAATCATATAGCATCCCAAAATGTACATATTTTCCAGAATATGAGATCATTTTTCCTTCAGATTTTTTTTAATCGGAGGCCATTATTATCATCACAATTAAATAACTGTGTGTGCCAAAATAACTGATGAAACAATGATTTTGGCACACTTCCCTCAGCTAGCTACTTGTTGCTATAGCATAGTTTGCACCATCACCTCGTAGCAGGAATATGTTTGATTAGACACCTGTCTTGGGGTCCCTTTTGTGCAGAGTCTGCATGTCATCCTTTTGTATGCATGAGATTAAATGTTTTCTCTTTTACTTTCTGAAGTTTGCATGTTATCTTTGTGTGTGTAAATTTTTTCTTTTCTTTTTTCTTTTCTTTTTTCACAGTCCGAAGAGATGCATTTGCGGTTGTCAGTCTGTGTGCATCGCTGTGTTTGCCCTGTGAATGACTCCAACCCCTTATCCCAAGTGGTCCATGATACAAAGTTGGGTCAAGTAGTACAGATGATGGATTGATGGACACTTAAATTCATAGGTTTGTTGATGTTTAGTCATGTCTCTTTGGTGACACAAAATATAAAATGTGTCAGTCCAGGAGATGATAGGTTTGAATGAAAACGGTGCCATCCGAGTGGTGCAGGAGAAAAACTAACCTGATTAGGATTGCTCCACAGGATGAGAAAGACACGTCTGCCCGCCAACATCCTCACCACTTTCTCTCAAAGCATCATAGAGAGTGTCCTAACCACTGGCATCTCTGTGGTGCGGCAGCTGCTCAGGTGCAGCCTAAAAGGACCTCCAGAGAGTGGTGAGGACTGCGGAGAAAATCATCGGGACTTTTCTTACTCCCATCAATGACCTGGGTGCCAAACACTGTCTGTTGCAAGCTAAAAACATTGCGAGAGGCTGCACACACTCTCACCACGGACATTTCTCTTTGCTGGCCTCTGGCAGGAGGTACCGCTGCCTGAAGTGCAGAACAATCAGGTTTTGCAACAGCTTCATTCCTCAGGCCATAAGACTCTTGAACTGCAAATAAGTCAGCTGTCAGGTCTGAGGATGATGCCATAATCCAGTGGAATAATCTATAAAATGTATTCATCATAAACCCAGTGCAATAACTAATACAAATCCAGTGTAATACTTCTCAGTGCAACTCCAGTTTATGTGATCTATCATTATTATCTTATCACTGCTTTAAATACATGTTTCAATATCTTTTACTTTGTGGTTTAACACTTTAGTATTTTTGGTTGGGGTTTTTTCTCTGTCACTTTAAAAGCCGAAGTTGAGCCTTTGATACAAAAATGTAGTTCTTGTTTCCACATATGATGTGCATGTGTTAATGACAATAAAGCTATACTTGTATCTATCTATCGAGTCAACCTTTTTACCAGCACATCTGTATTTATGCTCCACAAAGAAGAGTAAAGAGTGGTTTTAAATAAACCTTGAAAAACACTTATTTTATCCTTCCTCTGTTTCCACAATGCCACCATAACATTTGCATTATAAAGTAAAAAAAAAGGAAAAAGAAGAGAATCGAAGAAACGTGAATTGAGATGACATGATGCATGGTAATGTTGTGTCTATGTGATTTGCATCCTGGATCGTAAACAAGCCTGACAGTATGGGAAGGTTACACAGATTAGCCACATTAACATGAAGCACATTAGGGGAATCAAAACACATTAAGTCTGTTATGCCAGAAAAGACTGAGCACAGTTAGAGTCTAAAATATTTTCATGCCTTTAAAATGCCATTGCTGTTGCTTAGATTTACCACTTGCCAGACAAACTCAGTCCTTTTTCAGCAAGCACTGGATTAAAAGAAGGCAGCCTTGATGATTTCACCCTTCTTGTCTCATTTCACAGTTTTCTAATTCTACTTACAGTTGAAATATTGACATATACCTATACATATATATACATACACACACACACACACACACACGTATGTATGTATGTATGTATGTATGTATGTATGTATATATATATATATATATACATTTCAATTAGCTGCATCGTGAAAAAAAAAAACACCCCCAATCAAAGGCATTTATAATGAGAACGACTGATTGGGACTGGAAGAGAGCAACCTTTCGTCTTTTTAGGGAACTTTATCAGTCACTTTCAGTTTTCAAAAATATATGATTCTGTTGCCGACCTCAGTCGTCACCAATAACATCAATCCATTTCTTCACACAGGAGACAATCAATAATTGTAGTAATGCTATGTATATCATATAACACAGTGGCTATTTGATTGTGTCAAAGCACACAACTTGCCATGGTCACCCCATGATACCTGATTATGACATAAGTAGATGCTGTTTCGTTACTTTTAGAGACCAAATTTGGTTTGTTAGCAGTAAGGTACACTTTATTTATTTACAATATAGAACTTGGGGTAGTAAACCTGTTTATTTCCAGAAGCAGTGACATTTCTGCCCTTTTAAGGTCATCAAATGAGTGAAAACTCAGTATGCGTATGGTGTGAAGTATTTTGAAGTTGTTTTTATGTCATTTCTGTCAACTAACAAATATCAGTAGGTCTCCCTTGGTGGGTGTTTCAGAACCTTGAGTGGTGGAGGTATAGAAGCTAAAAGAATTTGGTCTTCAGATGGATATCTTTTCCCAGAATATTGTTTTATCGGTTATGTACGTTCTTGTCTGTTTACCTTTAAATAGATGTTTACAGTTATCTGTTTGTGCATTAGGTTGTATCATATCTGTGAATATTCCTACACCTAACATTGAGCTCACGGTATGCTGAAGACTTCTTGGGTTTTATTGATGTCCGTCTCTATCTGGCAGATTCTTGTTTCCTGCTGTGGCTCAGGTGTATATTGCATGTTGCATGCTGCCAGTGTACTTTCTGTGCTGGTTCCTTGAGTGTGCACTCCTGCATCTTGTCTTGCTCTCCTTCCCTCTAGTGAAGTATGCTGTCTTCCTTAGTTCTGTCTTTGTCAGATCCCTTGGATATCTTTGTGCTTTGTATAAAAATCTGTTTTGCCAGCACCATCCTGAGATATGCTTGTGCTCCCAGTCCAATCTGACCCCCTGGAAGTGAGAGTGGTATGTTCTGCCAGCTGGTGTCGAAACGACAACCTTTTGCACAACACATAGAAGACAAAGGAGATGGTCATCAACGTCAGGAGATCCCCTGCACAGCACACCCAACGGACCATCAATGGCTCCACTCTAAAACGTGTCAGCAGCACCAAAATCCTGGGGGTGCACATCTAGGATGACCTCTCCTTGATGGCCAACACCACAACACTTGCAAAAAAGGATCAGCAGTGCCACTGCAAACTGAGGAGAGCGAAATTACCGGCATCCATCATGTTCACCATAGAAAGTATCCCGATGAGCTGCATCAATGTCAGGTACGGCAGCTCCACCTTCAATGACAAGAAAACCCTGCCAGCGGAGAGTCAATGCAGCCAACAGGATCATTGGTACTCCTCTCCCCTCCGTTACAGGCCTGTAGCACCTGGCTCACCCAGTAAACTGTCGCCATGTCCACAGACCCCATCCACCCACTGTTCAGTCTTCTGCCATCTGGCAGAAGGTACCAGAGTCTACTGACCAGCACCACCAGACTGTGAGAGCCTGATGGATGAGGCTTTTTCTCAAAGTTTTAACACTTCACTAGCACTTCCTCACTCAGGACACACAGAGGAAGGACAAGCGAGATGATATTTCAATTATACTGTCTGTAGAAATTGACAGTAAATCCCATTTTGGCTTTGGAAATTCCCATTTCTTACCTAAAAATAGGATTTCTTTTGTTTCTTAAAATTGAGCTGAAAAACAGATGTTCCTGTAAAGTAAATAATGAAAACTTTCTTTTTTTAAATGATTGTACTGTGAAGTATTAGCTCAGCGATTACCCAGTGGAGTAGGGCTCACAATAGGGGTAGATGCTAAATATTTACATTTGACTTAGAAGCAGTGCAAGACCATTCAGGTGGCTTGACAACATTTAGCAAGCTAACTGCATCTTTGTTGGAGTGTGGAAGCTAATGCAAGAGCACATTGACACTCATGAAACCTGAGTATCTGTGTGATAACTGCAACCTCGTAACAAACATAATATGCATTATCTTATATATCTAGACCTCAAAAGTGAGAGATTAGTTCATAACTATTTGCTTACAGAAACCACAAGGACAAGAGGATGAGCTGTTGGTTAAATGAACTCTGCACACTGAATTGATTAAAGATATAAAACTCACAGTGAGCTGCTCAAAGACATTTATTGTGCAAGCAAAGTTACAACCTCATTTAGTAAAAACTTATCATGCAGCCCTTTTGGCCCTGCAAACCATCTTTCATAGCCAATATTTAGAGATCTGTGAGCACAATTATATTTATGCTCCTGTTAAGGTATCCTGGCAGTAAAGCAAAGAGGGTAAATATCCAATTAATATGTCTCTTCAGCAGGTTGGCCACTGGCTTTTTTCCACATTCAGTTGTTATCCAAATTTGGCAAGAGTTAAGGGAAAGCTTGCATTCAATAAATCTGAAGTATACCTTGATCTGGAAGAAAAAGTGATTTACATAGAGATAGACCAATTCATGGCTGTTTGGATTACTTCTTGAGGTTACAGAAAATGTGCCACTACAGTATGGCTGAAGCAATTTATGGCTATTGTGACCTTACGAAGAGTGGAGCCAGTTACTATGCGTATGTTGTTTTAAAATTTTTGCAGCCAAAGCATACATTTCTTTCCATGTAATGGAAAGAAAAATGATCTGGAAGGGCTGAAAAAAAAGTATATTATTTACCAGGCTAAATTGGATGGACAAGATTGAAATGTTCTTATCAATATGTGGATATGATTCTGCATAGATCTCCCACTGAAAACATCAAAGGTCAACAGAGGCCACAGTTATTCATATCAAATTTCACACTTTGGCTAGTAGATGTCAAAATATATAGAGTTGATAGTGTTCACCGCCCACTATCAAAACTCTGACCTTTTGATCTCGATAGACATGCAAATATTTAAGGCTTTGTGTACATCTCACAAAGGCCCATGTAGCGAACATGTCTATCAGTAGTCACATAATCTGAACACTATGAAATAGTGCTACATGAAGAAATGACTGCTTGAAAGAACTTTGAGAAGGTGAATCAAACCTCATGATAACTTGCTTTAGTATTCTAGCTGTGGCTCGGTTAGCATGCATAAAATAAATATATTGTTGTAACATGTTCATTGTTAAATTCTAGTGAAAAAAATTCAAGGATGGTTAAATACGCCCTGCAAAAATGTATTTCATCCAGAATGCATTTGGTCAATTCAGTGCTCAGTTTCCAGTAGCGTGGTTAAGCAAATCAATAAAATCAACTTGCCGATCGCTGCTCTCATCTGATCAGCTCAGATCCAGATACCATTCCAGAACTCCACAGCGCAGCAGCAGCTTCTCATCTCTCCTATGATCACTTTGAATCATTGGAGTGGAGGACAAAGAGTTAAGCCAGAGCGAAAGGACTACTCACCGGTGTTGGGGCACATCCCCCTGAACCTCCTCTGTCACTTCTCCTCTACCATTTGAGCGGTGGCTCCTCTGAGTCCTGCTCGGACTCCGGGAGAGCCTAGAGGAAGCACCAAGAGTCTGAGAGAGGCACCATTAGTCCGGAGGCCACCCCGGGTGTTTTTAACAAGCATGGTTTTAGCTGTTCCCTTGTCTGGCTTGGCTGCTTTTCTACTTTTGAGAGTCTTAGTTTCATCTTAAGTAATACGTTTCCTATTTTATGTATTCTAATCTACTGTCCCCCTGCGCTCAATTCTGGTTTAATCCAGGAATTCACAGACCTGTTATCAATCATAATGGTGTGCTATGACACAGTGCTTATTCTATTGAAATAAAGAAGTCACTCATATTTCTCATATTCGACTAACCTTGACAGTGGCTGGCAGATCATGTACAGTATTTGCCCAATTAGTACTGGGCACAATCATGTTCACCAGACCCACATCAATCCTCAGCTCAGAGACACCAGCCCCTTAACCCCCCATTTTGATTTCTTTGGTTTGACTTGATTTAACATTTGGGTCTCAGGTTAGGCCTAATAATCATCTCAATTCTCCAGAGCATATTATCGCTACCTTTGATTTTCCACTATCATCCCTAAATCTGTCTGACACTTACGGAAATCTCAGGGGCTGACTACTGGAGTTGAGGCGTTCTTGTATAGTGATAGCTTTGTAGTCTCTCATATACGGCATCACCAGCTTGAAACGGGGGACTCAGATCCCCTGTGAATTAAGCTGCATAATCAATCCAATATGATTATTTTTACCACGAGACACACAATTTGTGAATTTATTTTAATGATGCATCTTGTGGCCTTTTTCGGCTTCATTGAGAAAACAGAAAAGATTCATTATCACAGCTCTGCTGTTACAAAGGTTTATTACATTTTGTAATAGCCCATCAAAGATTACAACCATCGATGTTCTGTTATCGCCGTAATGATGTCATGCACCTTCTTCAATCTTGTCCTGGATGAATTAAACAAAGAAATATGAGTGTAAATAAGGAGCTCCCTCACATGTAGATTACTATTAATTATTCAGTTGTTTTGCACTATGCAAATGCAACAGCAGTTTAATGAAACCTCACCCAGATTTGTATTACTGAAATCTCATCTTTCTTGTGTTTTTTTTTTACTCTTAACGCTCTTTTTCTGTCTTCTCACCCGCTCTGCCTCCCTTGTATTTATTCCTTCATATTTTCTCTCTTTGTTGCCTCGATCACCGTGTGTCTCCGCCCACACCATGCACTTTAGATGTAATTGAACTCTCAACAGCACTGGGTTTAGTTCATTGTTAATAAATAATTCACATATTTATAATGGGTGACATATTTCTCTGGTTTCAATTACATTGCCGTTGACTCTTTTCTTAGGGGATTAAAGGAAAAGCAAACAAATGCAAGCTATTTAAAATGTTGTTTACATTCCAACAAATCAAGCAGGATTTCTTATGAATATATTCAGCAGAGCCTTGGGGCCATTATATTGCTGTGCTTCTTCAGCTTGTTCAAGATTTACTGACTGCTGCATGATCAAAACAGCAAAAAACATATAGA
Organism: Blennius ocellaris; assembly: GCF_963422515.1. Lineage (NCBI taxonomy): Eukaryota > Metazoa > Chordata > Actinopteri > Blenniiformes > Blenniidae > Blennius > Blennius ocellaris. The sequence goes on from NC_137664.1 coordinate 13,236,419, forward strand.
TATCTACATTTATAGGGATTGGCCTGTCACCAACTTGAGGTCAGAATTGAGACTGTCAACATTGGTGTTTCTTCCCCACATATACGAAATATTATATGAAATGATCATACTCAAAATATCCCTTTACTGTCAACTCTTCAATTTCAATAGATCACAAAAGACATTTACAATTGGTTTTTGACTTGAAAATCTGAGCAATCAACTGAAGATTATGACTTAGGCCATGTTTGTGTGTACCGGGGTTTTTAGAAAAATTGATATTTCCCCTTCTACTTTTACAAAAAAAATCTTTATTGACACGAACCACATCTACACCTGGTTCATAGCTACTATAAACATGCCAGACCTGTTGTGTGCAGTGTAACGAGAAGCATGAGGCCATGATGGCCAATCAGAATCCTGGAAAAAAAAACACAACGTCACAAATTGTGACATAAATCTCCACCTACCCCCTTTAGATGCAACCGGAGACAGAGTTTATCCAGATTTCCACTGTGGCCGAAGTTTTCAGTGGCCTGTACAACAACGCTGGAATTTCTCTTAACGAGAACACCTCAAGGATTAATCCTGGGTTTTCCGTACTACAACGCTTGTTCACTTCTGTTGGATGCGACAGCAGTGTCAATTTTAGCCTGATGGATGTGTTTTAATTCTTCATATTCTCACGAGAATAACTGCTCCTTCAGTAATCTGCATAGTTTTCTCTGTGTGTGTCATTGGTCAGACGCTGCAAGCTCCGTCCCTTTCATGTGACTACACACATGTATTTCTGGGTTGAACTCCTGAGTTGATAACCTGCTTCGTAGCAACGGTGATCAGGATCATGTGTGTCATGTAAGTCAACCCAGAAAACAGAGAGAAAACCTGAATATGTTTATCACGGTTCATAGTACAGGCCTCTGGAGTCATCGTTTGTGGAGACTTGTAGCTGAGAATGCAGAGAAATATCACTGTTTCTTTAAAATACCTGGGTACATGTAAACATGGCATTAAATTGATAGTTACCTCTGGATCTCTTTCAAGGCCAATGTCAGTCATATTGAATTTTGCAAATGGCCACAACATCAGTTTATTCATTTATTCAATGTATTCATTTATTTTCCACAATTTCACAGACAGAACCAATGATTTTGAGCTGTGCATGTAATTGTGATTTTCAAGCTGTCAGTTGATAGCTGAAGTGTTGTGAGTGATGAGAAGTGAGTGAAGGTGAGAAAGGAAGCTGAATTTTTGTTGATGGTGGGGTTTTGCAAAGACAGTTGTAGCTTCAGTGGATCATGAAACATTGAAACCTCCCGACTTTTTTTTTTTTTTATTATTATTTTTTTTAGGCCTTATGACCAATACTTCCCCTTCATCAAAACCTGTTCACCCCTTCTACAATAAGTGTTCTAAAAACAGCAGTCATACGAACTTGGATGTAGACAAACTTGCAAAGCTTTGAAGTAGGACAATAAAATACTGGATTTTTGTTGGTCAGTGAACGATTATTTGTCTCAAGTTTTACAGCCAATCAAAAGTATGAATGTCCATTAACACTTAAGGAGAGTATCCTCCCCTTCATGTTTTTTCTGGGTGTTTAATGTGTAGCCTCTCAAAATCAGTTAACCTTCAAGAATATTTTCTTTCATTCAATACTATTTTTTACACCATCCACATAATGAGTTTTCACAGTGGGGTTTTAATTCCTTTACACTGTTTGGGGAAAATAAATGGAAACAGATTAGTGGCAGGTAAAACTAAATTATTTTTGCTAAAACACAGTTTATTCAAGCAGAATATGTAGACATGTTTTCAGTCTCCTCACAGTCTGTTGATTTTTTGGGGTTATTTACAGGTACTGTGAAAAGCACTGAACACTAGACTTATGTCTTGATACACGACTGGAGTTTGGAAATAGGTTGACTGCAAGAATGCAGTATAGAGACCCGATACCTGAATTTGAGCATCTGCCTATACTGACACTCTGTTTGCTTTAATATTATTATTATGTTTGATTTTATATGATGCTGTAATAAACTCCTCTCTAGAGTAAAGTATGAAATGTATGAATGTATGCATGTATTGTCTAAAATGCAACTTGAGGTTAGTATAAGGTCAGAAAAGGAAGCAGTACAAACTACTTTTGTTCAGTTTGGACAATATGGGGGTCTGCATGATGTCATCATCTCATAATAAACTAGTTCTGTTTCCAGCTCTAACGCAACACAAATGATTGGGACTATTTTCAGGGCATTTATGATGGAGTATGATGTAGCTTCATGGAGATGTGAATCGCCTGCTACCACAGAGGAGCATGCTGTTTTGATGAAAGCTGTTCTCCTCGGCGAGCTGGCGTTTTAAAACGGTGACGTCTGGCAGCAGAGCGCCTCGCTGTAATCTCGGAAAACAGCAAGTAGGTTGCAGGTGAAAAATGAACAGACACTCACTTAACTGACATTACCAAATGGAAATGGTCTCAGTGCAGCACTGGAGGAATTAACGTTAAGCAATAATGATTATCAGCCAAGGGCAAATGACATTTTATCCTAATCATTCAATAGGCCCATTTCCCTGCCGACACACTGACCGGTCATATTAGTGAAAACACAGGTGTACTAACAATGGCTCAGTTTCACTAAATGTCCTCCTGAGTCATAAAATTCAATCGGCACTCAACAGAACAGCAGCAATGACCTATGCTGGTGCCTCCTTTTATTTTGACATACCAAAATAAGTGCTGTGACGAATGTGAAGAGTCTTAAACCTGAAACAGGTAAAATAATCATTTCCACATGTAGAATGTGTTAATAAAATGTATGCGTGATTGAGGAATACACAAACAGTGATGCTCAGTTGAATGAATCACAGTTAAATCATGTATGTTTTTTGTTGGTGGTGTTACAGCATGTGGTCTATCTTGAGTGGGAGATTGATAAACATGGTGGGTGGGCCAGGGGTTCCCAGGTCAATTGTTGGCTGAGCTACTGGTGTAGAACAAGTCTGCCACTGCAGGGTTCCCAGAAGGCACAGATATGCATCATGTGGGACTGTGTGTACCTGTGTGTGGTTTTGAGAAAAGACACATCAAGTCATTTAAATTTGCACAAGCATATGCCTCAATTTGCATCTATTAAGTCCCACTCATGTTTCCATAAACTTCTGTGGGTTATGTAAATGCTGCGGATGTAAAACTTGCTTCATGTTGAGTTAATGAAATGCATATATGAAGTGCACACGAACACCGACGGCAACAAAGTTCTACATTTCAAGCTGTTCACATTGAATTTAAAGTAGAGAAGCTATTAAACATGCTTGATTTACTCAGGAAGAGAAACTGGCCATCCTCAGATGAGTCACAAATTCAAGCGCAAGCAAGCTTAATTCTTCTCCCATTTTGCAGTTAATAGTTACTTTTGTCTGACCTTGCAGGGCAGGGCAGCACATTTTGTAATTTTTGCCAGTTTTTCCGCCTCACAATGACATTAATGAATTAAAATCCCATTCTTCTCCAGTGTGTATTTTTTCCTCGTGTGTAAAATGTGTTTGTTTTTTTCCCACTTTTAATTTACCTGTTTGAGATTTCTCTGTGTCCACTCTGCAATTGTGTGATTATCATCGAGCATGACAAAAGGCCAGAGAGTTCAAACTGACAGACAGACTGCAGAGAAAGAGAGAGAAAATGTTAATTGCCTCCATTTTGGGAACAAAAATCTAATGCAGTCAATTACTTGTCTTTGTATTTGAAAAAAGGGACATTTTCACAGTACATTTAATGCAGGACAACTGGGGATTTGAGGGATAAGTAATCTCATATTAAGTATGGTTTTGAGTTAACAATTTTACACTCTAATAGAACCAAAAGATCATCACAGGACATGTCTCTTCAAAACGTTGTCATTTACTTGCAGAACATTTGAAAAAAAATTGCATGCTTTGAGTAATTTCTTTTGTGAATGTAAGGACAAGTGGTGCTTTTTATCGATCGCCAACAAATCTCAGCTGCACTTGTTGCACTGAAAAAGCTGTCTCAAACTAGTCTCCTGGAGAAAAAACAAAAATATGATCTCCACCAAGTTCTTTAAATATAAAGAGCATATTTTGAGAGGATACACTGCAATAACAAAATTGCCAAAAAAAACTGGTCAATTCATCAAAGTGGCACATCAATATACTCATGCTGTTGATCATTAAAAGAAAAAAAAAAGTCTACTTAAAGGACCACAAAGTGGTGTATTTGATGCCAGATGTAGTCTGCATAATAGCAGGATTGTAATTTCTGGAGGCCATTTGGAGTAAAAGGACAACATTAAAGAGTCTGTGTCCACTACTGTGTACTACATGGGTCAGCAAACTGGACACGATTGTGCCTGAAAGGAATTATATTATCCAAAAAAGAAAAAAGACAAGCCAGCCTGACCTTATTTTACATTAACTTCCAACATGAATCCTTTTACCGAACCCCGACAGCAGAAAACAATTGATCCAAATGGAAAAACAAAAGATACTAAAGTCAAGCTTACTTCCATCCCAAATGTCTCAGATGCTCTCTTGTTCCAATACACCCGATTCAAAAAATGTATTGTTTTGAGGATTCGGACTCAATAGCCAGCAAATCATTTCAAATCCGTGCGCTAGAAGAGTGGCATCTCTTGATTAGTGAGGACAGGGACACTCTTGGACACAGGGATGTCATCAGTTCATACAATGTTCGCTAAAAAGGAAGTACAAAGAGACTGCATACTGTATGTGAAAGACAACAAATTGGGCAAAGCATGACCATTTTACCAACGACTTTAAACATTTTTCATGGGGAATAAAAACACAAAATATGTACTATAAGCGCATTAATTAAAATAGTTCAAAAGAACAATAAATGTGTATGAATATAGAGCCTGAACAAATCTGGGGGTCAGTAGGACGCATTTTCCCAGCTGTATTCTTGAAGGTGAAGAATAAAACCATGCAATACTTGCACTGTAAAAGAAACAAATAAAAACAGAAAATATGCTTAGTGCAACAGTTGTGACCGTTGATGGCATTTTTAGAATGTGTCATCAGCATAAAACTAGAAATGAGAATAAAAGTTATGAGAACAATTCATTGCCTGAAGGTCACAACAACAACATTAATATCTTTTAACATGCAACTTTTCTTTTGTGGTTCACCTTGAGAGAAGTTCTCTCATTCAGAGTGGAGTGGGTGTGTCGGTGACGTGTGGTGATGTGGGAGGTGTTAAAGAAGGAAATGCAGTGATGTAACAGGGTGAAATGTTTGACAGGTCTCCTGTCATTCTGTGTGAAGCAAAAAACTCTGTCCAACTCCTCTTTCACGGCTTCCACAGTTGAATCATTTAAGATGAGGAAAAAGTCTCAGTCACACTAAATCTACCTATACAAAAGTTTGTATGCGACTATGAGCAGAGCCTCCAATCTTTTCATCTACTTTTCATCACCGGAGGAACAATGTGTCCTGACAGTCAACAAGAGTCCGTCCTCCCAGGGGCATAAGCAGCTGTGACGGGGGTAACCTGATTAAGAGGTCCGAGATATCATCTTATGTGAAGATTGAAAGTGAGGGTGAGAGAAAGAGATTGAAATGATAAAAAAAAAGAATTGATAACAGATAATATGATAAATGACCCACAGCACAGGTGTTTAAATCCCGAATCCTTCAGAAGATCAGTTTGACATAGTCTTTTTCAAAACATTACACAAAGAACAGCTTTACAATGAGTGGGAAATGCCATGTACATATGCACTGTCAAATTATGTATTTATTTTGGTTGTAGCCCCTTTTGAAGTTTCACATTACTACCATCTACTTTAAGTGACACAATATTACTCTTATATTCTCAAGTTTGTAACAAAAATGCTTGCACAATGGATTTCCTAGATTGAGGTTTCACAGATTCTACATGACCTGGAGATTCATGCATTTTCTTCCATGGGTATACTCCTTGTATTATATTCATCCAGTGCGTGTGTGTGTGTGTGTGTGTGTCTGTCTTCCCTGTGGAGATTAAGCAAAATCCCTCTGCCTTTCATGCGTTCTCTCTCCCAGGTCTCACACGAAGCCTCAGGTATACATTAACAAAAAGCTCCGGAGGATCAAGACCTTGATGAAACTTGGAGGTGGTAAATGAGTCAGAATGAAAGATACAGCCCCAGAGTTGCTGAGACTTTTCAATTACCCGATATGAGACACGTTTATTGCATGTTTACAATTAATTTTATTCAGCTATAAATTAAGCAAACAATTGCATTCTATGTGAAAGACCTGTGAAACACTCCATCGACCACCAAATCAGTTGTCTCATCCATCATTAGCTCACAGCTCTCTGCATGCTTATTTTGGAGTAATAATAATATACATTGATGAAAAACTGAAGTTGAGATTTATATTTATAGCAAATGCTAAAGGTTTCAGAATAACAAAGTATCTGCAAACATTTTATTATTACAGACGCCTTTCTTGACATAAGGCTCACGCATTGACAGTAACTCATCAGCACAAGAATGTTCCTCTTCACGGGGGTTTAGTGCACCACTGAATTTCCCACCATTTCCTCACAGCTGGAGTCTGATTTGAAATGAGGCCGTCTCAAACGCTTACAGTGAAAACACGAGATTGGATGTTTACTTTGCTTATCTACACAACTGTAACTTCACCCGTGTGGTGCCAAACAACTGAACAAATCACAGTAGTTTTACCGCTTTGCCTTCATCAACAAGAGGAGCTGACATAGACAACCAAAGTCTGAACCTATGGTGAAGCTTGATGAAGCTTTTGACAGAGTTTCCATAGATGAAAATGACAACATTGTGACTTCAAATGAACCGATCTTTGACTTTTGAACTCTGAATCTCCACATCTTCGGCTGATAATGTGTGCCAAAGTTACTGAAGGCATTTCTTTGACATCCCTGATAACAGAATTTAATACAAACATGACTAAGGTGTGACTTCAAACTTTGACCTTTGGAGTGGACACCTCCACAAGAACACTGTTATGGTGTCATAAATGCAGGGCAGCATGGCTCAAATGAGTCTGCAACATATGAAGGGGAAAAAGTATGTGTGGTACAAGTTCATGTTGCTTCACCACACAGAATCTATTATAGAAATCTGAATAAACGCAATCAGTGGACATCAAACAAAAGGGGAAGGAGAGACCAGCCAAAAGCCCTTTTCCCATAAACTAAAAAAAAAGAGCGGAAACCAAGGTCTAACAGGAAAACCAAAACCCAAAAACAGGATCATTGGAGAGTTCTAACCCAACCTTAACCAATAATAAATGTGCCGGAAGACTGTGGTAGAAAGAGCGACCCCTCCACTCAAGCTGCACTTGTCTTCTTATTACCTCCTGATTGTCAATTGCCTGCAGGCTGCTAACCTGGTTGAGGGAGGAGGGCAGAGAAAACAGCACCAACAGGCCACATGTTACAAACACAGAAAGAATGAAACACAGAAACACACAATACTTCCAACCTGGCCATCACCAAACTAAGACATCAAAAGATAAGAAAGACATTGTTTAAAAACAGTGAAATAAGTGTAACATGCCCAGCAATGACATAGCTAATTATTTTTTAACTATAATCAGATCCCCCACCCCCAGATTGTTTTTATTTATTTTTGTTTCATTCAAGTTCCTTCAAATGGTTCTTTAGGATCCTTATTACTTTGTCATTATTTTGCAATGCTTTCTTCCATATTTTCAGTGATGACACCCATGTTTACCTTTTTGTTCGACCATTTCTCACATGATTGATGCATACAAAGAAACACTGAGTAAACAAAAAGGACATCATAAATTCTACAGAGCTCAAAGACTTTCACAGCCTTCCAAAAGCTACACGAAGAGGTATTGACCCCCCCGTTGGGTTTGCCCAAGATTTATATCCCTTCACTCAAACTTGCTCATATTTTTTTCAGAAATGGTGAGAAATGTCAGTCAGACAGAACTGCGAGGAAGTTATTCATCCCTCATTCCCTCTGGACGGGACTTCTTTAGATCTCTGCACTTTTCTCTTAGCAACAGGCCAGAAACTACTTTAAAACTTGGAGGACAGACTCCTGTAAAAAAAAAAAAAAGAAGAAGAAAAAAAAAGAAAAGATTTTATCTATCTTATTTCGGCTCAATGGTGTAGCTTCTTCAGGTTTTACTAAATGTTTTTCTTTTAAATCTTCACTCACCTCAAAATGCCTCATCATTCCAAGGTCTACAATCAAAAGCAACATGATGCAGCAGTGACAAGCTCAACCTGTGAATAGTCTTTCAGAGTGGCCTTCATCGCATGTGACATCTTGGTTTTTGCTTTAGTTCCACATTTATCTGAAGATTTAATGCTATTCAATACTCTTACAATTTAATTCAATCATTGCTCTCCTAATGAATACCTTTGAGTGTTGCTGTTTTTCCTTTTTCTTTATTAATTGTGGTTATTTCTGCTGAAGAAAAAGGGGGTATCATGATTAGAGACAACCTGTTCTGCTAATGGTACCAAGTGGAAGTGCTTGTTTTTGACAATCGAGACATACCTTGGGAATTATCTGTTGCTTCATGTTTTGCTATTCGAAAATAAGCTGCAAAGCCATGCCAGACATTTGCTGGCACAGATCACCACCATGAGTCACACATTCCAAGATCGCCCCTCTGAAGCTGTGAATGATGATTTTACACTTGAGTGCTCGAGGGGATTTCAACAAACTACAGTTTGCTTGATGCTGAGCCCGATTTGCCATATGCCAGCCAAAGGTAACTGACAAATTAGCCCGAGTTAATTGTCTATTGTGTGGAAATGATCTACCCTTTTTTATTGCCCAAACCTATGTCTCTGGCCATTGTTTGGCATCAGTTTTGTTGTCTTTTTGACAATTTTGCTCTACCTTCTCATCACCAGGCCTTCTTATTCCTGGCCGTCTTGTTTCATTGTCGGCATAATCACTTCAAATCAATAGATCAACAGAGATGGATTAAAATTTAATGGTTCTCTTCTCTTCTCTTCTCTTCTCTCCATGTCATCAAATAAGTTACTCATGGGTATCCATTGTTGTTGTGTTGTGCTTTGTACTGTACCAAGAATGTATAGCCCTTGTACCTCCTACAACTACTTGTATTTAATACTTATCATTTATAATCTTTTTTTTTTTCATGCAACAGTCTAACAAATACAAGTGTGCAGACACCTGTTTATTCCACTGGCTGGAATAAATCTAAAAACATCCCTGTGTTACTGTAACAAAAGATAAACCAGATGCACTGGGCACTATTGTGAAACAACTTACATAAATGTATGAATACAAATACAGGCAACAAACAACAAGTAGTAACAAGAACACTGGTTTCAAACTGTGCTGTGGTTAGTTTCCCATTAATAAACAAAAATACATTGCAGTCATTAACTTTAGATGCATTCTGTGGACCTGTGTAGCTTCTTCACACGCTTCCTTTGTCCTCCCATGAACTTTGGTATTTTTGTTTGTTTCATTTTGGGCATTCAATGATACCAAACCCATCAGCATCTCTTCTCCTAGAGTGTGCCTAAAATATTTTTTTACTTTTTTGTAATCATGGAGATAGTACATTTACCAACTCCACTTTCTTGGAGAAGCACTTGACAACTTCACCACTTTGAACACGCTAATGTTGCATTCAAATGATGTTTGACGTGCAAATGCAATAAAGAAGATTTGTTCACCATTATTCTGACCGAATTGTCTTCAGAAGGTTATGCAATGCTTTATTGCACAATTTTTCAAGAGAGTCGCACATTCTCTGTGTCATCAATCTCACCACCAGTCCTCCATCCAATGGTTGTTCTGCAGACGAATCCTGAGCTAATCCACTCCTTTCTGATCCGAGCTATCTCCATGATGCTTCAAAATGAACATTCCAATTAATGTTATTGCTTTGTACACATGATCTCTTGTTCATAAAATAGCCTTAAGTGAACCATGAAAAACAAAGCACTCACATTAACTGCAATATAACCAGAGACGTGATGTGATAGGAAGGCAAAATGGCACACAGCTGCATCAAGAATCACATATGTTCAATGAAACAAGGGAACAAAATAAGGAGTCAGCCCGACTCAACTCCTCCCGCAATTTCACCTCATCGTAGTGGTGCTCTGATGACTCAAGAACAACTGAGCTTTCATGTTGTATGCTTTGAATTACTTGTGGCCGAATATCTCATAACTCCTTCGAACACATCTGAATCTTACTCAAACTTTAAAAATGTCACACTCTTGACATGAAAAGATGTCATTTGCTTTCAGTTTTATTCCCTGGGGTGGTAAGACGTCTGTAATGTTGGATAAAGTGAGGCCGAGTAAGATGGACTATTGAATCCACTACCACCTAGAGATCCCAGCACTTGTTTTTTTTTTTTTTTTTTTTTTTTACAAAGGCACTCATAGATTCTCATGCTGTGGCAACAGCACAATCTATTCTCAGCTTCCCACACTGTCATTATTCTCAGATGTTTGACAGGTCTGCTACATGCCGGCTTCACTTTAAACTCCATTTGTGAGCTGTTCACACATTCAATTTGGCACAGTGGACAGCACATGTTGATACATTAACCTGACAATGCTTTGGAGATACATCTTTTGTGACCATACAGCTTGATAATCAATATATATATATGTACATTTCAGGACAGATATGGTAGTGTTGAAAATGACTGTTGTTCATGTCTGCAAGGAACAGAAATAAAAGTTTGGGCTTCACCAATCACACCGGCATGTTCGTACAATCTAAATGCAAATTTGTGTTCATTGAATGCAAATTGCAGAAATGCACAAAACTGTTTAAGTGCCATTCATTGGAAATGTTTAAAATTGTTATGATTCAACTTAGTTTTGACTATATACATTTTTTTTTTTGGTTACTTTAGGTCTCAAAGATGTGGAAAATAATCTTTTAAACAATGAAATATTTGGTCAGTTTTATCTGAATATGGATGTGAATATTTGGTATTTGCTTGTGTGAAGTAAAATATTTGAAAAAAATACCCCAAAAAATAATTATATTAAACAAATACGCTATCCTAAAATAAGCAGTGGCAGAAGATGCAAGACATCTGTTTTAAACACTGTTTCAGAAACAATGACACACGGCAAATAAATCGCATTTTGTAAAACATGCTTGTGTTTTAACATCAGGAATGATTATTTAATAAGGTGATCCCACAGAGAATAAAAATCTCTTTTTCATGAGTATCCAAGAAACTAAATCAGAAGGAGCACTCAAGGATGAAAAATTAAGGATTACAGTAATACAAAAATAACCGATTTACACAAAAGTGTATTAAACACGTTGCAATGGCTAAATGGGCTGACCGGGAGATGTGTATTTGTTTCAGATGATAAAACCCAAAATAGAGTCAAAATTTGAGTTTGATCACGTACACTCTGAGGTGAAAATGTATTTATGAGCATGTACAATTGTCACAATAACTTTTGGTCTGTGGTGCGAAATGTCAACAAGGATGAAACTTTTCATCATTTTCACTTTTTTTTTAAACTCATAAATTACATTTAGAAAATGACAAACAATCTAAATGTCAAATTTATATCAAACTATGTTTAAGGTTAGAAGAATTTGTACAGACAATACTTTCAAGTGTTTTTGTTGTTGTTGTTTTTTTTTTTGGGGGGGGGGGTGTTAACCATTGACATCTACTAACAACATTCATAAATATTTATCTTTCCACTCTATGCAGACAGCATCAGATCATGTCTTAATTTCTCATTGTGCTATATTTTTGAAGTTTTTCCAGGCTTGCAATCAGAGGGTTAGTTAGTATAATATTTTAAGCAGGTCTTCAGTAAACCTGATTGAATTAAATAATATTCATTGATTATGAGGCTTCTTTTATTTCATAAATGTTTTTGTTGTATTCCAATAATTCTCAGGCAATAGACAAAGAGATACAGGAAATCGTTTGTATTGTTGTGATTTTGTGGTCATTTTGCTTTTAACTGTCTATTGATTTCACGTTAACTATATATTATACAGTATAAAACAACCACTTGGTTTCGTGGATTCTCCTGGGAAAGTCTGTCATATCTTACTGCTTCAGATGTCTCTTTAAAGGTTGCCAATAAATGCCAACTCAACCCAGAGCTGGCATTTTATGTGTCTGGAAGCACATTTATCACTTATAATTTCAATGCCTTTTTAATCGGGCAAGTTCATTTTAATGATTTTTGATAACAACCAGGCAATCTGTCATAGCTTCTAGCTCTGGATGCCTGTTGAATAAGTTCTGCAAGTTAATCAAAATTTATGTGAAAATGTCAAATGCTTTTATATCTAAGAGTCAATGATTATATCATGCTCATAGAAATTTATGGGTTTATTTTATTGTATTGATTTGATGAGTGAATGACAAAAACAACAAAAGACGCACTAACAGAAGCTGAATTGCCAAAGAAAGATTTATTTATAAATTCATGTCTCAATTTTAATACCAACTGTAATTTTTCAAGGGAAATGTTTCGAAGAGAGAGTATTTTTGCCTAATTATAATTGCTGTTTTGTTTTGTATTGGCTCTTGTGTCTTTTCGTGATCAGGTTATATTCAATAATAATATAATTCAATAATATTCAAAAACCATGCCCACTTTTTGCTTCTCATATTGTCAGTTTTAATTTAAATTTATTATATATTTAGATATAAATATGACCCAGTAATGGCAGAACATTGTAAATTCAGCACTGGACTAGAGAACATTTGCCTCCATAAATTTCAAGACAAAGATAATTATTGAGCCATACTTGTTCTCCTCCACCATATTTAGTTTGAAGAACTTTACATATTCTGACAATAGAACATGATATAGTAGTGAAGCTGAAAGAACAAACTCAAACAATATATTCAGTAACAAAGTGGGGGGACAAAACTGGAAAGAGAGAAAGGATGTATAATAGAGACATTTTGGATGTCAGGGGTTAGGATTCAGAGGAAAGGTGATTTTAAAATACTTTGGGAAATGGTACCAGGTTTCAAGGCAGAAACATACCACTTAACTATTTTCGGAGGGCTAAGTTGGAATAATAGAGTTGATAGTTTGTAAACTTTCACAATACTTTGACCAGAACATGACCTTTTGAATGTTTGATGCCCAACATTACAATTGAAAGTTTGACAGGGAGAGTCCAGTGTCAGATTTGGATCTAGCTTCCTGCAGCATAAGAAATATGACATATCCTAATTGAGGTATTTCAAAAACTTTTCTTGGTAATAAAACTGGGAGCATTGAAAAAGAAAAAGAAACTTAGACAAGATAAGCATTTTGACTCTTGATTTTTCCATTCTGAGACAAAGGCAAACCTTGACTATCACTGAAGGTCAGATCTGAGTTCAGATATTAAAGGAGAGTAATTACCTGATAAATGAGAAGGCATGATTGCGATTCTAATTGTTCCCAAGTGCTTGGGACCATAATGATTAAATTTGAAGGGAATATCTCCAAATGTAATGCCAACTTATTAATGGGGAAACATTCATTTTAGTGACTTTAGCCGTTTAACCCCAACATGAAACGGATATATTAATATTACTAACTGAAGACTGAAGAGGATCAGCTCTTTATATAGCAATAAGTCACCTGCATGAAGGTAACATTTATATTTAATGCACAGTTGTATGTAAATGCAGCTCAATCTCAATAAGAATTGCTCATTCAGATGGTTGAGGAGGGTGAAGGACATCTTTCTCTGACGTTTGACCAAATCCTAAATTAAGCAAATAATCTAACTTTGATTTTCATTTTCGCAAATCTGCTGAATAATGTTGACAAAAGCCTGTTGCAACACTTGATGTGTAGCTTTGCAGCTAATGCTGCTTTGCTAGGTCATCCCATTGGCTGAATTAAACTTTCTTGCGAGACAGTTTTAGGCTGCTTGTGCGACACTGGTTCTTATCCATGTCTGTCCTCATGTTGGATTATGTGTTGTGTTGGAAATCTGCCTCAGGTATCTTGTGCTTCTGCTCTCCATGTGTCTCACTTTGGTTGGTCTTGATTGACGTCAGCTGTGTATTGTTTGCTTCCCGATCCCTGTGTGTATTTTTCTGAGCTCAACACACAGTGTCTTGCATTTTTCAACCAGCCTGTTTTTTGGTTTTTTTTTTTAGCCTTGAATTCATTTGATTCCTGTCCTTTCGAGAGCAGTTTCACTGTGTTTTGATATCTCTTCTTTGATTTTAGGGTTACATCTTTGGGATGTTTGTTTTGTGCCTTGGATAATTGAACTGATTCTCTTTGTAAATCAGTTTGATTGATTTACTTTAATATACTGACTGAATCAAGTCTGTCCTCTACATCAGTTTTTGGTTCCTCTGTCCACAACTTAAGTTAAGGACTTAGTTATTATTACCAGCAGCTCCAAACATGGCAGACGACTTCTTGTGGCTGACAGGGTGGTAACTGGAGACGTTTAGGCAGCAGCAACAAGGGTAACAATTGACACTTTTTGACACTGTCAAGTGCATGATGCCAATTTTTTGAGGACACATGCCTGACTGACTTTGATATATCCGAACATTTAGATATTTGAGTGTGAGCCATGTTCTTTCAGTTCCTGAGGAGTTACATGTCCTCTGACAGGCGAGGACATATGTATGTAAGTAGAAACTGCTGTGGAATTATCTTAGAGTCAAATCCATATCATTTGCATGCAGAATGTTTATGGTTTGAAACAGAACAAACAGAGACAATATTCCCTTTCTAAAAACTAATTGTTACTTTTCAGTTAGCCACAGAAGAAAACGGAGGATTCAACCTCTTGAGAAAAAAAAAGAATAAAAAGAATGACACCATAATTGGACCACTACTGTTTTGAGATGTGAGCATGTGTTTGTTACCTTAAAAAACACTTTATGTGCCAGCAAATGATGTGCAAGGCTGTATCCGAACATCTTGTAGCATGAAATAGCTTATGACAACATAACAAAGAGGTTGCAGTTTAAGCAGTCCTGAGCAGCAAGTCAGTGTGTTTCGAGAAAGTGCTGGCAAAGGCTTCTCCTGTTCTCCTAACTACTCACTGGTGGTGTCACTTTTTACATCTCTATATGTGCCTCCCCAGACAATACCAGAACAGCTCCATCTTTATTTTGGACTCAACAGAAGTGAAGACATCAGCAATTGCAAAACTACATTTTAGCTGGCTATTTCTGAACCACTGAACAAGCATATAATGAGCCCGCCGGTGTCTTTGTTGTTCAGGAAGGCATACTCATGCTGAGGGATTGATAATTTCGAGAGTCTTACCGGTGGATCTGGTGAAAATAATTTTGTTTTCATTGTCCTTTTGTTGGAGCAGCTTCTCTCAAGAATGAACAACACCTGGTTACTGCACAGTCATGCTTCTCAAGTTTTAAATTGCATGAGAAAAAAAAGAAGAGCTGGCGAAACTAGCTGTGTCAGGTGTTTTCGTAAACATAAAATTTCATATGTTTTAAATGGTAGATCTTTTCATCAACTGTATTGTTTTTTAATTCTATTCCATCTCGTGTATGGTAGAACGTCAAAACACACTTAAAGACTGTTTCTCTGGACAACTAAACCAAAGGTATTAAACATGCATTTAATCTGGTTCAAAGTGAAAGAAAAGCTAAACACAGTAGAAATGGTTTATCCATAAAACTAAATAAGGATATTTTCAGGATCTACTTGTTCTTTTTTTTCTCCAAGACTTGGGGAAAATAAACAATTTGGACATGTGTTACTTTTTCATCCATTACTGTGTACTTTTGATGTGTTGTTTTTTTCAATATTTCACCTTTGGACAGCACTTTTAATTGTGTTGTGCAATGACAATAAATCAATTCTATTCCATTTGGTGGAGGTCTGGCCAAAACCACATGATTCATAGAAATGAGGGAGCCATAACTAGTTTGCAGACAAACAGCTCTTGTAGTAAAAGTAGTGATTTTACCCTTTAAAAAAATGGAAGATCAGGTACAGAACTTTATACACTGTTTCTCCATGCTCCGAAGACAACGCCAACCAAATGAAATTAAACAATTGCTCAGTGTAATTTCTTCAAACTCAAATGAATTGCTATTTTTACTCATCTTGTTTTGTGTGATTCTAATATTACATGATGCTTTTGTATTGCTGCTTTCTTTTACATCTAAACTAAACTTTGTTTTTAAAAGTGCCATCACTTTTCTGTCACACCTTCTTTCAGGGACAAGAAGGCGCAGTGATTCTCTATGTTTTTGATTGGTAATGCAATGAAAATTTTTGCTCCGTGTGTTGAGGTTTACATTTACATTTTTCTTGGCAAGGAATTATTCATGAGCAAATATCAGATGAAATTCCATTTATTTCCTTACTGAAGAACTTTACAGCTCAGAAACACCAAATTCTGGCCGAAGACACATTAGCATCCTACCACCTGCAAGTTTGCCCAATGTTTTTTTTCTGCGTTTATTTCTTTTTTAAGGACTGTAATTGCTCATGTCTGGGACATCTTTCTCATCCCTTAAGCTATGTTTCTCCAAGCTGCCACAAGCCCCAGCACAGAGGGAGATCAGCTTTAATACAATGTGCTATTAAACAAGATTTATTTTGTCTTCTGGCCTCCTTGGGTTGGTTAGCTCAGTGTGCGTGGTTCTCCAGCTGTGTCTCTTCGAGTCTGTTTTTATTTTTTCATGACATGCACACATGGAGTAGCTGTTTACATTTTAACATCAAGTATAGCTCGGCGAGGGTTTATGAGATTTAAAAGTTGCACGGAGGGTGTGCAAGGGTTTAGAGGCAGTGCGGAGTATAGACATTGAAGTGCAGGTTTACATGAGGCTATGAGTAACAAAATCTTCTTTTTTTTTTTAATGTCACTGGAGCATCCACTGGAAACAAAATATATGGGTGGGTGCATCTGTATCGTAATGAAGGAATTGTGGGTTTGTTTTTTTATCCCTGTGAAACAGAGCAAAACTCTGGCTTTTGAAATATGCTGTAGCTGTCTAGATGACCGGATAGTTTGAACGTGATAGCAGAAGTGAGGAAGGTTGCCAACTTAAAAAATGGAGATAAACATTAGGTGATGTTAAACTGGAGTCTGGGTTCTTCTGATTTACACTCAGTGGCATTGATTAGTTTAAGTTTTTAGAACGTTATTGTTGTTGTACTAATAGATCAACATCGGTCATTCATCCAGCCAGTTCAACTAGTTGTACTAGTGGAAAATTTGACTGGCTAGGGGGCTCTGAGGTTTGAATTCCACTGCCAACAGGTCTCAGCTGACACCTGCCTTTTTCTGATCAAGTGTATTTGTTCAACTAAGCCAACACAAAGTGTAAAATGGTTTTACACAGTGTTATGTAAATACAGATGTAATAGAGACAGACGAGGCTTGCAAGAAGAGTGAAATAGCTTGAAACTGTGAAACATCACATCATTGCATCTGAGCAACATTGATTGGACAGTGTGCACATATCAGACAATCTGTGGTGCACTCGGGACCTTTGCTTTCTTTTTTGGAGCTTGGGTGATTGCATTCAAAATCAATATCTGCTTTCTGTTACTGTTTATTCTCATGTGGGATCTTTTTTGTACACTTCACTAAGAAACAAAGATATTTCTATTTAGCATTTATGTGCTGCTGAGATATCTTAATGATTTAATTACAAAGGAGCGAATGACAGCTCCAGATCATTCGGTCTTGTGACTCTTTACCTTCACCATAAGCTCCTTGTGTTAAAGTCATAGAGAGATGCTGCTTACACTATGCCTGAACAAATTCTTTTATTTATTTTTTGTTGTTGCAGAGCCTCATTAAATCGATGCTGTGAAACAGGGGACGGGGCTTTTTGATAGGCAGTTGTTTTTGACAGTTTTGACAGGGCTAGTATTTGATGTCCTGTTGATGCTCCACAGTTGCCATCATGCGTCTCCTTCTGCAGAGTAACAAAAAGGGTGTTTGTGTGTTTGAAACGCACATGGAAACAGCTGTCCTGTGACTTGTACCAGAACATATCATTGGTTGGAAAATAGACTCTTCCTTATTCCATCAGTAAAACATTCATAAACTACATGTATGCAGCCAAGCAAAGCGGACTTAAGAATAGTAATCACTGCAGTGGCTTTAGCCTCTGGACACAGAATCTACTGGCAAAATGAACCTCAACTTGCAGCAATCCACAAAACTGGACAACGATTTTAGCCAGAAGCAGCTGCCAATCCTTTTTTTCCTATTTATTGGGTTTGTATCCAACATAAATTTTCTTTTCAAAACATCATCCGAACAATCAAAGTTCTCTTTAAGCTGGGGCGGTGGTGTCCTAGAGGTTAGAGAGGTGGACTTGGGAAGGTTAAAAATGAAATAATATGGGTTTTTGTCTACAGATATACTGATGATTCCAGTAGCAGGATAAGCCATGGCAGGCACAGGTCAGGCAGTAGCTTCTGCTTGTGACCCCTCTGCCAGCAAGCCCCCAAGTTACTACCAGTGGCTGGAAGAACATTCATAAATAGATAGCTGAAAAACAGAAATTGATTTTCTTTGAATGAGTTGAAAGGTAGTAGTGGAAATTTTGTTTGAAAGTTTGTTTGTAAATATACACCTTGTAAGTTTTACTTCCGCAACATTTTACTTCTGATTACTATCTTGCATGATACGTTAGTCTCAACCATGAAAATGACAGGTAGAACATGCATAGGCCTAATCAGCACTAACACCAGCAAACATGAAACATATTTTTTATGGTGTTACAGGAATATAGCATATTGGTCTGAATATAAAACAATCCCAATTGTTGTCCAGGACAAACATTGTTGTGTATTTTTTTTTTTTTATATATATATATATATATAGACAACTAAAACATAAAAAAAACGGTTAACGTGTATCTACAAATAAATAGTTTAACACATCAGAATATCCATAAGGTCACACTTGCTCCATGCAGCTCTTATCCAGGATGTAGGATGATGCCTGCCAGGCTCCTTCTGAGAACTTTTTGAAATTCAGGACAGCATACGAAGGGAGTTTATTTTAGCCAGTGAGACATGCAGTATGACAAAACTGACTCTCACTGGTTTGTCCTCTTTTTGTTCTCACTGATGGATGTTGACATGTAAAAGAAAATAAAGAGGTGATGGGTATTTCCTCTCTGATTCAGGTGCTCTCAGGTGGTTCCTCAACCGAATGGCACAACACATTAACACTGAACAGACAGCGGCCTCTTATTGGAGTCTGAGTTCAGGCTTGATCTCAGTTGTTCTCCCCAAAGACAGCTCATAACGCCACGTGTGTGTGCATAATTCATTGAACTGACTTGTTTGTCTGAAAAGTTTGTTAGCTACCTGTGACTATTTAGTATTTATTTGACTCCTCTAATCTCCCTTTTTTAATTCCATTTTTTAATTTTCTCCTCTTTCCAATTATCTGTTCTCATCAGATTTCAGTGTTCTCATTGGAGCCTCCCTGTCTTCACCGTTTCCCTTTTCTTCCAGTTTTAAGTGGCATCTTAGTTATTATCTTCACCCATTGGACACTCCTAATTTAGACTTAACTCTGCACATCATTAAACTTTATTGTATCTGACTCTAAACAAATAGGAAATGTACTACCTAATCACATTTTCATAATACACAGAGAGATTAATGTTGATTACATTTAATTACTCATTCAAAGCCGATTAAATTCTGCTCTCCATCACCAGTAATGAGTAGTGTACTTTTCATTGTATCTTTGTGTCAAGCTGTGTTTTTCCCTTGTCTGGTGAGTTTTCATCTTCTTTTTTTTTCTTGATGGATCCTCCTCTCAGCTCAAGCCTGTTGGCTTTTCTTGTTTTTCTTGACCACCCTCGATTTGACCCGTTTGCCTATTGATCAAAAGTTTTGTTAAGAAGTCCTTAAGTACTCTGAATGGAGTCTGCACCATGCCACATGTTGAAAATGTGTGTGATGCAGAGTTAAACAATGGCCACACATCTTCGGTGAGTTAGGATGAACAGGATTTTCTTGTCAGGAACTGGAACCACAATGAGTTTGTTTCCATGGCAACCCAATCCTATACAGACAGCCTGCACTCAGTCGCACACTTATTATGTGCACATACTTGTGAACATTTCATTGCAGCAACACTGATCATTCTGTAATTTTAAGTGGGTCACATTCATTGGCACAGTTATCTTACATTTAATTTGCTTCATGATGGGACAGTGTGTGGGACATCCTGCCTTCCCCCATAGCTGGGATACTCGGCTACATAACACATCATGGAAGATAATCGAGGATTGTGTATATCTGTTAATTTATTTATTTTTTACTGTTTAAAATAGTGAGGGAAGAGCATTGCACAGTTCTTGCTTGAAATGCAGATACTTCTTTTCAGAGACTGCAGCAAAGTAGTAATCTGCCATATAGTTCGACACAATTTATCGCAACACTTTGCTGAGAGACAATAGGTATTCTGGAAAAACTCTTTTCACAACAAGTGCCCACTGAGGGTGCATTTTGTATTCTGGATGTTCCCACAGAGAAAGATTTAAGAGTAAGTCACAGAGCTAATGAAGGCATTAGTTGAGATATCTCTGTGTTGTGCTGTGAATGAACTAGAAAGACAAAAGCTGGTAATTAATGCCCATTACAAAGAACCTCAACAGATAACGGTGGTAAAGTTAGTCACTAAGAATACTAAGGACAATATCAGGTAAAAGTGTTGTTTTGGCACTACTATTTCAAAGATATTCATGACTCACAAAAGGTATTTATTCTGTTAAAGAAGGAAAATTGGAAAATTCACAGTGTGCTTTTAAAAGATAGCTGCTTTATTCAATTCCATTCAACATCAATCACAATCACAGTCATATTCTATTGAGGGGCTTCAGCAGCTGGTTGCACCCTGACTCTTCATCAGGTTCCAGCTCTGAAACACAGTGTTTTCTTCATAAAACAGATTTTGCAGATCTTGCTGAAACACTTATTTGTTCGACACTAACTTCTTGGATTACCATCATGTTAATTGTGACAAGAAGAAAATGTTAATGAACTCTACAGAAGCAGTTTTGTTTTTCTTCATTTTACTTCCTCTACAATGAAGGGTCATATTTGTTGAAGTGACAAAATATTCTCTTTTGCTTAGATATTGTTTCGTTTTTGTCAGGGATTAGGCTGGGGATCTCCCTTTAAGAGTGGGCGGGATACATGTCTGAGCGGTCTGTTCCACACCTGTAGCCAGTTTCAATCATCACTATGCCTGCTACATATGTCCTGTCTGTATGTGTCTCTCTGTTGGTCAGTTAGTCATTGATGTCTCGTCTGTTCTGTTCGCTGTCTGGAGTCCAGGTCTGCTGTACACCTCAGGTTGAGGGGCGACCTGCATCTCACGTCGATCGGTACAGTCATTGTCAATAAAGACTTGTTTGAACTCAGCCTGCCTCGGAGTCCTGCACTTGGGTCCTGTCCGTTACCCGTGACAGTTTTGTTTTGTTTTTTCCACATCCTCGCCAGGGAGTGGTTTTCTTCAATATTACGTGTGTGTGTGTGTGTGTGTGTGTGTGTGTGTGTGTGTGTGTGTGTGTGTGTGTGTGTGTGTGTGTGTGTGTGTGTGTGTGTGTGTGTGTGTGTGTGTGTGTGTGTGTGTGTGTGTGTGTGTGTGTGTGTGGTAAAGCATACATTTGAATTGACTGATGCTTTGCACAGAATAGTCAAATTACTTTGTTCAGTAAACATTAAGCATCCTTTCAGGTATCAAAAGGCTGGGCCAAGTATCCTCTTTTTTGATAATCAAGAAGTAGTTCCACTAATGTAAGGCCACACAAACAAATCTAAATACCAACTGCATAAAATTATTGATGGATGGCTAAATATAACCCGAGAAGAATAGAACTGTCACTTACAGTGTCATAGTGACCCACATTCATACATTGAGCATGCTCGAGATTCAGGTTCTCGTACTTCACATACCTTTCCTCAAGCCAACCTGCAGGTCTCAATGCAAAACATCTGATCTGTTACTTACTACAAAACAGTTTTTGGACAAATTTTCCACTTGGAGCTTATTTGACATGATTTATTCACAGAAATTACAAATAACTAGTCTGTTTCTCCAACCAGTTTTTCCCTTTTTACATCCAATTATTTCACTTCCTATACATAATGAATACATAGATCTTCACTGCTAGATTATTTTGGCAAGGGGTTTTCTTTTTAAATGATAAAGTATTTTAATAGCTGTCTGTGATCCAGATGGTAATAAATGCATTGTATGTAACAATATAAATCTCTTCAAAAGTCAGCAAAACTGTTAAGTCCAGTGCTACTCACGGGTAAATGAAATGTAAACTGCTCTCTTTTCTAG
Organism: Blennius ocellaris; assembly: GCF_963422515.1. Lineage (NCBI taxonomy): Eukaryota > Metazoa > Chordata > Actinopteri > Blenniiformes > Blenniidae > Blennius > Blennius ocellaris. The sequence continues at coordinate 13,258,729 of NC_137664.1, forward strand.
AATTTGAGTTTATGGGAATAACACAGTTTATGGGAAGTACCTGCAAACATTTCCCTCATTACCCATTCTGAAGCTTAGAGTACCACTCTGAAAGAGCCAGATCTCCGGCCTTTGCAAAATTCAGCACTGCAAATGCCAGGAAGCTTGAGAGAGGACACTGCAGTAGTGATCAAGAGAATGCTGATCAGCCAAATGAACAGTGATGGGATCTTTCTACGAGGTTTGATACCACAACCTCCGCTTACAAATTCTGTCTGTGACTCAGAGTGGTACTTCCACAGCTCTTGAATGTAGGTGAGCAGCAGAATCACTTTGGTTTGCCAGGTTAATGATGCAGTCCAGGAACAACCGGTAATGCATAGTAATGTTGTTTAAAGAATACATCAAAAATGATATCTTGCTTACTTTTTTCCCACCTCCAGGCAGGAAGACTGAAAATCATGAAACAAAGAACATGCTAAGGCACAAGACAAACGAGATGCATTTAGAATAGTTACAACATGTGACTTTGTGGATATGTACAGTGGCTTTTGTGTCTTTAAGAAATTTAATTTATTGCCAAAAGCATTGTTACCAAAAGATATACAACTAAACCAGAGTTATCGTATCTCATGTTTATTAGTTGGAGTGCAAACAGTAATGAAGCTTTTGTTTGTGTTCATAAATGTTGTGTGGTAGCTGTAAGATAGATGGTTATGGACACTCTTGTTCTCATTTAGATTTGAAACATCATTAAACCTTGTTGTATCATGCTCTTACCAAATAGGAAACAGGTACTAGTAAATCACATTTCCATAATACAAGGAAAGATTGATGTTTATGAGACTTAATTACTCCTTCAAAACAGATTAGAATTCTGTTCTCCATCGCCAGTAATGAGGGCTGCACCTTCCAAGAATGCATATTGACAACAGAAGGGATAAATTGACTTATAAATCAGCTTCTTTGGGGGACTGCTGCCATGTTTCGCCTCGGGGCGGGTAATGAAAATACAATGAAAAAATGGGACGACATTTGCCACAAACACAGCACAAGGGATCCATATTTTAAGTTCTGCTTCCATGAGTTGTTTGTTTCTTACATCAATCAGAAATGTGATAAATTACTGGAAACATGTGAGAAAACTATGAAACCTTGGCATCTGTCCCCTTGCGGTTGGTCCATCATAGTTCGAGTCAGTTGAGTTAAATCTACCCAAGCAGGAAGCTAACTGACACCCAAAACATTGGTTTCAAACATTTTCTGCATCTGCTCATTCTGTTTTTGGACCATCCATCATGTCTCAGACTTATTAGGTGTCAAATATGGTGCACTTAATCATCACCTCAGGCTTTCTCTGTGGCGTTTTGACAAATGCAATGGCGAATGCAAAATTTATTTTAATCCCAGTGATGAATTCAGAAGAATTGCTGCTCATGCTCAGGATCTGCTGACTGATTGACTCCCTACAGGCAGCACTAATTACAATATTTCCAGTGTTTGCTCACTCATAACATGTGCATATTTCAACATTTTACCATTGCAAAACTATAACAATTACATCATTTAATTATACCTTCCACAGGACAGTGGTATTGTGATGCTTTAGACAGTGGAGTGTTTATAATACATAGTCATTGTTGAGAGGTAAAGAGCAACTTATAGCAAAAATATATTATCTGTACTATATAATCACAGCTGAAGAAAATACATGATGCAGAAACATCTCTGTGCTCACACCAACTCCTGCAGCCCAGAGCAGATGCTGCCTCTGTTGCCTGGGGCTTCAGTTGGAGCCTGGGGATTCTGCAAGTAGGATCCCCAGGACGCCATTATTTTCCTCCACTTCTTTCCTCAACTCTCCACACCCTTCCACTACTTTTCTCTTTTAGTCGTTTCCCCTCCTGTGCCCCACCTTCTCCAGCACAGGTGGACAGAGGAATCCTGTCCTCATTACTGGCCGGTCTACATTGTGCCTTGCAGCATCCTGCGCCAATCCACACAAGTGATTATTTCTCATAATAGTGGCAGAAAAGGAAAATGTGAAGAAAAATGAGAGTGATCATGATTGTAGCGGGAGATTTAATCTTTATATATATATATATATATATATATATATATATATATATATATATATATATATATATATATAAACATCTGTGCCTATCAAAGCTCTACAACAGATGTGAAGAAGAATTGCTTGCTGCATTCACAAGGTGGCATCACAGTCAAGCGTGGAGTCATTCAAATGCAGCTTCACTTCATTTAATTCAGAAAGTTTGTCCTGCAGCTGCTTACCAAAATATCAGGTTTCAGCGGAGGGTCATTCCCCTTCAGAGCACAGCAACATTTTGCTTTATAAAAGGTTGGATGATTGTTCTGTTAAAAAAACAAAAATACCAAAGAATTTTTAGGGTTTTTATGTGTTTTGAAACAACTTTGCCGTTAGCTCCTCAAGTTTTGGCAAATTTTTATTTCTGACTGCACTTTATTGCTGTTACACATGCACTTTCCTCATACATAATGGTGACCCTCCTCTGGCAAATGGAAGATATCTTTCTCCTGTTTGTAAAAAAAAAAAAAAAAAAAAGCCTTCACATTTTGAGCAGACTTGCACGGATGCCTGATGACACTGTGAAACTGCTTCTTCTGAAGAGAATAAAACTCAAAGATAATCCACTCTCTCAGTTGTTCTCATTGTTTTTTTATATTACAGTTTACAGCAACTCACGGATGAGTGTAACTGGTTTTATACTTCAGGATTATGTTTTGCAAATGTTTAGTAAAGTACGTTGATGTATTTAAGACCTATCAGAAGCAATGTAAACATCCATTCATTGTCTGTACTTAATTATCTGATTCAGGGTTGCAGGTTGCTGAAGCTGATCCCAGTCGACCATGGGTGAAGGCAGTAAACAGTCTGTACAGGTCACCAGTATTGAATTATTAGAGGGACAGGCAGTTGAGAGAAAGAGAGACCAATCCACAGTTTCCAAGCAATTCTGCCCTTGTGAGTCATAGCCATAATAACTATTTAAAGACATGAGGCATTAAAGGAAAAAAAGGTCTGAAGGAGTAACATTTATATGAATGTTTTTGTCGACACTTTGATAAATGAAAAATAGAACAAACTAGGAGGCAATATGGTCACGCTCCAAATTAATTGAAGAAACCTTCATATAAGATCTATTTGAGAAAGAAAAAATGCATTGGTAGCATTCAGCATATTCATTTTATTATCTTTCACACTTGGATACAAAGCAAGCTCTCAGAAGTGTCACAGGGAGTTGAACCGAAGTAGTAAATTAATTCTTCAGCTAAATATTCCCTACAGCAGCAGCAGCTGTGCAGAGACGCATATGCTGACTGGATTATACAAACAGTGTAATAGAGTGCAGGCACAAGACGATAAATCATTTTTTATAACACTTTCAACAGGTAGCTATCCAGCTCTGTTTGTGGAAGGGTTTGTTTCTTTGGGTCCTGTGTGCTGTATGACGGTTCTTATTGGGTCCAATTATAGTTACCCTATGTGGCTGTTTCCAACTGCAGTCCATTAATGGCCCTTCATTTTTAATGACACCATGGCAAGTGTTGCTTTGGCTGAAGTTCTTTGAGCAAAACAGATGCTTGTGAAATAATAGAGTGCGAGTTTAGCCAAACCTGACCTCTGTACTTGGCAAACATGCAGTTCCAGACCTCTTCATCTGAGATGTGCCAAAAGCTTGACGCAAGTCTTTTTTTGTATCCATAATCTGTAATAAGTCTATCACCATAGTGACAATTAAAGAAGACTTTATGTTTCAGCATATATTGCTCCCCCACCTACTTTCACTGGGGAAACGGCGATATTAAAGTCTGCAGCATGTTTGGATGGGACTTACACAGCTGTTCAGGCTGTCGTTAGTCCAAAAACAGAAAATTACATTGTTTGGAGCTTGAAATGAATAACACCAGCTGAAAGAGTGAGTGACAATAAAATAGATGTATGAAATATGAATTTGTTATTGGTCAGCGGGGTGGAATTTACCAGACTGCAAACATTTAAATCTCAACAGTGATGCAATGGGTTTTCCGATTACAACCGTTGTTAGGCTCTGTAGGCGAGAAAAGTATTATTGAAGGTGTGTTCACTATTTGGTTATGTGCTTGTAGAAAGAACTGCTGGGTTGTGTTCAATAAGAGTTACATTGGAAGTTGTGTGTTTGGTTGAGGTATGTTTGGTTAAATGTGTTTGATGGCAGCATTCCCTTGGTATTGTGATTTTACATAGTGAAACTACAAATATCTGCACTCAACTCTTTGAGGCATCATCCTCTTTAAACAGCGGAGAATAGTGTAGACAGAAATCACTCTGTCAGAAAAGAGGAGTCCTGTCCATTTAACTTTGGTAGATTATATAGCACTCACACCACAATGTGAAATAGCAAGAACACCCAGCTCATTTCATCACTCAACACAGTAAACTAAAAGAAAATTAGCAAATAGAGGTGAATTGTAAGGGCTTGGGCTTTACCCTGCCTAATAGACAATATGCAGCCCCAGAAACAGCTGAATATGTCAACAGTCCTAAAAGCTAGATAAGAGACTACTCGACAGGCAATATTCCAAATTACCATCTGGGAAACTACAAGAAAACAATCTCACTTTCATATGAGACCAAAATCCAAATATACAAGAAAAAGCTTTTGTGTGCATGAATGAACCCCCTGATAATATATTTTCAAATATACAAGCAATATGCTCTCATTAACATGTGAAGTCTCCCACACATCTTTGCATTAGTTTCTCATACGCACGCACACGCACGCACGCACGCACACACGCACACGCACGCACGCACGCACGCACGCACGCACGCACGCACGCACGCACACACACACACACACACACACACACACCAAAAGGTTTTAAAACAGAAACTGGTGTTGGAGGATGACGCAAGAGTCAAAATGTGGTCCAACTTTATAATGTAACTTGATCATATCTCAACATTTCAAGTCAAAAAGTAACATCAGAGCATGCTGGGTATTGATTTTCTATTGTTTTAAAGTTTTAGTCATGTATATATTATTTTTGCACGTTGACATATATGAGGTTTCGTGTGTGAATACATTGGTTTTTGTGTGAGTAAAAATATAATTTCTTACATATTTAGGTATGGAAACACAATGATAACTTGTAGTGCTGGGCGACATTAATATGTTGCTGCAGATATACACTAAATGAAACTGATTCGGCAGCGTTCAGTCTTTGAAATATGCCAGCACTTGCCCTCCAGCAGTCATTCTGCCAAAGACCGTCAGGCTGCCTTTCCATTAGACTCCAACCAGGCCAAGATGATGAATGAGCTCTTTGCCACACACTGACCACTGCACAGTCGGTGCCACCAAAGTGTCCTATTCATCATGTGTCTTGTGAAAGCCTCATCTTTATAGAGGATTTCCCTCCTGAAATATTGAGGCAGATCAGAAAAGTGTGGTTAACCTGCATCTTTGCACGTGTGTTTGTCCAGGTTGGCGAGAGCCTTTGTTGGCCCATTTTATGCTGTTTGTGTCTTAGTCTTGGTCATTAAACTTAATTTTCAGATCTTGGACAAAATGCAACACAGATCGTCCGTCCATCTTCTTTATCACTTAATCCTACGTAGTTGCAGTGGCGCTATTGCCAGCTGTCAACCACAAACAGGTAGCCCCTTTCCTCAGAGGGAAAATACATTGTGACAGACAGTCATACACACTTACACCTAAAGAGTCATCAAAACAACTCACATACATTCTTTTGGACTGTGGGAAAAACAGAGCACCAGGAACTGGATTTGAGCCTAAGATCCTGTCACTATCAGGCAAGAGTGATTACCACCACATCACTGCTTCTCCACATGTATTTATGAAATATGATACTGTAAGATAAAAAGAAGCACTTACAGTCTATACTTTGTCTTAAAATTGAAATACATACAGTACATACTCACAGTATAGCACTTTAAGCTTGAACTTCCATGCTGCACATGTTTTGTTTGACATTAAGTCTATATGAGTTGTTTGGTTATTGGAATATGGAGGCCCATATTAACATAATATAGTCACATACTGTATAGTCTGCAACCCTCAAAAGTATTGAAGTGATGATGTTGTGATAAAGCTGAATTTATCATTTTAATTATTCTCTATTCTCTCACAATAAGTGCAGTTCTAAAAATGTGTGTTTTAATTAAGTTTTACCCTCAACTTAATTCTGTTCATTATAATTAGTTTTTTTCCCTCAAATATTAAACGTATGATATTATACTGGAAAAAGGCACAACTGAACCCTCTGATTTTTTCTTCTGGTGTTGTTAGCTCCAACATGAGCAAAATTGTTCAAAGTGACAATGTTAATATGCAATCATTAATGGGTAAAATATGTTCAAAATTATTTAGCATGTTAGCATTTGATTATTATCAATAAATCAGCTGAAAATACTTTATTAGTTTAATAAATACATCATTCAAAAAAGTGTGAACGTTTTGAATGATATAAGCCTTATTTATTAAGCTTTTATCTGGCTGAAAGATTAATTTTAATGTGATGTCCCAATCCATCCATATTACACAAGGTGATTGGAAAAATGGACCAGCTGCTGTTGCTAATGGCAAATTTGTGCTGATTTGTGAAATTTGATTTGATCTGGAATTCAACAATATTTGTGAAAACGCATCGTTTCCGTGTGTTCATTTCAGAAAGGTTTCCCAGCACCTCGGGCTGTTTACATGGAAATGGCAGAAACGCTGAAAACAATGTAGGAAGCATGCCAGCCCACAAGTTGACGCTGTTGGTTGTGTCTCCAATAAGACCACACACATGCGCGCCAACAACAATACGCTGTAAACATTAACAATAGCAGGTTCACAGACCTTTGTATGGATAGAAGACAAAGTTGGATGCTTTCTACCAAGTCCCAGAAGACTATGGACTCGGACTCATGCCATCCCGGAGGCCTCCATTGTCGTTATTGTTGCTTTTGTCGTGCACATGCAGAAGAACTGTTTACTACGGCCAGAACAGTAGCAGCATTTCAGAAAAGTTGCATTTTCCCCCATTCTCTTTTGGAATGTTTTCAAATAGTTCCACCTTGGGAGCCATTTTCAAACAGTTTTGAATGGTGCCAAGTACCATTGTTGTGTAAACTGACATCCAAAATCCATCTGAAAACGCCACGTAAACGGGGTCATATTCAGGAGCAGTCACACTGCTGCAGGACTGTCGGTTGCCTCTGTGAAGGTCTGTGGCAATTAATTCAAATTGTCACTGAACTATACTACCAACATGGCTGGAAAGAAGTTTGTTCTTTAATTTCAGTCCAACACAGCTGACTTTTTTTTTTCCGGCACATTCTCTGTGAACAAGCTGAACTCACATTTTAGACTTCAATGTGGTCACAACTATTTCTTCTGATTAGTTATCTTCGACCTGCTGCTCCGAGAACGAAATGCCAAGTTCGTCTGTATATTCAGAGACAGTGGTCAGGATAAAATGCACTTTACTACACACTAATTTAATTCTGCCAAGAGCTGCTGTCACACAGCCTTTCAGTTATTCATGTAAAAGGCCACCAGGAAAGGCCGATTTTCTGAAAGAAAGCAACTACTGATTATTAAGATGTTACTCTTAAACAGTTATACATTTTGATCAGTCTCTAAATAAAATTTTACTGTTTGTGTTTATGACATGCTGTCTCATGTCACGCTCATCTGATGCAGTCAATCCACTTGTTTGAATCACATCATTGAAGCTCAAGATTTGGTATGACAAAAGAAGTGTTATAGAACCCAAATCCTGCAGGACATAACTTTTAAGACTTTGGTGTGCAAATTTGTTGTTTTCTCAGTTTATTGCTTTGCAAGATAAAACTCAATACCATTTGTACCAACATTTGTGTACTGTTGAAATGCAAAGGCTCCATAATAAAAGTGCTGGCTTTATACCTTATCAAGGGGCCTGTTTGATGTCTCTGTTATAAGCCATAGGCAAAAAAGTCCCAAAAATAAACTATGTAAATCTAAAAATAATTGTGATAATCTCTGCGTTAACTTCTGAGAAACTCAAAGTGAAAAAGAAAAAGCCACAGAAAGGCACCAAATAAGGAATTCAATGTTATATCCTGGTGTAATAATCAGATTTTAAGACAAAAAAAATAAAAATACAGAAGAAAAAAGCAAAAGCATAACACTTGCACTAACAGAAGCTGTGGTGCAAGATATTGATTCACCCTCTCGCAGTCATTGTATCATCTCTGTTTTCATCCTCTCATTAGACGTGGGTCTGTGTCTCCACGCTCACTTGAGTTTCTGTGTCAGTATGTGTCATCGATGATCTGGAGACACATCGTAAACACCTGGGTGACAGACCTTGGCAGCTAATAAAATCTCAAATCTGTCTGCGATGTGACTTAATCACAGCATTAATCACTCAGATACTGTGAACAAAGCAGGTAAACAACCCTAAAGGTGCCAAACTGAAAATATCTCATCCACCTCGTTCTCTGGGGAAAAAAATTATTTCTGATTAGCAGGGCCGCATTTGAAAGGGACTATAAATATTCATAAATTAATTTCATACTTTGTTTAACCCCACTTTGAAGGGCTGGCTCGGTGTGAAATAATGATTGGAGCCCAGGGGTCCCATTAGGCTTCTGACTAATCCCAATAAATCCACTTCCATCAACAGTACAATTCAACTTGATTTGCTTCTAAATAATAGTGACAGCAGCAGCAGTGACACATTTGTCCTTGATGGCTCATGCTCTGTCCAACCTGTCACTTGGTGTCAGCGATCACCTGGATTGATTGCACCAATTTTGACGCGCAGAGTGCATGAGGCATATCTGTTCTCATCTGGGTGTATGACGCTGCATGAAGCAGGCGGTAAGGAGAGCCCAAGAGACGCTTCTAACAATGTTATCACGTATTTGACAGGTGGAGACAATGGCACGACGACATGAGTCAGTCACTTTGATTCAGTGGATGAAACAATCCATGCTTTGTCATTAGAATTTAGCCAGCCGATAAGTGCTGATGTGGAAAATATCAATGGTAAGGGGATTGAATACTTCAAATGCTCGTCTGGTGACATTAATGCCACAGAATTCACGACTCAATACAACAGTTTGGGAAAAGGAGAAGGCACTAAGTGAATAACACTGAGATTTAACAGTGGACTGCTTATGATTTTCATTTGCTGGGCCAAGTTATTAAACAAAAGTTATTTTAGCATGCATGTGTTGACATTGCAGCCACCTGTTACACTTGAGTCATGCATTTCACAATTACGTTGCACTCTCCGTTGCGTTTGGCCCAGAGGAAAACTCAAGACACCAGACAGTGCCTCTGGTGGAACAGAAGCTCATTTTCCTCCCCCACATAAAAAAGAAAAAGAAAAATCCAATTGGCCGATATAAAGTCCTTCAGATCACAGGAAGTAATCACTGAGGCACTGCAAAGCAGGACACAAGAACACAGCCTGACACTAGAGACCTACACAGGAACATCCAGAACACACAGAAGCCACCTAATATATACAGGTGAAGACAATCTCGCACTCAGGCTCAGGTGAAAGACATCATAGACAGCAATCTGACACAAGTAGGGGAAGTCAAAGGGCACATTCACACTGCAGGGAAATGAGACCCAATTATGATTTTTTTTTACTCACAAGTGACCTATATATGACCTGCTTTGTGGCCGTGTGAAAGCTTCAATTCCATTTTTTTCACACCAGACCCAGGCCTCAATTATATGTGGTACCAATGGTAGTATGTTTCCACATGAAAGTGTCTTGTCGTTGACATGTGACTGACATCACAGATATGCTCACAAATACATGAAATAAACAAAGTTAAAGGGTAAGAAATATCTGCCGACACAGGTCAGCGCATGTAGATCCATTTTCAAGTGGTTGTGAAATACGAGCCGACAAAATCTAGACAAAATGATGAGCGAAAGAAGCAGGAGAATGATGTAAAAAGAGAGTATAGCTTTTAATTAACAGCTTTTTAATATTTTGGTGGAGTCACTTCCTCGTTATCCGTGACATCAATCACACATCAATGATGAAACAGTTGCATGTAAAAAAAAATTCAGAATTGGTACCACATATGACCAAGGCCTGTGTCTGTTGTGGAAAAAAAATTGGAATTGGAGCTTTCACACGGCCTAAAAACAGGTCGGATATATGTCATTTTGTGACTAAAACAATCTGAATTGACTCTCATTTCCCTGCAGTGTGAACGAGGCCAGAATCAGAATCTCAAAGTAACACAAGAACAAAATGTGTATGTATCATGACACTCTTCACAATGCTGCATATTCTGTATTTCAACTATTCAACTTTTGCAAATCCTGAAGCAAAATGGTTGGCACTTTATCATGCACTACAAAGAAATCCCTTGTTTACATGATGGTTATTCTGTCTTTATTTCTACCAACTTTTAAATTCATCCTTCTTATAATTTTATATTAAAGCCTATTTTATAGTTGCCAATGTATCATTGTCATATTTATTATACTAGTTTTATTTTAAACATATTTAATACATCTTAGATCATTTCTTCCCAAAGCTTACAAAGAGTAAAATATTTAAATATTACTGTTTTTCAAATCAATTGCTGCTCATATTGTACATTTTACTTCGGAGGTAACTCTTATGTACATTTCATTAACTCAAACTAAACCAATCATAGTTTTATAAAAGAATGATATGCATTTACTATCTGTTTCCATACTGTGCAGATAACTTGAGTTACTAACTTGTGCAATAAACAGTGGTTTGCCTACGACAATCCACATAATGAATCCTGTCTGAACAAACTATCATCGTTATTATTTTTACATTTCAGGGGTACAGTGACTTTTTAGTTTGGTTGTGTCTTATCCCAGAACACAAAGGACATGAGCTTCAAAAAGACCCAAATGCCTTTTTTTCTTTAAACTGTTTTACATCCATTTTTTTTTAATTCAATCTGTCAAACATTAGCTGTGTTGTTCTACAAAGTCTCTTTGAGGCTCAGCCTTAGGCTACCCAGAAAAAAAAAAAAAAAGAATGAATTTGTGATGAAATTGTCATGATTTTTTCCAATCCCCAATGCAAAATGGTGACATTTAAAGGTTCCACAAACCAGAAATTTTGCATGAGACAAATGCCCAGGAAAGCAATGAAATGTTTCAGATAACAAGAATCTGACGAAACAGTTAGGAGAAGAAGGCGGCAGTGCCAAAACATCAAATCAAGTGAATGACGAATTAATGGAAAAGAGGAAAACAAAGAGATTTGAAAGTACTTTCTTGGGCGAATAGTGAGTAGGTCAGATGATGCAGCATGAAGCTAAGTAGGGTGGGTGTGGCTGCTCCAAAATATCCCTTATGAAAGCAGAGTGACAGTAAAGACAGTTAAGATGAGTTGTAACAGCTGTATGCATTCTGCTGCAATAACAAACTCAGTTCAAGCATTTTTATGAAAGGCTATCAGTTTCACCCTGATCTAACCCATGTGAATTTTCACACATTATACTAAGCATAACGGGGGGAAGAAAGTGTGTAAGTGTAGATTTTTGCAAGTTTCCATCCATAGAGCTGTACACTTGATGCAAGAGGTTATGGCTTTCACAGTGGGGAATAGATTTTCACAATTATCCACAGAATTATCTAATATGACAGTTTAATCCTTTCAGAGAAATATTCAGCGAGATCAAAGAATAGACTTAGACCTTCCAAAGTCCCTCCCTGTTGTTGCTGCATACTAATGCATCGTTTCTAACATCTGATTGCAGATGGAGCTTGACTCTTTGATTGGAATGGGTTCAGCATACTTTTCAACCGCATCAACTCGGGAACGCTTTCTGAAAATTTACACATACGATTATGCAGCAAGTCCTGTTTTTCTTGGAAGGCAATTGTATTCTGAGATAAGTGTTTACTGATCATTTCAATAAGTCAAGTGTTGTGGAGCTGTGAATGACCTATTTTTTTTTTCTCAAAATGAGAATGTGTTTAGGTGATTTGCCACAAGTTTTATGCTGAATGTTCTTCCTGATGCAGCAAGATCAGTTACGGATTAGTTACAACCAATGATGTAATCATTTACTATAAATTCAATAGGGCTGCTTCCCTAACCTTTTAATTCACCCACATTTGCTTATATTACTCAATACAAATACGAAATATCAGATGTGGACAATTGGACAATATGGTGACATATTTGATTCCACCATTTCATAATTAAAGACTTTTTTTTTTTCATTTGTTGTTCTCAGCATAGACTCATAGCAAAGCTACTCAGAAAAGCAGTTTCCTGGAAATGTTGCCACAGTATGTCATTTCAATTAGTGCCAAGAGGTTTAACAGCAGAAAATTAGCACAAGACTTTGCTTCTCTACAGATATATGTAGTTTTATTTACCACTTCTCAAAACATTATGTTATAATGTTGTGTGTTTTAATCCACTGGCAGAATTTGTACAGACTTCAACTGGGAATTCCTAGGAATTCCTTAAAACTGCTCATGTGTGCTATAGAGAAATAGTGCTGGTTTCAAGCCAAACAGGGTTATTTTCTGCTCATTGCAGTTCGTACTACATTAAATGATGAATAATATAATTTATTTGATGCCAAAAGTATATTTTTCCACAAGCTTGTATGTCACCGTTACTGACGTAGTATTTTTGCTATTCAAGGTTTCCTATTCAGGATACCTATCCTAATATCTGCATGCAACGTTAAACATGTATGTTTAACGTCTCTACTGGATGATTTACGTCAAGACAACTATAATAGCATTCCGAGTGCTGCCCTTCATGGTCTTGAGTCTCTTCACATTGCTACATCAATCTTGCGTTTGGATGTCTGCTTGTTTTGCTTCCTCCATCCAACACAGACAGATCTAAATGTATTACATATTTCAAGCATTTGGGCTATATCTAGAATTTCTCATGCGTATCTTTGCCAGAGATTCCATTGGTGTAACATGATGATTATTTTTTTTTTACATTAAGTTTAAAATCTCACCCCTCACACCTCTTTGTACGGGTGAGAACAGATTATTATACATCACATTAGAAATACCTGTCACGATACTTAAACAAACTCAAGAAACTATTTGTATTTTCACATCAATGAAGATAAAAACCTGAAATAATTATGCAATACGAATGAGTGACGACTCAAGGTGAATGGATTTATTCATTTTTCTTTTCTTTCCTTTATTGTCTTTGTTTGGTTTAGTTTAAATTGATTTATACCGCAACAGATGGTTTTCTTGCATCCATTTACAATGAGAAATGTGCACTCACATAAAAATTCACCGAGATGTAGTAGCTTCATGAAACTTTAAAATGAAACTATACATTCCTTACTGCTACAAACATCGACTTGTGTCACACTAGAGAAACAAGTACATGTGCCAGTCAGTACTCATTGTTGTTAAACACTTGTTTACCTTATTCAAAGTGCCCTGATCATTCATGTATATATATATATATATATATATATATATATATATATATATATATATATATATATAAATTCCCCTCTCGCCCTCCGCGGGCGGTCACCTGTTTTTCTATTCCAAGCTCGGGTCCTCTACCAGAGGCCTGGGAGCTTGAGGGTCCTGCGCAGTATCTTTGCTGTTCCAAGTACTGCACTTTTCTGGACTGAGATGTCCGAGGTTGTTCCAGGGATCTGCTGTAGCCACTCCTCCAGTTTGGGGGTTACTGCCCCGAGTGCTCCGATTACCACGGGCACTACTGTCACCTTCACCTTCCAAGCCCTCTCCAGCTCCTCTCTGAGCCCTTGGTATTTCTCAAATTTCTCATGTTCCTTCTTTCTGATGTTACCATCACTTGGCATTGCTACATCCACCACGATTGCTTTCCTCTGCCCTTTATCAACCACCACGATGTCTGGTTGGTTCGCCATTAGCATCCTGTCTGTCTGTATCTGGAAGTCCCACAGGATCTTGGCTCGGCTTGTATATATATATATATATATATATATAGACACACATATATATATACATGTATTCACATCCATGCAGAAGGACAAGGCAAAGAGAAATACAGAGAGAGAGAGTGAGAGAGAGAGAGAGAGAGAGAGAGAGAGAGAGAGAGAGAGAGAGAGAGAAGAGAGAGAGAGAGAGAGAGAGAGAGAGAGAGAGAGAGAGAGAGAGAGTGAGACATTGATTTTCCACATTAAATCCGTAACTGCATGGGGACTTTGTTGCCTAGTTTAACATCAGTTGGCTCTCTGGCCTTTTGCGACAACAACTCTCCATGGTATTTAATCACTGCCTATTAATTAGGAGAGGCTTATTATAATTCCTGAAGAAAGCCCGTCGACCGACATACCAGTCCTTTGTGAACAACATATCCACCAAAAGATCTATACATCACTGGTAATTAGGGGTAATTTGTGTAACTGTGGGTTCAAAACAGACAAATATGCTGCCCCTTTTGATGAGTACAACAAAGTTAGACTTGAGGCAGGTAAATGTGAATCTCCACGCAGATCAAGTACAGAAAACACATATCACATATAGCATGAGAAGGTAAAAAAAATAATATTAAAACACATTTGGTATTCATATATATTATTTCAATAAGTTTAAGTCACAATAAAAATGGAAAACATTTTCAATTGAAGCACACAGAAACAGATTTCTGTTCACACGTGATGAATGTGTTCATGACTGGACCTCACTTATTACTTCACAGCTGTGACTGTGTGAAGAACCGAGACTAACAAAGGAAACCTTACTGCATACACTGTATTATTTAATAGGCTTTAGCTCTACTGTTGAAGATGGTTACTAACAAATTGAACCATCAACATCCCATGTGCATTTCTACCACACACACAAGTGTATTCACTGCAGTGCCTCAGATCCTTGTCTGTAAAATGCCTCTCACACTCTCTTGCGCTTTAATGGTTTCTGTCTCTGCTTTCGAGAGAACTTATAGACAAACCTAACAAAACACAACAAGAGCTTGTAAATAATAGAGAGGGGAGAAAAAACCATTGTGGCGAGGGATACAAAGCCAACATGCTTTGTGTGACTGCAATGTACCAGCTGTGTACTTCTGGTTTATGAAGCCACTGTTATATGTAAAGTAAAATCAAACTATCAGTTTGTGTGAATGCATCCAAACTATATACAAAATACTCATAAATGTCTTTTATCTTACTTTATATGATGTTATCCACACGTTCACATTGTTATTCATATATGATTGTATACAAGATTTCAATGTTTTTTTTTTAACTAATAGTGATTGATATGGAATGATGTGAGTTAATGCCAAGCTGCACAGTATTCGGCAAAAACTGAGGTTTCATTAGTTTAAATTTAAGGGTTTTTAAGTAGGCTACCAATTTGCAGTGTTATGTAATGCCATAACTTTTTTTTATCAGAAGCACTTGAGTAAGAGAATACTGAGATGGAATTAATTAAACAGGTGCCAGGAATTATATAACTTTTATCCAAGTTATTGGAAAGATGTCCTGGTCTTTTATCAAGGAGGCGTGATATCTGAAGCCTTTGTCTACAGGGAGAATCAGCTTTTCAGTAAAGTTCTGTTTACCTGAGGAGGAGCGCCTCATTAATTCTGAGCTAACTCAGTTTCACTGACAGTAACATGATAGATGTTTGGCACTAAGTAACACTAACGCCTGGCTATGTACCCACGAATATGTGATCCATTATGAGCCTTAAATAAAACTCAGTCTGCTACTGTCAGTACATTATTTTAGCTGGGGTTTTTTTGTTTTTGTTTTTTAACAGCTGTGTTTCTATTATAATCATTTTCTATTATAACTACATTTTTTACAAGCTCATCAAAATTGGATGAGGGAAGATGATCAGGCACTAAAGTTGCAATCCTGTAATAGTTCTATCAATACAATCATTTTTGCATTGTTTCATCCTGTTGATCAAGAGGTGCTGGAGAAAATCCAAGGTAAGCAAGCATAAGAGTGCCAATTACTACAGCATATTCATTTCATGATATAATTTCAAGTAAATAAACCAAGGTCTGCCCAACCAAGCGTTGGGCAGACCACCCCACTGGTGACCTCCTGGTAAGGGTTAGTTTTGCTCTTAACTGTTACGTACTTAGCTTCATTAAGTGAGAATATTAATGACCACAATCAGTTACCATTTTACTGTTTACCCTCATATATTTCTTCTTAAAACAGTGTTACTAATAACCTCAAAATCAGCATCAGTTTATCTTTAAGTTTGAGCAACTTCTCTCAAAGGTGACATTTTTTCAACTAACCTCAACCTTGGGTTGCATTATTTTATAAACACAACCGTATCTTCACCTCTTGGAAAAATGTGTACCAAATGTGACATTACTGAGATATTAAGCTTGCAAGAATGACCCAATCAGATCAACATTAAGTTATAGTTACTATTTGAAACCAAAATGGCTTTGGTTCCAGCTGTTGGGTATAACAACAGAGCTGTTAATGATGTTACATGTTTTGAAAGCTCAGCATAAATGTGTTGGAAGATCCCATTTTAAAACATTACAATGTTGCTTTCAAAATCAAAGTTGTGTGGTGCTTGAGCCAATCTCAGGTCACTTTATTGGTGAGGGCAGGATACAAAATGGACTGGTTGTCAGTCCATCAGAGGACGAACACAGAGCCAGATTTAGAGTCACCAATTAATCTCACACACAGAGAAAACATGCAAACTCCACACAGAAAGGCGCCGGCCAGTGTTTGATCATTCAGCTTCTGGTGAGACTGTTAACCACTGCTCCACCATGCAGCTGCAGCCATAGCAATAATACACATTTTTAGGATTCTTCTTTTTTCCCCATAATGTTTAACTTCACTACCTTGATATCTGATATTATTTATTTATCTATCCATCTTTTTATTCACAGGACTATAGTTTGCATAGTTATTCTTCAATAGTTTGTTTCTGAGGTTTTAACTCGCGTGTATATTCACCCAACGTGCGGCCACACTTTGGTTGGGGGGGGGGTTTACATAAAGAACTGTGCTCGATTTCAGATCAGCACTTTCAGCACACACTAAAATTAACACACTGAAAAACAAGTCACTTTAAAAATGATGAATCAACTATGAAGAACACAATTAGAAAACCTTATTCATGTTGATTTATTTAGCTTTTCTTGATATCGATTCGATATTTTTTTTTAACACGTTAACAACGTTGCGAATGTGTTGAGGGAACACGCAGCTACATTCACTCTCTTTCCAACATGGCGGCACTCTGTGTGTAGAAATTTGTTTTGGATCGAAACGCTGAGGATTATTTTCACACTTGGACCGCCTGTCTGCTATTTGCTCAACACATTACCATCTCAACGCCGTCTATGTTGGTCTGTCTTGTAAGCTAACGGGATTTTATCCAAGTATCTGGGAAATGTATCGTCGAGGAGCGGCAAAGAAAGACCACAAGCCAGTGAAGAAGGATGTGAGTGACAGTGATAAATACGCCGACCTCTTGGTGTTCGGCTATGCCTGCAAACTGTTTCGGGACGACGAAAAGGCTCTTTACCACGATCATGGAAAACATCTTATCCCATGGATGGGGGACAAGAGCATCCTGATTGATAGGTCGGTTGAACAAACGTAGAGCCGAAACACTATGCTAACCATCTCTCCTGTCCGATAGCGAACCCTCGGGAGTTTTGTCTTGCAGAAGCCCGTGGACACCCCAAAATATAACGACGAATGCTTTCATTTTATTTATTGCACGCTAATGTGTCTTTGGACGTCCTGAACTGACAGTAAATTGTATCAGAAGTTACTGCGATAACATGCTAATATGCAAAAAAGCCTTCCAGTCTCCCCAGACGATCAGTCAACGGTGCAGCAGCGCTCATACAAATGACGAGAGCTACGTTTATTAGCCATATGTGCAACAGATTAAATCACTTTGTATCTGAGCTGTTGTATTTGAAACTTCCTAAATTTGCATATGGGACAATCGAATTTCTGTTAAAAAACGAAGCTTTGCATCTTGGCATGTTAGGGGAATTTCCTCTGGAAAAAATACATTATATGCACACTCTGGCTTCAAAATGGAAACGTCTAATTTTACCTTCTGATTAAGCCCCGTGTCACTACTGTGTGACCTATTATATTTGCAGATATGTACATGACCAGAGCAAATTCTGACCAAGTCACTGTAGTTGAGGTGATTCATAAGGACACAGTAGTTGGGCCAATATGCAGTTCAACTACTGAAAATGCTGAAAGTCGCTTTCATCTTCAATGTTTCTGCAGGTGAGGGAGTAACCTTGTTGTGGTCTCCTTGGAAAAAGCATCCAATGCTCTTCTCAATGCATTTGATCTTACTCTGTTGAATCACCTTGGTCTGCGGTCACTGCCACCGACTTATGTTTCATTTGTACAGCCTTTGTATGTGTGTCTTTATCACATAACCCAGTTTTTCCCACAGCAAGGTAGGCTAAGGGGTCCTTCCAAACCCCGAATGCCCTCCACAGCACCCCCTTTTCTTTGTCTCCGTGAAGAAACTGCAACAGAGCGATGGCGTAGAGGGACGAACCCTGGAAAATGTCGTCCATTTGGGTTCTTACGGATAGGTATTTATGTGCTCGGGTTTGTGTGAATGTAACTTTCTTTGCAGATGTAGAAGTAATGATGAATGTTACAGGGGGGGAATTGATCCCTGTAAGGTAAGAGGCGAGTTGCTTTGTTTGTCTTTCTTTTTTTTTATTTTGTTTTTCTTTTGTTTGGATGTAGGGTTCTTGTTTGTAATATTTGTCCAGGAAGGGAATAAAAGCTTAACGCTATATTCAGAGTAGTATTAAAAAAAAGAAAAGCTAGGCTCATATTTAGAGCATTAATGTGTTAAATGAATATTTTCAGACAATATTGGTCTTTTCTAGTATTATGCAGTTATTCTTCCTTGTGGCAGTCTTAGAGAAGTAGAACAGTTTAATGCTGTAAATTGTGGTTTTACACCCCACTACCTTGGTAAGTAGGACCATGTGTCATGTTTAAAGCTTAGTAAACTCCCTTCCCTCTAATCCTTTTTATCATTCAACAGATACGATGGGCGTGGTCACTTGCATGACCTTTCAGAGTATGACAGCGGGTCATGGAACACGTCCTACCAGCTGTCGGAGGAAGAAGCCAGGATCGAAGCGCTTTGCGATGAAGAGAGGTATCTGGCTCTGCACACTGACCTGCTGGAAGAGGAGGCCCGCCAAGGTAAATGCAAAGCCTGTTGTAACATTCAATAACATAAAATGCACTGAACTGGTTCATGAGCTGAACTCAAAAGATCTGGGACTTTTTCTTTGTACACAAAAGACCATTAGCTCTCAAATATTACTCACAAATGTGTCTAAATCTGTTAGTGAGCACTTCTCCTTTGCCGAGATAATCCATCCACCTCACAGGTGTTGCGTTTCAAGAGCCTGATTAAACAGCAGGATTATTCCACAGATGTGTCTTAGATGCGTTATTGCTCTGTAGTTTTATCAAAATTGCTTACAAACCAGTAACTGGGTAAGTTAATGTGAGTGATGTACTGATTTGGCAGCTGATTTTTAGACTTGATAGCAGTGTAATGGCTGAGTTTGCAGAACCAAACATAGCTAAAGCTTATCACCGCAGCAATGAGACACCTGGCGTTCATTATCGACTTCATCACTTGGATGTCATTATACTAATGACTTTTATAAAGTCATCTGTCGAGCTCATGTCAGTCGCCTTACTGTTTCACAAGTACAACTCTTGTAGAAGCTAAGTCAGTGTTTGAGTGAGCATCCAGACCTGCAATCCTGTTGTTGCAGTTCTCCTGCAGGTCATCACCCGCAGTCGACAAGCCGAGCTGTATAAACAGGAAAATGGCAACTTTTGCATCCGCAGCACACTTTAATCTCTGCTTGTTTACAAAATGTGATTTCCCTGGGCAAGTTCTCAGAGTGGAATGACACCCCCAACCCCTCTTTTTAAAGCGTTTTCAGCTTTCTGTCTTTAAAAAAAAAAAAGGCACCACTATGACTCTTGAACGCAAGCACTTCCATCTCTATGGAAATCGATTGCGACTCATCCAGGGCGCTCGCAAATTACAATGAAACTGGCTGTGTTGATGACAAAGCACCCTTGCAAAAGACAGACCTAATGAATGTAATTGAATTAATAAGCCACCGTTTTAAGTGAAATATGGTGTTCTATGCCCAAACTGACAGAAGAGAATGAGTCAGCTAATGGTTTGTGTCACACAGGCACTCTCACTCGCAGAAGGTTCATCCTCCAGGCTGCTTTGCCCTTGAATTTGGAGGCCTGACCTCACTCAGGCTATTACCCATCTGTCCACTGAAGGCACAATGGGAAAGCAGCAGAAGTGTTGATAGCTTTTGTTGGAATGTTGCCCTTGACTTTTTTTTTTTTTTATTATTCATTAGACTAAAGATCTTCAAGAATTTCAGAGGGAAGGGGCAGGTCACAAGGGTCCAACATGCAAAGGTCCAGACTTTTTTAAGTCAATAGTCTAATGCATATGAAACTCAGATATTTTGATTGCCAAGTACTTTGTGAGAATCTAATAACAAATAGCATATTTCTCTTTCCTGAGAAATATGCCTCTGTGTCTCTCACCTGTTGCTTCTGCTTCAGTTGGCTCTCCTGCAGAAGACTTTTGGCGGCGTTTCTCCCTCCGCCTCTTCCTCTCCCACATCTCTCTCTCTTCATTAGCAGCAGCTATCCTTTCCTGATCCTCTTTTGCTGCTTCAGCTGGCACAGCAGCATTGAGAAAAATCCAGAAATATTCAAAAGAAATTAGTTGACTAGCTAATCATGCTGGGCAGAACATTCAGGGTTTTTTTTTTCTGATTGTAAGTTTTGTAGGGACTTCTGTTCCTTATTATCTCTGGAGCTGCACAAAATAAGATAATCCCTTGCATGATTACTTAGATCATATAAGAAATGAAGATTCTCAGACACAAGGATTGTGTTGAGAACATAGACTAAACTGCGTTAATTTGAGTCAATATTTGTTAAGCTTGGTCAAATTTGAGCAGCAAAGCTTGTGATAGAAATCATTCATGAACATGAATTATTTATTTGTGTATAGTAGACCTCTGAAGGGGCTTGCCCCAGACTTTCTTGCCCAGTCATTTTGACTTGCAGTGTAAAATCTGACAGAATATTTTGTCATCTTTCATTCTTTTTCTTTTTTTTTTTCTTTTTTTTTAGAATTGAAGGACTGGTTTTACGAGACAATGCTACAATAGCTGAATCTTCTATAAATGAGGCCTGGCATCAATGTGATGATACTCTACCAGGGGCCTGCAACCTGTGGCTCTTTAGCCCCTCTGTAGTGGCTCCCTGAAGCTTTCACAAAATTTTACATCAATGCAAATTTCAACTTATTTTTTATAATATTTACCCACCCGTCATTTTCAAAAGGACTCTTAACTCTTGGTTATAAAGAGCTTTAAAAAAGTAAGTAAAATGTCAAGGCTAAAATCACAAGATATGAGAAAAAAACTACTAAAATCCTTTGCAAAACCGCTTAAAATAAGAGCCAAATCAGTAAAACATCTAAAATGTAAAAAAAAAAAAGAGTTTCAAAAATGCTGTTCTTTCTTTGTATTCTCTTCAAAATGGCTGAAAATGTAGTGCTTACCATCTTAAATCATAAATGAAACTTCATAAATGCAACATAAGATATAGTTTTTGCACATATACCAAAACTATGTATATTAAACATGAGTCGTGTCAGCCTCATTTTAAAGGTGAGATATGTTTTGCAGCTCCAGTTCAATTTTATATGGTGGAAAGTTACAAAAATGGCTCTTTTGGTGATAAAGGTTTCAGACCCCTCTACTATATTATCATATAATATGATAAAACTAACAAAAGATAGGGTTATAATCAGCCAGACGGGCAAATAATATTTGTAAAAATGTTCTTATTACAACAATGATTAAAAAGTATTTTAGCACTAGGTAACCTGGATTGATGCCGATTTTATATCTGTTGAATTGCAAGTGTAACATTCAGCTTTTGACATTATTGGGAGCAGTAGAGCAGGCAGTAGAGTGGATTGTGTCTAAATAGAACCTTGCAGTTTTGAGACCCTCCAACTGTCCACGTTGAATTGCCCTTGAGCAAGACAAGTTTGGATTGCTATAAACTTGCTCCCCGTTTATGGACTGAGTCTGTCGCATGACAGCCGCTTCCCATGGCGTGTGAGTGGGTGAATGAGACTTAACATTGCAAAGTGCTTTGGGGGCTGCTAAATCAGTGAAAAGTGTATTATATTTGCAGTCCATGTAGCGTTGAATGTATGGTGTGCTGGTGAGTCTCATCAGTGAATGAACACCCACAACGTGGGAATTTGGCCAGAGCCATTCTAATGACTTGCATAGTAGCACAATTATGTGTTTCTCTGCTAGGTTTTTTTTATATCTGTAACCATTTTCTAGGAATTATAGACAGTCTAGGAGTTATCGTTACAACAATTGCACATGGTGAATCCTGTTAGCTCTGGCAGGATAATTAAGTAAGGGCAGAAAACAAAAATAAATATATTTATGGAAGATAAAACAAAGCCATCAGAGAAATAACTGATTCAGCAGACATCATGCTGAATCTCCCCACAGTGCCAACAAAGCTCTTAAAAGTTCACATCTTCGCTGGCATTTATCTGCTTTACCTCCTCAGTGAAGAGGCAGGTTGGCAAAGGAGATACTCTTTCAATATCAGGCAGAAATCCACAAAACCCTTCAGTCAGTCATGACTTTGAGACCAAAATAGTTCGAAATGCTTTGTCACATAGTAAACATACATCCACCATTGTGAGCAATGATGCAGTCGGCCTGTGAGCAGGTACTTTCAGGCTTGAAGTTCAACATAGGAAGGAACCTCCTCATTTGCTGTTTCTCCAGCCTTCTTCACACAATAGATTGTGTTGCTTCACTTTGGCTGTGGACGTAAGCAAAGCTGCATCCGTCAGGCCGGTTCAGTTGCTGTAATCTGCTGTGGGCCACTCGTATCAACGTGAATGGGCAATTTTCCAGTGTACACAGAAAACTGACATTGATTCAGTGTGTACATAGAAACCAAGAAGTTTTCACAGTCGGTCCTGTCGTCATTGTGTTTGTCAGCGTAAGAGAGAGCAAGCAGATCAATGGGAAGCATGCAGCTCTCCAATAAAATCAGATTTGACCAATTTTAATCTAAAAAGAACAACAATAAATGAGCAAGTCGATGTGTGCCGTTCCATGCTGATATTGTGACAACCGGCCTCGAAACACATCAATGCATTGGAAACACTTGACTTTTGTTTCTGTTCTCTTTGTAATCATTGTGGATATACACTGTCTGAATTTCAAATAGAATCTGTAGTATTCATAGCATCAGTAACATTCCCATTGTCGGTATCCTGCTATTATATAGACTCTCATTAGGGCTTTGTTCTAATTTCGACCACATTAACACTGATCAAAGACCATGGGTTTGTTCATAATTGGAAAAAAAATCCTTTTAAAGTATAAATACATGTATTCAAGGGAGCCGTTTTGTCAGGTATCCAAAAATATCAAAGCCATCGTTGTGCTGTACGCTCCAAACATAAGCTTGCCTTTTTGAAATACTATCTATATCGGATGAAACAAAAAGTAGCTGCAGAGAGACCCCAGGGATCGGTCTCACTAACAAACACATTCTGGAGAGGTGTGTTTGTGCTGTGAATGCAATCTGACCCAATAGCAAGTTTTACTCTCCAAGTTGGAGCTAAATGGCGAGTGTAGCCAGGTTTTGGAAAAAAAAAAAAAAAAAGAAGCTTTCCAGCTGGATTGAGCAAAGGTTCAACCTTGACTGCCTGTGTGATGCATTGCTTTCTTAATATTTGAACTTGTACGTCTCTGATCCCTGCTTTCTTGCGGTTGCTTCTGACACTTTTAAGCTGTGAAGGGAGTGACATTTTACCCTTTTCACGATGCGCTTTTATGCGTTTATTTTTAGTCATTTGTTAACCACATCAGGTTTACTGTCGCATCCAGTGGTTTGAATCAGAGCAAACTGTTTGAAAATATACACACATATGGTCTTAGAGTGTACATCAGGCACCATGACATACGAGAGCGTCTATGTATTATTGTGCTTTTTCTACTGTCATGATTTTGTTCATTCAGCTTCAAATTGGAACGAACGCTTGAGCCCGATAATTACAGGGTTGAGCAGATAATTGCAGTCATCACTTCGTTGCAATTGAAAACTCCCATTTTAGAATTTTCAGTCAGTCATCGGATGTTTTAAGTCACAATTTCATATAGCAAACTCTCTGTTGATTACAAAACATCTTGTCTTCTTAAACATTGCTATGTCTGTGGTTTATTTATTGATTCTACACTCCAGAAGGGTTTTCTTTCTGATGCTGTACTGTGTTTGGCATCTTTTGGTCCTGAGCATGCACAAGTGCGAGAGCAAGCAGTGAGTCAGATGAATAGGTTATACATGGCATGTAGACTTCAACCCATAGGGGAGAAATCCAGATGTGTTCATCGGATTTCACATAATCGGCTAACTGCAGATACTTGATGAATCTTCTCAGAATCATGTAGTTTACATGTTCACTTGAATACTCTGCTGATTTGGGATAATGATGCGGTTTCTAACAGGTTTATGTCGTTCAAATTTCCTCTGCTCATTTCTTCCACAGAGGAGGAGTACAAGCGTCTGAGTGAGGCTCTGGCGGATGAAGGCACCTACAATGCGGTGGCTTTCAAGTACAGCGCGGATTACTACGACCCTTCTCAGCCCACCGAGGAGGAGGAGGCCAACAAGGAATCCGGTGAGTACTTGCATCACTCCAGATCACCTGACTATTGGGTTCTTGGTTATGGAAAAATGGGGCGAAATTGGAATGGCAGTACATACCTCTTTTTAATTGAAGAGGCACGAGAATGTGGAGTCTGGTGCTTTGTTAACCAATGTGCTACGTCTATGACTATACGCCCGTTTAGACTTGTGGTTCATCAGACTAAACCTACTGTAATAAAGATCTTTGTACCCATAAACAGACCTGTGTTCAACACTTTCCACGAATGTGCTCACTCTCGGGCCTTAAAACTCAAATTCACAACGCACGTAAGCACTTCTGCAACTTTAAATATTTGATGTAGAGATTGCTGGAAGCACTTGTGACCTGACAGCTGCACAGACAAGACGCCGCTCTGTCTCTGTGGGGACTTCATAGAGTTGAGTTCATGGTATTAATATGTCTGCCGAAGCTCCCGATGACAGTACAACCGGCCTTTGGGGAGTATGCCAGTGAGGGTCGTGTGTCTCATTGGCCATTTGATCTACTTCCAGCAAAACTCTTTCTTTAAAGTCTTTGACATTATCATAAATGCAAATGTGGTCTAAAAAAAAAAGTTCAAGAAAATCCTCCCCCACAGAAATGCAAATTCAATGCTGTCAAAAAGGCCACGTTTGGGCTGACGGATACAGACACACATGATCAGAATACCAGTCAGAAAACATCAACACTGTTATTTCCTCTTCAGAATAAAAACCAAACAAGCCAAAAGGTTAATTGCAGTGTCATTTTCTTATGTCTTTTTTACGTCAAAACAGGATGAACACATTTCATTGTTTGACTTGCTTAAGACTTGCACACCAGTGTTTTCACTCCAGTGAATTTCATGTCTTTGACTGAATATATGTTGTCTTTTTGTTGAGTGTTTCTTAAGTCGTCCACTTTCCTCACACCAATCCACCAGACTGTAAACACACGGTCTGACTTTTCATGCATATCAAGCTTCTGAGTGAAGGTTGTCCACACTGTAGCGTTTCAATATTTTAGAATTGTGTTGAAAAATCAATCTTGTTAAAATGTCTCACCACCAGCAAGGTTCCTAAATTTCATCCCACTAAGCAGCATGTTCCAATTAAAAGTTGAAATAATGCAGTTATGTAATTGGTGTGATGATTGAGAAAATGCCTTACAATTGCAGCTCTGTAACAACAAATAATATGATGATTTTGGCTTTTAAAAAAATGTAATTGACAATAGTATAAAAAGATATTTGATCAATTATTGTAACTAAATTTTGGCAAAATTGTAATACATTATTACGTGATTGAAGTAACATAAAAAAGAAATCCTTTCAGTATGTCGTAACTCCAGCCAATGATGTAATAATATATAAATATGGCTGCTTTTCATTGAAATAAAAATAGTTATTTTTTTGCAGGTTTTGTGCACTTTGCTTATCAAAAACAATTTTAATGTTCATTCATTGAGGATACAAACTCTACAACACTGTCAATCATGGTTGTAACAAATCTTTTACAACTTCATAACATTATTGACAAGCGATAACATTATGGGCTTTATTACATTCAGGCTCTCCAGAATTGTTACTGGCTGGTATTACATCATTGGTTGTTAAAAGCTCTTTTAGC
Source organism: Blennius ocellaris (assembly GCF_963422515.1). Taxonomy (NCBI): domain Eukaryota; kingdom Metazoa; phylum Chordata; class Actinopteri; order Blenniiformes; family Blenniidae; genus Blennius; species Blennius ocellaris. The sequence goes on from NC_137664.1 coordinate 13,285,166, forward strand.
AGGCTCCTATGTGATATAAGATGACGTGAACACTCTGTCTGGCTATAAGGCCGAGACAAAAGCCGATATTTAAGTGAACCTCACAACAAGGGACATCTATATTTATTCTTTCCTTCAATGTCGAATGTGGAAAATTAAAGGAATTTTAATCACTGTGTACATTTTCTACACTACAAAATAAAATCACAGAATTAACAAGATTTTCACCTGTACACACATTGTTATTCTGCTCGGGGGTCTGCATCCCATGATGCTTTCACCACATGCGGTTCTTCTGTAGTGGCTCCCTGTGGCTTTCACCAATATATGTATGAATAAATATCTTTGTCTTTCATTTTGGTGACGTCAGTTTATCTTTCAAAGTGACTTATTATCTCACAGTTTTAGTTGACTACTGGGACGCTTGAATAAGAGAATAGTTCATTATTGTAAAAAGATACAGTCTTCCACTTTGCACCCTGTTACAAGAAGCGCTTTTTATTGCAGGTGATGAATGTTGAGTTTCCAACCACAACAAGATGAATACGTTCAAATAAATAATTATTTCCGATTGAAATAGTTTAATTAGATGGGGAAGCTGGACAGATTAGTTTGCTTTTGCTGCCAAGAAACAAACAAAAATGTTATTTTGAAATAGTTGCATAGTTAAAAGTAGCTGCAATGCCTAAAAAAAAATAGTGAAGCGGCTCAAACAACCAAAATGACCAAAAACACAAAGTAGATATTTTTTACAACTTACGCAGATTAATGACTTAATAAATAGACTTACAAATCTACAAAGTTTATTTATCCAATGCTATTGATAATTGTGCATTGTTTGAATGTAAGACAAAGATTGATCTTATTGGCTTTGCTCTGTGTTCATGGCTTCTTGTTTAGCATTGAGATGAAGTCCAAAGACCTTGAATTGCTTTGGTGTTATGTAAATTCTGTCTTGCGTATATTTGGATACAGCTGTGCTATTATCCATCCGGCATTTCTTCAGGCTGGAACTTTTCACCCACCGGACCAAGAAATGTGCTCTCATCTATTCATGCATCACATCCATTAGCCTGCTACCGTTCTTAGCCGCTTTTCACATGGGGTTTGTTGTATGTCGGTATTGTTATGTGCGTCAGGATGCGCCAGAAAGGACAAAGGAATTGCTCTGCAAACTGCCATTTCATTAAAGTAAACAACTGCGTACCTTCAAACATAAACATGCTGGAACAAAGCTAAAGGCTGGCTCGATTCTTTTTGCATAAATAATGGCAAGCACGTGTTCAAGCTACTGAATTTGTATTTCAAATTGAAAAGAAGATGCACAAACGGTTGGAAAAACAAACAGGTGCTTTCTATAAAACTTGATTTCCGTCAGTTAATGAAAACTGCTTTTGTTGCTTCCTCACATGCACAGAGGAGACGGAGCCTGAAGAGAGCGAGGAACCGTTTGTGGCTCCCGCAGGGCTGACCATCCCTCCCGATGTGGAGCTGGTGAGTGGTAGATATTCTGCTACCTTACTGTTGTTGATACCCCAAGTGTACGGTGCTCATCTATACAGCGAGTATGTTTTTTTGTTTGTTTATATATATATACAGTATGTATGCTCCATGTGTTGTATAACCCCATTAATTTACATCCCCTGGAATCAGTTTGAATCCAGTTGGGGGAATAACGGCACACAAACTTTGTCGCAAACAAAAACAACAAAGAAGATTATATATTTGTATGCTACTGCTAATTAAAATGCAATGACATCCACCTTAAAAAAAAAAAAAAAAGTCCTAATTAGCTATAAGTCTGACTGTACACGCAAAAGTTGTGAGCAGAATCTTGACTGAAGAAGCACCCTTAAAGTGTATAATAAGAATTAATGAATCTCATAAAATGTGTATATTCTTATAAAATAGACAACGACATGCCACCCAATGAAAACTGCAGTGGCAACATTTGACTAAATAATGTAAATGGCTGCTGCTTTGTTCTATCTGGTGTCAGTAACCAAGGCCCCGACGACTCCCTCCAGCTGCCACTTTGTTATGTATGACAAGAAGGGGTGAGCTTTCAGACAGCGCTGGACTGTGTGCATATTCAGTATCTACTGTTCTCTGTAGACAACAAGCAGAACACTCTTATATGTGCATACATATACAGCACGTCGTTGCTCCAATATATAATGTCCATCTATTATTCATTGTGTTTTCCTTGCTGTACGTTTGCAAAGTAATTCTTTGTGAATATGTTGAAGTGTGTTTTTCTCATTACGCAATGTTGCTATCAAGGGAGTAAATCAAGTATGAAGTTTGCAATTTTGAGTTTCACTGGGGATGAAATCTTAATTCCTGCGCTCCGGATTGGAGTTATCCTATTTTCATTGTCACAGGTTTTTTTTTTTTTTTCCCAGTCCATTGTTCATTCATCAAATTGTTAAAGAAATAAGTAAGATGTGAGTGTTTGATAAACCATTGTGACCACTGATATTTTTAAACTTAATGTCAAAAGATTTTAATTTGGCCAAATCTGGAACATTACAACAACCATGCCAAGAAAACTTGTCAAAGGACAATCTTAGGGCAAAAGTGACTCCACACCACACAATGTACAACAGACGCATGACTAGCATATTATATAGGCCCCCTTTGACTACGTTTTTGTGCGAAAGACAGTGAAGTGATACTTTCAAACCAAATTGAATCTCTCGAATCAAAGCACGGATTACGCATACTTCAGTATCTAAATGGCCTAAGACATAGCTGTGAATGGTATGCAACACTTTCAAGGTCCTGACATGCTTTATATGTGTATTATGGTCGACATTTTTGCTCTTTTATTGATATTAAGTGATGATGTTTACCACATGTAGATCACTTGAACATAAAACGCACCCTTTTCCCATAATGGCCAAGTTCTTAAATGGAAGTGAGAAGGGTCCTTGTAAGTCGGAAAGTCCTTGGCAGATTAAAACACAATAATGGTCCGTGGGCGCAGGGGCATGGGCATCTTCTTGGCCACTGTTTTGAAAGCTGCTATTTATTATGACTTTCTTCCTGATGAGATATGTGTGTTCTTTCAGAGATTGCTGCATTTCTCTTGTACTCTTTTAGTAATGACAGTGATTAATCATTGCAAGCACACAAGGCGACCAATAATGAATGAATAATGGACCATTTCTTGTTCTGCTGATTTCCACCTCATCCGTACCTTCAGAATTAATGTCATCGCAATGAGCATGAGAGCGCCTGGAAAACGTTTCAGACACACTGAGCATCGACTCCTTTTCATAGATTTCACACTGGAATTTTAAAGCCACTCAGTAAAAACTATTGATTGATAGATGGATATTACTGTTTCTGGGATCTACAAGAGTTATGTAAAATTTTCAGCCGTGTAATTATTATTTTTTTTGGGATGTTTCAGATGTGTACTTAAGAAATGTGCCATGTTTTTTTCCTTTGTAGCCGGCTACCATCAAGACCCACAACATCATTGAGAGGACGGCGAACTTTGTGTGTCAGCAAGGGGCTCAGTTTGAGATTGTACTGAAAGCCAAGCAGTCCGGTAACTCCCAGTTTGACTTTCTCCGCTTTGACCATTACCTGAACCCGTATTACAAGCACATCCTGCGAACCATGAAGGAAGGTCGATACAACCTCACCTCCACCAGCAAGCAGGACGAGTCACAGGGTGAGTTGAAGAAACGAGCTCTCCCAATCCACTGCAGTCCGCAACAAACACGGAAGAATTTAATATGCAGAATGTGTGTGTGAATAAGTGGCATGCATACATATCAGAGCGCTGATACATAAGTCATCAAACACACAATTGTGGACCAAAGGCCCGATATGAATTATTTATTACCTCAAACATGTTTTTCATACATACATTTTTTTTTACATTTTCTGCTCCTTTGTTGCAGATTCTCACTCGGATTCGGATGAAGATGGTGATGGTAGCTACCTCCATCCAAGCCTCTTTGCCCCTAAAAAGTGTTCTCGTCTGGAGGAGCTGGTGAAGGTAATGACATCGAATTGAATTGTGAGATTCTTACCATTGGTGTGTGCAATTTATAAAACATTACACTTTCTTTCTTTTTTTTTCTGGCTCAATTTGCGAATTTATTTTCTTCAAAATCACGAAGATCCCCTAAAGGTTTTAGATGTGATGACTTACTCTATCATTTTGAAGAAATTAAAAGTATCTTCCAGGAACATGTTTTGGTTGAAGGACAGCTTACTCATAAACAGTAGGCTGTATTAGTTGTGGCATGACTCAAACATGTGCAGGATTCACTTCATAAATGCAGAATTGATTAGTACAGAACAAACACTTGCATGCCCTAATTTTACATCTTGAGGTCCAGGACCCTCCATGGCCACATTAGAGACAACTGGGTTGTAGAGGTTGAGGTCGAGGGTGGTTCCCTGATCAAGGGTGTCTGGGAACTGTGGTTTAAGTCACTGGTGTAGAACACGTGGGATTTGGCTAAAATGTTTAAATGGAACCATGATAATAACATGATTATATGAAATATTATCGTCACCATGACTGGCCTTGTCCCTTTCTCAGCCTTTGAAAGTAATGGACCCAGACCATCCGCTGGCAGCTCTGGTACGAAAAGCCCAACAGGAAAGAAATGGCACGGCAGCAGTGACAACCAAACCAGAGGAAGCTGCAGCGAGTGCGCAGCCTCAATACTCCACTGACCGTAAGTGGTCTTTCTCTCTCGCATGATAACAATCGACTGACAACATCATTGTTTTTGGTTTTAGAAAAGTTTTGCATTCAGAACACAACGTTGATAAAACACAGAAACGCCTGTTTGCATATGACACCACTAGTTGTAACTGTGTTTATGTAACATTATGTAATATTCCCTCTCATTATGTAACTTATGAGAGGGGGGAAAAAGTCTCCAGATATGATCCAGTATCGTACATTTGTTGGAGAAGTGCTGTACAATTCAATCACATTTAGCACTCTTGATTCCTCCAGTTATTTTCGATCACCGTCATGTGCTTGTGAGTTTCAGAAAAGTTGCTTAACAGAGACGGAGAGACGAGAGTTTGGAAAACTTTGCACTCTGTGTGAAGATGTTGTTATTGTTCCAGTTTCACTTTAACATTGTCGTAACAAAATCATAAATCCGAGCACAAACTCCAGTGGTGCGATCGTGTGTGTGGATTTTCTTTCATCTGTGCACCGCCATCTAAACCAGTTATTGTTTTGGCGTGGCACTTTTGCTTTTGTTTAAGCGCAGAACTCGCCTGATTTTCTTTTTTCGATTGTATAAAGCCCTTCTGCTGATGCTGCAACATTAAGCATGTAATTTACTGAGAGAATTTTGAATGCAAAAATGTATCTTTTCACTCTTGAACAACCCTTTGCTTATAGCGTTTTGACTGCTGGTTATTCAACACAAGTTCTTGTTGCTGCAGCTGACCATATTCTTCTATAGACTTGAAGCGGTTTTCACTGCCTCGGCACCACAACAGTATTGTGTTCCGAGATCGACGTAGACCTTACCAGCTCACGGACCCACATAGAGACGAGGATGTGGGTCTGCTCAGCGTTAAATAGACGTCTTGTTCTTTGTCTCGTGTAATGTGTTTCATCTAATGTTGCATTGGTTGCATCTGCTCATCAAGGGAATGAAACAAGACATGATCTGAATGCAAATGCAAACGGTGATTCAAATATAATGCACTGTTATATTTCTTCAAAATTATTAGATGAGGCTCACTGGCAGCGATATTAATTAATCCATGATTTCCAAGTTCAAACCAGAGAGGTTTTAAACTTTTAAACATTCCCATTATAGTCCCTCTCAAGAGTCACACTTTTACAAGCTTTGACAAATGGACACATTAAATAAAAAACAGAGGTACCAGAATATCACAGAGGCACAGCTTCCTTGTGGCTTTAAAACTAGTTTAACATTCTCAAGAATAAAAGGTTTTTCTGTGACCAATTTCTTAGTGGAACTGTGCACTTCGCAACTACTTGAAAGGTAGATGTGACCTCTTCAAGACAGAATTTGACCAATTATAATTTTAGGAGTTACTTTGAAAACCTGAAGCTGAGTAAAGACCCACTCAGGATGTTGTTAACCGCCATTCCTCCCATATAAAACATGATGAGGAAGTGTGAAAGGTTACACATTTGCTGAATCAAAATTACATTTTTAAATGGGAGGAACTCAAACAGTTCGTATTGTTGAAAAATTCAGAGTACAAGGCCAGGTGTACATTTTATTCAGGATTCACATCAAACCTCACCTTAATTCTAAAGTGTTTTGTACCATGTGCTTATTCATCCTGTTTTGATCCACTTGAATAACATCAGGGATTTTGTGTGACTTGACAACAAAGTGCAACTGAATAGCAATAATCCAATCAGATTTCCGAGGTTGTGGATTTAACAAAAAAAGCCACAAAAACTCCAACACCAAAATCTCACAGGGGACGGAGCATGAAAACAGGGAACAGCAACATGTACATAACATGTTTCAGTTTTTAATTTTGGTTTTGTTTCTTGGCGTTGTTTTTTTTTTTTTATTATTTAGTACCACCTTATAAAAGTGACCCAAGTGATGACTCTCTGTAATAGTACCGTATTTTCCGCCCTATAAGGCGCACCTAAATACCTCAAATTTTCTTAAAAGCTGCCAGTGCGCCTTATAGCCCGGTGCGCCTTATATATGGACAATTGTTCTACTCCAGGCTGCTATTTGACAGCTGAACAACTAGAAGCTTTTATTTGGACAACTCTTACTTTGCAACCGGATCTTCAGTGCGGACCAGACTCCGCACAACACCTTAATCACTCATGGTTGCACACCAACGTTCTAACAAACCAAAATAAACTAGATGAAATAATTACTCCCTAAACTGGGGAACAAAAACACAGCATAAACACAATCAACACCAAGCCCAACAACGAGCCACAATAACCTCCAACAACACAAAACATGAATTTGTCGCTGCAAGGCATGATGGGACATCATGCCTTGCAGCGACAAATTCAACCTGAGCTCCTCAGTGCAGCTGATAGAAACTCCCATAATTCATTGCAGCTGTTTGTGGTGTTTTAAATGCAATTATTGGGGGTTATATTTGGTTTGTGGTGTCGGTAATAATTGTGTTGTGTTGTGTTTTTGTTGCTTAGTTCATGTAGTTTGGTTTATTATTATTATTATTATTACCGGTAGTTGTAAGTTGTCAACCAGTAGTGAAGAAGGTTTTGTGTGTAGTGTGGTACTGGCATAGGCTGCAGGTAGGACTATCAAAATAAGGCATGTGCACCTCTCTGGGTGTTAGAAGCAATGGAAAATGTAACTTAATGGCTTTGAGCTATAAATGTTGCTGACCACTGGTCTGTTCCATGCGCCTTATAGGGCGGTGCGCCTTATATAGGAATGAAGTTGTAAATTATGTCAATCAATGTAGGTGCGCCTTATAACCCGGTGCGCCTTATAGGGCAGAAAATACGGTACATGTTTGGTTTTGTTTTGTCTTTCCCTGTTATTTTCAACGAGAGCATTTCTTCATGCTGTGATGCCATCTGGTGCAAAGTCATTATTCACATAAAACTTCCTTAATCGACGTAGTGTATGGAAATATGGCAAGTGCCTACAAGCTTTGCTTTTCCCTTAATAGTTTTGATTGCACATTTGCATTTTTTGAGCGCAACCGATTTGTTGTACAGGTTGAATATGGCTGTCTGGATCCTGGTACTAAGAAGTGATTTAATTGATGTATCAACGCAGCACAGAACAAAGATGTTCACACAGACAGCACACAAGACGTAACAGGTGTAGGAGCTGCTGTCTGCAGATCTGCCTCCGTGTATGTAACGACTGTCGCGTTCAGTCCTTCATACGTTTTACAAGCAGCAACGAGCACCTTGCCAGGAAAGATACTACTACAATAAAGACACGCTTGTTTTTAACTCGGCATGTTGCAGCATTGTAAGCTGTTTATTTCCCAATCATAAAAGGATTTTATATGTTGACAGCAGGTAAAGAAAATCTCGTGTTCATGCTATGCAAACTAGAATTTCTTTCCCCCTATTTTGTACAGGACTTCACTGTACAAAATTACCATTACCAGCTGCCATTCCCCTCCCTCATGGCAAGTAGTAATTATTGCTTGAATGCCAGACTTCCTAATGTTTCTGACATTAGGATATTATTAACAGCCGTTAAGATCCATCGACCAATAATACAGCAGAGCCTGTCTCGTGCTAGTTTAAGGTTTTTGAACATGCTCATCCAAACCATGAGGTGTGAATTTTTAATATGCTTAAATATGCTCAAAATTGTCTAATCGTGATTAATTGTGCACAGCTTTAGTGTGTTTGTTAGAAGATGACTGTAAAGGTGAATAACTTGTCATTTCTGGCAAATGCGATTATGTGAATATCAAGCAGTTTATTCAGCAAGTTTACTGGGCGATTCTGTGGCATCCTTGCAACATGACTGTGACATACAGAAAATACCAATTTAGTGTGATTTCATGTAAAAATTGTGACTGAAGCCACGTCCACACGAAGGTGGAAATGTTTGAAGTTACAAAAGCGCTATTTGTACACATAAAACTGCATCAACTAACGTCTGTCCACATAAAACTATCAACATTGTAGTATTTATACCAGGCCTGCCATGGCGCTTCAACGCTGCCACAGAAATGGACCTGAAACAGAACAAGACGTGAAGCATACACAAAAAACTCGAAATACAGACAATGACTATTATGAAAGTACAAGTGGAGTGGGGGGAAATGTCATTTCTGTGGACCAAGTTCAACTGCTTTGTGTTGCACTGTATTACAAAACCAACAAAATACAAGAGAATGTGATATCATGTATACAATTTGGTATAAAATGGTATAAATCAGTTCTTAAAAAAATATATATGTTTAATAAAACAAGTGATTGCTTTTCCCTCAGTATGAATCATACTGTGAATTGGAAAACAGATCTTTTCCTGTTTCTGTCTCCCGGCCGCCCCCTCCAGGAAGAGCTTGTCCTCCCTATTTTAAACCACGAGTTTAGTGGCTATAATCTCTACTCTGACCCACTGATGCTTGCTAAAAACCAAACAACAAGACTATTCGATTTAAAACCATGACTTCAAAGTGAAAGTTGATCAGAGATGTATATTGGGCATCTCATTGTCTGTGTGTGTGTCGCTCCATCTGTTTGGCATACCACTCTGCTACAGTTTGATGTTGGCACCCTGCTTACACATCTTTAGTCTTTATCTTGCATCGCACAACACAGCTTGTAAACGAGAGCCCCCGCTTTGGCTTTCAATTTTCCCGACTTGAGAAAATCGGATGTGTCATCAAAGTCAAGCAGCTCAGTGAGTAATGTGTTAATATCACAGTGTCTACCGTGACGGTGACCATTTATTTTAATCCCGTCCTTGTGCTGTCCCCTCCGATTCCTGCCTCCCTTTTTCAATAGATGACCTTTTTAAAACAAACCAAGCCTCCTTTCAATATTCCAAATAACCTTATTTGCGACCCAAACCCCGTGCTGATTTTTATTTTTGTCCTCTTGCAAATTAAATTAGTCCGTCTAATAGGATGCATCAAACGCAGCATAGAAATAAAGCGTATATATTAAACAGCCTGCTTTAGCATCGAAAAGCCCTTCACTACTATATAATGAATGTCTTCTCTGCTTAGTTTCCCACATTGGTATTGATGTTTTCAGCTTTTGATTTTTTTGGTCCTCCTTCTCCAACAGAGTTTAAATTCTTACTAATTACTCTAAATATCGCATTTGTAGAATAGAGGCAAATTATGGGTTTTGGGGTCAATGTGTCTTATTAAAATTATTTCTTGAGAAAACTTACCATGGTCATCAAGGGCTTTGTTTTACACCAGGCTTTCCAATTTTCCTCCCTGAAAAGCCTAATTTCAACATCATGATATTTCTGTGATTTATAGGCTCACTAAACAAGCCCAGTTTGACAGTTTCCATTTGCAGAGGCAGACGACTTTCCCCTAACCTCTTGATGTTCTTTACTGAGGTTAATATAGAGCGATATCATGATGCAAGGGCCTGAAATGAATCAAACGGTCAACTTTTTACTGCTATAAATGCCTCATCATCCCACATACATTATAAATCATGATTTTACATAATTTATAGCTTTTCTATTGAACTGTACAAGGGAGGGGTACAAGAGAAAACACCCCTTGCACTCAAAGCTTACAACTGAAGTACAGGTTTTTGCTGCCTGAACAAATACTGAAAATGAATGCACTTGGAGCTGGTATTTCTGAATGAAAAACATCTTTACATTGTGCTATTGGTGTCTACTTTCCTTAACAGATCCATTTATCCAATTAATTCATGAACAAAGCAGAGTTTCATCTTGTGCAGCATGTCCATCCATAAATCCTACTAGAATTGACAGAAGTGTTTGTTCTCTATGAAGCACAACTAATTTATATCTGGGAGGCGTTCTATATAATGATTTCCTCTTCATTTGTTAACAGCAAACGCGGCAGCAATGTACTATGGGTACTACATGCTCCCCGATGGCTCGTTCTGCCTCGCCCCGCCTCCACCAGGTATAGAGGCAAGCTCGTACTATAGCAACATGCCCCCAGCTGTCATGGTCCCCCCTGGTTCGACCGAAGCCATGCCACATTTGGGGACTCCACCCGCTCCTGCAGAGGCGGTCGCGGTGGCAGCACCAGCCCCGGTTCCCATTCAAGTCCCCAGCGCTGCAGTGCCAGTGACCGTGCCAGAAACCAGGTAGGAAGGAATGGACATCCGCTTGTCCTTATGAGAGCTTCATTATCATTAAAAATGTAATTTAATTTTGCTTTATCGGGAATATAGTCCTATGAATCTGATTTAATGGAGTCTTGACTAGGTCCTGTGGTGTTGATCATGTTGAATGATATGGATTCTTTTTTTGTTACTTAGTGTCTTGTAGTTTTAATTACTAGTAGGGAGAGTGTTTATCAGATTTAATGTGTGAAGAGTAATAATTTCCGTTGACACTAATGCAGAGAGTAATTAGGCACAAGTGCGAACTGACAGGTTTTAAAAGCTAAGACTGACATCTTGAATTTTCTCTTAAAACAGCCAGAAAGCTGAAACTCCAGCTCACACGGCAACGGCACCAGCCATCATCCCCCCGCCACCTGACATCCAGCCTGTCATCGACAAGTTGGCGGAGTACGTCGCCAGGAACGGCCTGAAGTTTGAGTCCAGTGTCCGTGCCAAGAACGACCCCCGGTAAGCGATCCAGCCCGGAAATACATCTGGGATTACAATCAGGTCTTCTGAGTTGCTTTGCCTTTCAGATACCGTTGAGCCTCTTCATCATCCTCTCCCTCATCTTTTATGAGTGCACACCTCTCGCCTCACTCCCTACCTGTTCTCCTTTCTATCCACTGTAGATTTGACTTTCTGCAGCCTTGGAATCAGTACAACACTTATTATGAGTTCAAGAAGAATTACTTCATGCAGAAGGAAGGAAGGGGCCTGCAAGAGGTACATTAGTGTGTGTCTGCTTCTGTGTGTAAATTGATCTTATCCTCTTTCGGTTTTTTTTTCCTTCCCCACTGGGCACTCTTGTCCTAATCCCATCACCTTCAATCAAAAGTCGTACTTTCGACACCAGAATGTGTTTGATACGGTTGACCGTACACCCTCCACATACTCATGGAATGAAGATGTAATAAACACAGTTTCTAGATAATGAATTATAACCGTTATAATGACTGTACTGCTACAGTTTCATCATTTGCATCGGAGCCGTTACAGATTCATAAAAGATTGAAACTCCCATATAAAGCCCTGAATAGCTCAATAAAGCAGTGACTCATTTGGTCCTTGAGTAGCATCGCTGTCATGGACACAGGGGAAGAACGGGCTTCACAAAACCAGTGTGGTTAAAAAAAACAAAAAAACATGAAAGGAAGATCACTGCAATTAGGTCGATATCAGTCAAGCAACAACAACGTTAAATGTTCTTGTACAACCCAAAGAGCGATGCTTGGATGCAAAGCAGATAATACTAAATGACAGCAAAGGATCTATATTGCACAGTGACATTGAGAATTTGTTAGGGAATGGGGAATAAACGTCTTGTATTCAAAGCGATGTATTCAAAAGGTACACATGCAAATATCATTCAAAGATAAGCATTAAAAGTGGTCACAGGTCAAACCCACTGTGGCTTCATATTTACTGTCCTGTTTATAAATGTCTTCTCGCATGGAAACCTGGACTTCATACGTGTGTAAATATTTCCTGACTTCAAACACAAGACATGATTCTCAGCTTCCTTAGATTCTCTCGCTGCAGATTTGCTGGGTTGGTTGCGCCGTACAACTTTAAAGTGGCAATTCCATTATGGTTTCATTTTCTCCAAAAGCCGCATGATATTTGCATTCACAATTCACTGGCGTGTCAGTGGTAGTCTCTATCGGTTCTGTCAATCTGTCTTTGCAGCAAATTTGTTTTTCTCAGATGTGGTATTGCCACATCACTAGGATATAACCATCCTGTCAAACAGAAGGAAACGTGCATTTTAAGCAATGTCTTTCTTTACTTGAAATTTGCATTCCATTGGACCAATTTTACATTGGCATTTTTGGATTGTTCTCCTTTCTTGGCCTTTTTTCCAACAGTATCTCTTCCTGTTCAGTCCAACTTAATCACTTCAAACACTAATCAGCAGATTGTCAATCAGCGCAAACCTAGTGCATATTTTACTAGTCAACTTTACTTTTGTTTCTCTTACTAATTCCTCCATCTGCTATTTCCTCCTGAGAACATGATGGTAACCTGTTGTAAAGTGGCATCATGTCCAGTTGTAATGGAGCACTCTTACAGTCAATATCCAATGCTGGTGTCAGTATCTCTGCATTCTTGAGTCCTGCTGTCTTAAGATTGCAAAAAAAACCTTTTCCAAATCATTGAACATTAAGCTAGAGAGGAGCAAAAAGATTAGATCTTGAATTATATCGCGACACCACAGTCAAGTAGTTTTCAAAGCAATGTCTTACCTGCTTTGGTAAAGTTATTTAAATAAATCCAAACAATGTAATTATTTTGAATCTAAATCTCCTCCAACAGTTTGGCTGGTGTAATAAGAGTATGCATGGGTTTGTGTCTCGGTTTGATTTCATCCCAAATGTCAAATCCTAAACACATTTTTATCCTCTTTTCAAGAAAAGTCTGACTGTATTTCCTCGACTGTTGTACCTGAGTTTAAATTCTCTCCCCAAAAAATGCAGACCTTAAATGGTGGATTCTAATGCGATGTAGACTACTAAATACTACATTGTGACATGTGATGTATTGTGGGACCAGTTGATATTGAAGGAACCAAACATCAAATATATTATGGAAGAGACATACTTATTTAAAATTGCATAACTGAACCGATAAAAGATGCTTATAATATATACACGGATGTATACAAAATAAATACAAAATAAAATTTTACTTCAGAAGCCACATACAGTCCAGTTTCATCTTGAGTGGGCCAGACTGATAAAATATTGCTATAATAACCTTTTAAAGCTACACTTGAAAGTTTTACTTTGTTGTGGTGCAAAGTGTACGTGATGAAACTGTCAATTTTGCATGGTCACACAATTACTACTGAAAATGTCTACAATCTCAACATAAAGTCAATTTCAATGAAACATTCTGCTACAAAATACAATGACATGTATAAATAATAATAAAAAAAAACACCTCCTATTGGAGCCTTTTGCGGCCAGTTTTGGCCCACGGGTCACTCTGCTGTGAAGGTGGTGTATTTGTGCCATTAAAAAAAAAAAAAAAAAAAAGTGAGAGAGAAATTTGAAGGCGCGGTGGTGAGAATTTAGGAACAGTACCACTCCTAAATGAATGTAGAGGAAACACTGATGTGTGTATATAATAATGCCTTCATCGACAACACTGTCATCTGGTGTTGGCCCGTCAGGTTTGATAAAGCAGTGGAGAACGGATGGATGGATATTCAGGGCTTTTTGGTGTGTTTTGTTGGAATAAAGAGGGAAATGCAAAAAGAGAGTGAATTTTACAGAGGGTGATTTGTCTTGCGATGAATCGAATCCATTAGTTTGTCAGAGAGCAGAGAAGTGTGGCCTTTTATGCACAGGCAAGGCTTTGCCAAGTAGCAGCTGCACAGTGTTCCTATCAAGAAACCCGCCATGTGCTTGTCTTTTGTGCTGTGGCTAATGGGATGCAGATATTATTGCTTCGAGTGACGACTGTTGAGAATTTCAGAGTTAATGAAAAACATGAGAAAGGCTCTTAAAGTCATTAGCTTTCACCAAGTGTTGCATTCTAGGTGTCAATAAGTGCTTAAAATCTTAACAAGCTAAGCTTTTAAAGTGGATGAGGTTGTAATAATGTCAGTTATTTAACCTGGACATTATCTGTTTGATGATATTTACTTCTAAAATGGAAAGGAAGGAGCTGATGTGCCCATTCTGATGTGATATTCCGCATACAACAATCAATAAAGTTATGCTTTTATTCTTGCTCTGGTATCAAAAGAAAGTTTTGCCCCACTTTTGGGAAAACTTCATAATTTATAAAGCATAAAACACCTCACTTGGAAAGAATTGAGTTTGTTTCTGGTGAAGAAGTGAAGGAAAAAAAAGTTGTATTTATTGTATTCAATGAAAAAGAAATAGTTCACCAATGTGCAGCCGGTATTTGTGAGGATGTTATATCCGATTGACAAGCCGTCCTGTTAAGAGTTGATTTTGTGTTTAGCACTGCAAGCTTACAGAGGATATACAGCACAGTCGCTTTCATCCCCGCTGCTGTCAGATTATCCGTAATTAAGTAAATCTAACACATTAAGTACAATGTTCTGAATTTGGCTCAACATTTTACCACCGTCTCAGGCTTAAGGGATATTTTGAACCAATCGGAAAGACGCAACAAATCTGAACGCTTGACACATTTAGCTGGGGAAGGGTCGAATGCCGGTTATGTGAAAGCATCCGTGAATTTAGAGCAGAGCTGCATTTTTCATTTGACATGAAATTGCAAAATCTACATGTTTTTTTTCCTGAGCGAGTTACAGTCCAGCTTATCACTTCCTACCAAAAGAAGCATTGTTCCTCTAAGGTAAAGGTGTAGATGTGAGAACAATTTGATTCCTGCATTTCTCAGCTGAGGGCTCTCCAGACAGTTCTTGTCGTCTTTTGTCCTGCTTTGTCTCTCGTGAGCTTTGATTTTAGAAGTAGTTTTTTTTTTTCCGGAGTTTTTTCTGAGTTTATTCTCCGGGGTGTTGGTTAAGTGCTTTGACAGTTGAAAGGACTGTTCAATTACAGCTGAATGATAGGAAGTTGCCTTTGCAGCGTTCTTCAAACATGATAAACTGTATTTTATGAGGGTAGAGGTTTTTTGTTTTTTTCCCCTTTCTCTCCTGTGGGATTGTCTCTCATCACTACTTTTCCTTCTCATTCCATCTGTGGTTTGTATTTGGGAGGGCCGCTTAAAGCACTCTGTACAGGTACCGTTGCAGAGGGTTGCCTGTGCATACAAGCCAATGCTAAAAGCTAAAAGGGCTTTGTCAAGATATGAGGATACCAGGCCACACAGTGTAACATTTAAAGGCTACTAATTATACCGCCAGATAAGTAGATGGGTGGGAAAAGAGAAGTGAGCAGCTGAAATGTTATTTAGATATAATTAGGGTTGCACAGATAAGATTATTGGGTTGATGTGCACAAGAACTTCAACAGTTCGTCAGTGCACTGATATTCTATGTACCGATCCCCAGCAGTCGATCAGTGAAGGAGAAACATCGTCAGCCATGGGCAGATTGTTTTTTAAATGTAGTTATCGGCAAGTAAAGTACAGCTGATTGCCAATTATGCATTATCAGCTTTTGCAGATTTGATGGGATTATCCATTCAATCTCAACTTTTGTGTTGAATGCGCAGCTAACTGCTGTGTCCATTAAAAGAAAAACAAATAATCATGACAGAGAATGTGAAATAAAACTGTTTTGTGAACAATAATACACCAAAGCGTATTTGTATTTTCTCACATACCCTCTTTGAAAGTCATGGTTTTCTGTTTGTGAGTGCCTGCTAAATATTTATTTAAACAGACATTACATCGTTTGTTCTGAGTGACTGATGTTCAACTGAACTTTTTTCCCCCCACATCTGCCTATTCACAGTTTTTTTTTCTTCCATTTCTTCAAACTTTGTAGATGAGTGCTAAATACCCGAATTATGTGTCATTTGATTTACTTTCCTACATTTCTTATGAGGAATTAAGTGGATTGAATGTTTCATTTCGCAAAACAGACCACGATTTCTTGAAATCGCTTTTGCACACCACAACATACTTGACCTTAATTCATATGGAAGAAGCTGCCGTAAGTTGATCTTTGAATACCAAACAACCCCAGCATCTTTAAGACGTATACTTGTTTAAAATAATGTATTTCTATTCGTGGATTTCTTGCAGACAATGTTCTGTTTTTTGTTGTTTTTTTTGTTTTCAAATTATGCGGAAGGTCACATTGCGATGAGCACAAGCTCCGCAAAATTAACAGACAAATTAAGGTAAACAGACCAATCAGCTGCTGATTGGACACCAGACTGATATAGTTTTTATCCAAACAAATCTATTGTGAAATTAGAGTATTTGCATGCTAATTGATTTATCATTTTAAGGTGGTTAGAACTCAAATTAGTGTTTTACATTATATTCTTTGCCCCTTGAATGGGATTTAAAGATCTGTGACGGTAGAACAGTGAATATTTCCACCCATTACTGTAGCATGACTGTAAAATCAGGAACAGTACTTCGTCTCTCACACTGGCTTGATACTGTACACTCTTCAACTTTCATTAATGGCATCCTGCTCCCTCTATGGGAATATAAAAGTACCAAAGAACAGAACATCCGGCCAGCAGCGTGACTCTCAGTTCTTCACAGCTGCTGTTGGACTCTCTCCAGAAACATCCACTGGAGCACAGCAGGGGGACGCCCAAAGTTAACCGTGCACAGCATCCCACAGAGGAATAATTAGAATAATTAAACGCAACAGTTATGGTTCCACTGGAGACTGGTGGACTGGAGGGGCTCATTTTTAGCATTTCAGATCAGTCCGTGACCAATTTTGCATAGTGAGAGAAGTCTGACCACACATACAAAATGGTGTTAATGCCAACCATCAAACCAGTATAATTCTGACCTTCAAACATTCTTTAATCCACCCTTTCCATGTCCTGCTCCAGTGTACCCAACTTACCGTGAAAGACTATCATAGAAAAATGAGGACATGCAGATTTCCATGGAAATCTAATTTTCAGCACCATCTGCCTCATGTCGAAGTGCTACTGGTTTATTTGCAACACCGAGTCACTTCAAAATTACGAGTAGAGTAGAAGCCAATCGTAAATCACAACCGTGCTGTAAGGTACTTATACACCAAAATGAAATGGCTGTTTACATAGAAGATCAATGATTATGCATCTCTATGGAGCTGCACAGGAAGGCTGATCATGAGCCACTCATGACCCACCTTTGATCTATACTATAGCTCGTGTTAAAGAAACAGCAAATGGAGGTTTCCATCCTCCAGTCAGATATACCTTCACCAAACCACAAACTAAACTATTTTGGCCTCACAAGTCATCAAGAACTCTTGTATAAGAGGCTATCTCATGGACACCAATGTTGGGGCTTCTTGGTCGAGATGTTATCATCACACCTTTGCTGGTTTTAATACCATTCCCCTGTTTCTATGTGTAAGGTTGTCCTTAGGCACCCAAAGGTGTTAGAGCACCTTTCACAGCAGCTGTTACCATTGGTGTGTCAGTGAGTGGATGAAAGCGGCTTGTATATTGATGCATTTTTCAACTTTCAAATGAATAAAAACATGGTATCATTCCTGTCTATCTCATTGATGCCAACTCAAAAATTATGTTCTGTGGAACAAGTTTGTTGTGTGATTGATTGTTGTGTTTTCTTTTGATTTGACTTGTATTGTCTTTTTGAATCTGGTCTCTGCTTGTACATCTCCCTTTCGATAAATACTCCTCACAGTCTAAGTTGTACAGTACTGAATGATGTATAAATTACTCTGCATCTGGACAAATCGCCACCTGACTGTATTTCCATTCACTGTTATTTTTTACTTTTTTTTTTTTACTCTCCTTCATGTAGAGTGTATCTGATGATGATGATGCGCTTCAATCAGACTCATCTAAAGACTCCAAGTTGGCAAAAGGTGAGACGTTAACACGAAGAGACACAGATTCACACACAACACTCCTTTCTCTTTAATTCCATCTTTAAATAAGATGCAAAGCCCCCCCCTTGGTAAATCTGAGTAAATGAGAATACGTGAGCTTATTTGCCTCAGTGTGTATGTGCATGTGCCGATGAGTTGCATGGTTAGTGTTTATGCGCAGCCGCCTGCGAGTATATTGGTATTTATGCTGGCAATTTCATTTGGCGATATCAGGCCAGAAATGTCTGTGCAAAGATGAAAGAGTCTGCTTACCACAATGCTGGCGGGAGCCGTAAACATGCACAGATATGCAAATGACGGCTTGCACTCGCACAGGCTGTTGGGATGCGACAGATCATGGAACAGGCCCAGCAAAACTAATAACTACTCACAGTAGCACACAAGTAAACTATCTGGCCCTCCACAATAAAGATCAAGGTCCTATATTAAGGTTACTTCCTGAGGGAGAGAAACACACTGCCTTTTTCATCTCTACTGGAGCAGAGATATTTGATTAGAAAATAGAAATACTTTGTATTCTGCTGCTTATGCAGCCTGTCTGTTTGCCACTCTGTGTATATCCATTTCCTGCTTTGTAAACTCTCTTTCACTTTCATATCTCTTGCTTTTCTTTTGCCACTTCAGTCTCCCAACTTGTCTTGAACTTTTCCTCTGCTCTTCATATAGTTTTCATATGCTCACAGGGTGCATTTATGGATTAGCTCTCGCCTATATCCTTTTCGGCCCCTACCAATAGCAATTTAACCTTCTGTCTCTGTGTCATTACAGCCTCCTTTGCCCCCATCTGCTTTGCTATCAAGGCAAAGGAAAATGACATGCTGCCACTGGAGAAGAACAGAGTTCGCCTGGACGATGACTCGGACGAGGACAAGGTCTAATTCCTATTGAAATATTCGCAAGGGCACTTTTTCTTCTCGGGAAGCATACTTCTGATAACATAATGGTCATGCATGTTTTCTTCAAGTTGTTGGATGACGAGCAGCTGGAGGCTGTGATTGGTGGAGCTCTGATGATCGACAAGGAGCCGCCTCCAGTCTCGACCCCAGAGGAGAAGAAACCAACGCTCAGTCTGGAGGAATTGGAGGCAAAACAAGGTAACTCTTTAAACATAAAGAACACAGAGAAAGTATGCTTAACCTCACTCAAGCTCGATTTACATAACACCTTTTAGACGGTGAAATGGATATCGAAGTGCTTCTCAACAGACGCAGGAACAGTAAAAGGAATTATAGATGCAGAAATATACAGCATAAACTTACAAATCAATCTTATGTATGTGAACAAGGGTGCATATAACCTTGTCCACATATTTACAGATATTCCAAACCATATCAATGCATGTAATTTGATAGAAACTGAAGCTCACCCTGGAGAATCAATGAAATGGCAAACAAAAAGAATACATGATAGAAGGTAAAAAGAATAAAATGCATTTTCATTCAATTTAAACTAATAAAAGGGGAAAAATGTGCCTATCTCCTCGCAGCTGAACGATTTGTATGTGCAATAATCTGTTAAGCAGGTTTCACAGTTACTGAAGAAGAGGGAGAGCTGCTTGTCTTGTTTTCGGCCTGTTGCAGTCGAAAGCATTGTGCAGCAGCAGTTCGACAGAAAAGGCGGCACAGGTCACACACAGGCTGCTAATTATCTAAATGACATTCACCTCGGCGTGATCCACCACAACCCGCTCACCAAAACTTTGACTCCAAAAACAGAATTGCCAGAGGTGAGATTTGGACTTTTTCATGTTTGGCAAGAGAAGTTGAAGTTTCTCAGTGTTTAGTGAAAACGTGACCTTGGCCTGGAAATAGTGGAAGTGGCACCAGTGAAAAGGGATCTGCAGATTTTCTTCAGTCTGTTCCACTTTGTTTGGGATTTCTGAGTCCCACATCCTTCTGAATCAAAATTTTCTTTTTTCTCATTGGAGGTTGAATATTTCCAACAAACTATTTAAAAAAAAAAAAAAGTCCCGTCTTTCATCCTGCGAACAAACTGGTTGTTTTGGCATTGGAATGACATTTCTACTACAAACAATTCAGGGCAGAGTAGGTGCCAATCCAAATCCACAAAAGAATGAGGGAGAAAGGTGGGATTACTGGAAAGACTCCATGTCTTATTTTGCCTGTGGCAGGTTGTTTAAAACACGTCTAATGAAGATTTCCACCACTCTATAGGCTTTTTTTCCTCTGTTTCAGCAGGGACTGTAAGTACAGGCGTGCACCTTTGTCACGCCTCCTTGCATATTATGGCTTTCTAGAACTTAGAATTGGTAGAAAACCCAAAAAAAAAAAAAGGACAGGGGGGTGGATGGATAAATCTACAAAGAGTGAATTGTAAATTCTCTTGACAGGACGTACTCTGCAGTGCGGGGCAAGCAATGTAGCACAATAAACGACATCATACATTTCTCCCAAAGGCGTAATGGAGATATATTCCCTTTTTTGCCCGCCCTCCATCTCTCTTTTGTTTGGTCATGAATGTAGAGCATTGCATACTGGCTCTGCTCAGTCTTCCTAACTAAAGTAATGCCTTAGTGACTTTCCGTCGTGAAAATAAAAGACAGATGCATATACAGGTCGGTACCGCAATAATAAATAATACATTCTTACTGAAAGCTACTACGTATATAACTGAGAGAATAACAATGCCATTTCTTGCCATATGCACGTTGCCCATAATGTTTCCAAGGATATATATAAACAAGCATCCATCAGAATACTCGTGTATTGTTATACGTCTTCTCGTCCATCAGCAGTACTCTGGAGGCTTTAAGTTTGTGACGTTGTGTGTCCTTACATACTTTAGATGGTCTCTTTATATTTGGCATACACATTTCATCTCAATCAGACTTTAGTTTTCTGAACATGAATACATTTATTCATATTAAACCTTTGAGAACAAAGTTTATACTCTTGCTTTTACCCATAAAAAGCATGCAGCTGTCAGACAGGTCGAACAACATTGATTCTGTCAGGATTTAACTTTTACAAAGGCTACAGATGTATTAGATTAAAAAAATTATTTCCACTGAATGTATTAAAAAAAAATATAAACGTATGTAAGATAAGGAAAAAAATGGTGCTTATAAGTTTGTAACAAATTACAGAATAAAATGACTCATGAAATTGTTTAATTAGGATGTGATGACCTGAGGTCAAACATCAAGAAAACTATGATCACATTCATTCTTTAAAATGCTGTGCGCTATTTATATTCAACTTTACTGCCAATGATAAGTATTGCTGAGAGATAAACCTGTTATGTTTTATTAGTCAGAGAATAGTAACGTGGTGGAGTGGTAGTATACATGCTGACTGACATTTTCATAAATTGTTTAATAGCCTTTTCTACATTAATTATGATTCCAGACAGATTATTAACGTCAACTATAACTTCACTAGTTGGCAGCGGCATACCAACGCAAGGTTTTTTTTCCAACTGTCATTGGATGTTTATTTAAAAAGCATATTACATTTTCTACTAGACGCAGATATACTTCACATTGATTTTATTTTTTGGTTTTGTTTTCTGCAAACTCTAAACCTTAGTTTCAAGCATTTGAATGGTCACACAGCAGCAATGGGGCCCATTTCTTTCCCCAAAATATTTTGAGTTGCTCTGTGATTCAGATCAAGGAAATTCAACTTGGCTTGACTGGTTTACTCAATGCACTGATATTGAAGTTGTTGAAACAGTTTGTTGTGCAGTGTATCGTACACTGTATGTCTTTCTGGGTTCATCAGAACTCTAACAGGTGCCACGACATCTGTGATTTGAAACCTCATCCATTAAATCTAAAATACTTCATTCTCAAGCCATAAAAAGCAAATGACCATGTACAATATTACAGCAGTTTTTCCTATAACGTGTGACTCTGGGCAATAATATCTTTAATACAAAGAAGTAAAATGGAGCCGATTTGGGAGAAATTATTTTTTTAGCAATTGGAAGTGATTTCTGCACTGTGGATTTTCTGAGTACTCCCTGTAAAGACTGTAATAAGTCTAATCTCTCTTACTAAATTGCTCTAGCTGTGCTTGTCAGAGACATGACGAAGGTGTCAGCCCTCTCATCACTTGTACAGCCAAATGCCTCAGAGACAGTGTACGCCTTTGAAGATGCAGATTTGAGCTTCTCTTTTTTTTTTTCCCTCACTGAAGCAGAAATGTAATCATCACCTTCACACCCCAAAGAAACCAGCAAAAAGTACAGAAGAAAGGCCGATTGTCAAAGACAAATTTGCCGTGCTTCAGGATCAATGGGGCAACAGGTCACTGTTGCGGTTCAATAGAACGGCCTTCCATTGTAATGGGTCCTCTCTTGGAGCTGACTGGCGGCCGGAGAAAGGGGCTGAAGGGCCGAATAAAAAGCTGACTGAATTGGCTTTGCCATGCAGCAAAGTGGCTGTCAGTCAGCAAACCTCACTTGATCAGATATCAGGAGAATCAGTGGCAGACGGCAAACACTAATCTGTATTGATGGGCTGCAAAACATACACACACACACACACACACACACACGCACACGCACACGCACACAATGCAGTTTCCAGTGATAAGTACATAAATCGTTCAGACTGCAAACATCTCCCAATGGATGTGCATGTTTAATAGTGGTGCTTTAAACTCTAAAATACCACAACGTATCTGGAAAGGCTTATCCTAAATCAGTAAGACTCAGAACGACGATAGTGAATCTTGGTTTCAGAAATTTGTCTGTCTTGTTTTGCTTGCGGCATTTCTGGCATTTAAACATTTATAGACAGTTTTTTTTCTTCTGACATAGCATCAAGTAACTGTTCTCAGTATATTTGTTACTATAAGGATAAAGTGTTTTTCAACTATCATCTGGATCAGCTGCAAAGTCCTATTTCTCTGGAGATTTGTTGTGGGTCTCTTGACAATCATTCAAACCTGGGATCCAGGTTTCCCCTGGAGTGTGGTGTAAGGACACCTTGAAAATGTGTCAAAATTTCATTCTACATGTCAAACAAAATTACAAGTTAACTCTTTTTGAGTTCTGGATTACACAAGGAAAACATTGCTTTAATAAAATTTACATTTTTGCTTTTGTTTTGTTTATATTTTACAACTGCAGCCTGGAGAAAGGGTCCTTGGCCTTCTTCAGAGGAAAAGTGAGGGGTATTTAAAGAATAAAGGCTGCTTATACAAACGGAACATATTCTGCTCTGGTTCACACATCTTCATTTAAACTTTAAACAAATCTGTTCTGACACAAAAACAACGAATTGTTTATGATATCGCGTAACATTTTGCATTCATTTTGCATCTGCACCTTCACATTGTCCAAGATGGCTCTGTATCCATAACTGGCGTATGGAAATCGGTGTTTGGCACAGAAACAAATGAGATGATTATCATTCTGCCTTGTAGGGATTTGGAAAGTTTCCATGTTGGAGCATTTTGCATCCAAGGTGGACGTTAACTTTGGAGGGGTCACACAACAACAATAAACAGGCAGCATGAGCAGCCTTTGACATTTCGTCCTTACAGTGAATAAATACCTCATTGCCACCCACATAAAGTGACACAGAGATGAAATAAAATCCACAAAATCATTTGTATTTGTACAGTACATTTGCACAAATCTTTATAGATAGCATTTGAAACGTGCAGTAAACTTGGAAGGCTCATGAAACAGAGTCCAGCAGTTTTGTCCTTTGCTGTGCCAAAGGGTTGAAGTTAAAGTCTTCCTTCCAGTCATTATATAGTAATACTTTGACACTAAACTAAATCAAGAATGAGAGATGATTACTATTAAAGAGCCTGACCAGCTCAGAAGAGATGCACAGAGTAGAGTCAAGTGATGTCAAACTTACTCCTCACTTTTCTGATGCACTTGTATAGCACCTCAATAAAATTCAGAAAAGTCATTTGAACTAATTTTAAGAAAACATAAATCTGTTCAAAATGCAGAGGTAGGAAAGCAATAGTGTCACAATAAAGAGGAATCAGCCAGTTTGTTTTCTCTGGGATTGAAACTGACATGGTGAAAGAGGCACGGCACCATTTTCGGAAATAACAGCAGAGCGAAATGTAATTTTTAAATGAACAATAATTGTGTGTGTGTGTGTGTGTGTGTGTTGGGGGGTATTTTCATTGTGTTCATCGACTGATGAATGCAGTTTTATTTATTTTTTTCATGTTGTCCTCCAATTATAAGTAAACACAATTACTTTCGTTTTCTATATGTCATTTCATGTTTTCGGTTTCGCCTTCAATCATTAAATATAGTCAAGGGAAACAAAGAAAAGCAGCGCACTCCAAAGCACTTGCACACCGGAGATTGTTTCTCATTCAGTTTGGCAAATGACTCAGGTGTCAAATTAGTTTTCAGCAAGATGATTAGTCAATTAACTGGATATTTTTATATATTTTTTATTACATATATATATATTTTTTTTTTCTTTTCTTTTTTCCCAACGCTTGTCATATTGAACAACAACTTTAATGCAAAACGCACGATGGAAAGCAAAAGAATGGAAGGCATGATTGCCTTTGGTGATAAGCGAAGTCAAATTAAGTATATAAATGCAGTACTTGGTTTCAGGCTGGGAAAGACGGCGTGCTGTGTCATTGTCTGCGGGTACAGATGGATTCTGCTCCACTTGGCTGTTGTTCACTGTACTCAAATATGATTTGCTTCAGCAGACAGCCCTATTTTTAACCCCTGAAGAGATAACAGTAGCCCCAGTGGTTGCATAACTTAAAAAAAAAAAAATCCCTTGTTTTCTTGCTTTAGACTTCCCTGTTTGTCTTCTTTCCGTTGTCTTGCTCATGCTGTTGCTCTCAGCCACCAATTTCATGCTCTTGTTCACTTTACCTACCGGTCCCTTACCCGTTTCTGTCACTTCATCTCCGTAACTCATCTCTCCAACTGAGCATTTTCCCCTTTTAACTATTGTCAGAAGTATTCTTCCTCTCCACCCACGTGTTCCCCACCTACTTCACTTTTCCTCCAACTCGCATGAGATAATACCTCACCAGCAAGTTAATCAGGACATGTATTTCAAACGAGGAACTTCTCAATATGCTGCACTTGGTAGAAACTTAAAAAAATGCCAGATTTTATCTCGGTTAGATTTGACACCAAGAGTGACAAATGACTCTCAATGTGATGTTCTCTGTACATTTTTCTTTCTTTTTTTTTTACTTTTTATATCTTTCAATACTTTTATTTACACCCCAGTATCTTTCCTTGCCTCTTTACGAATCTTCTTTATCTGGCTAAAGCTTTTATTTTATTTTCTTACTCGTGTCCAAGAACACATTTTCCTCTTTTCTCTTTTCCCTCTCCACATTTTCCACCACTTAGTCGAAATGTATCAAGCTGTGATAAAACCAAAAATGGCACTATGACTACAATGTAATTCATCTCTCCTGTGTTTACCCTCTCGTCTCTCCGCCCTTAGCCAAGCAGAAACTGGAGGATCGTCTCGCAGCTGCAGCCAGGGAGAAGCTGGCCCAGGCTTCTAAGGAGTCCAAGGAGAAACAGCTCCAAGCAGAGAGGAAGCGGAAGGCAGCGCTCTTCTTACAGACTCTCCGCAGCCCGCTCGCCGGAGAGCCCGAGGCCAAAAGAGCCGAGCTCGACTCGTGTGCACAGCTTGAGGTAGGTTTGGGCTGATAAACTCGGGTCAGTGTTTATATTTTTAACAGAAGGAGTGATCAGTGGGTGGGTTTTTTTTTTTACGGTGCCTCAAAGCAAGAAGTTTCAGTTTGCATCGTTCCCTGCTTTTTGGATAGTTGTGACTCTACATTGCCTGCTAGCCTGCCCTGTATGGTAGATGTGAGGTTGGTTAATTTCCTGCTGGACTGATTGTTCATGTCCCTTTAAATCACAGCTTGTAGTTAATCCACATCCACAAGCGAGTCCCAAGGTTTGAATATCTGTCATTTCAAAGTCACACCTCAGGAGTGTAAAGTTGTGTCACTTCATATCAGAATGTTGACATGTAATAACTTTCAAATTCATTGACATTACATAAATACATATAGTACATAAATCCAGTGTCTTGTTGTGATGCAGTACATGTGTAAAAGACATGGACACACTCTGCTGAGCAAAATCACCCCTGTCACCACTGTGCTCAGCATACTTTTTGCCAATCCAAACCTGCTTTGCCTTTCATTGCAGTCTGAGGCACAATATTAAACTGTCTTGAACCATAGCCATTATAAATGTCCTGTAAACTAATATGTTCCAATCTCAGGGATCCATCCTCACTGCCTACAGGTCCCTCAAACCCAGAATACCTCCCAGGTGCTGCACAGTGGCTGCCTGCTACTTCTTATTGGACGGGTTTAATGCAGAGAACTAATTTCCCTGTGCTTAAGGCATAAGTGTGACAAAATAATCCTAATCTTAATCCCGATAAGACAAGGTGTTTCTTTTGGAGAATAGTTGCAGGGTCTACAGGAAGCTCATATTAACACAAACTACTAGGTGAAAACATAACTTCTACTTCTACCACCTTATGTCCTTTAATTTTGTAAGCACTAAAACAGATTATGCTTTGTGATATGGAGGTGCACAGCTTTGTTGCAGTGAGGTAAAAATGATCCCTGCACAACTTAAACATCAACCCATCTTATCAGATTGTTAAGGCTCACTTTCACCTCTTTAATTTGAAGTATTGTGTTTACTCTAACGAGAGACTCAGTCAAAGAGAATGAGCACAACACCTCAAAATAAAACAGCTGCATTTTTACATTTGAGTAAACAAGTACAGATTGTAGCTCCTGAGGGCAAACCGTTGTTTTGATACAGTACATCTTTTATTTAATAGGAGCAAAAATACATAATCAAGTTTTGTGTCATCACTGATAAAATGGAAGTGAACATTTGTAGCCGTTCAAAAAAAAAGAGAAAATGCTTTTAATTCCTAGAGCATGACCACTTTGTGTGTAAGTTAGTCTGCACACAGATAACTAATTCACACTGGTTAACTAGGTAGTAAGGCACATGTCTTAGCCAATCCCTTTTATTTACTTTTCATTTTCATTTCAAGCTATGCGATTTGTCTGTCTCTCTTTACAGTGACAGCGGATTACAGGTCTTCAACATATAGGCCTCATTTCTAACACACTCACGTTGCATTTCGCTGTTGAAATGGACATGTGTAAACATTCATTCACTTCTTAATGTCTCGCGATTAAAATGTCTCTTTGACGTCATGTTTAAGTGTCTTATTAGCAAACACAGTACATCCTTCCGTGTTGAAATTGAGCGGAGTCTGTGCTTATAACTCAGTTGCAAGGCCAGTGGGCTTTTCTTATGGCCAGCTTTCTTCCTGAGGTTACATCTGTATGCAGTATAAGTTTTTCCCAGTGCAGCTGATGGCATTGATAATAAGGCTTTGCATCTATCCCGTTATCCAGAGTGCACTGTTCTGAAAAAGAAAGAAGTGACCCACAAATAAAGGTTGAATCATGAGCATCGTGTTTGCTCATATACTTTTAAATGTTTTTTTTTTCTTTTTTCCTTTTTATCTTCCTAACTTCACAAAGACATCGGTTTTCATGAAAGTCAACTTGTTCTTGACAAGACCTGCACTCTTACTATTAGTAGTACTACTGGTCAATGGGAAGAGGTAGTAATAATACATACAATATTTGGATGTGTGTAAAAAGTAGAAGAAACTTTGTTTCTATGTTTAATGCTTACTCTGTTGGCAAATCAATAAGCCTGTCATTAAAATCTTTATAGCATGCATGGTGGTTAAACAAAAGCCAATCTGCTGTGTTTGCTATTAAAGATTATCTAAAAGCTTAAATGTTTTGAACATTTTATTCTTTAAGCTGTCAGTTCTTGGTCTTGGTGTCCCAATAGATAATGCAGATTTTCTGTTTAAAAACTCTTTTATGATCTCATGATGACGTACTAATGCCAACTTTAAAGGCTACTTAGTCTGCCGCATTAAACCGCACAAAGACTTTATAGTGTAAATAAGACTCGGTGGCCATTTGATGTGTAGATCGCCGGCCTGTGTGATGAATGTCGCATGTCACCACCTCATGTCAGTCCAACTGGTGCGTAGTGAACTGGCCTCCAGCCTGTTTGGACAGGTGGCAGTGGGCAGGCTGCCGTCACTACGGCTTGAGCTCTGTCTTTCTTTTCCCCACCCAGAAACCCAGGGAAGATCCTCTTGGCTCTGAACAAGACTGAAGTAATTGACTTAATGTTACGTCTCCCCCCGAAACAAAAGTCATAGACTGGGTCGCTGGTGAGGGAAAGTAACAAATGCATTGCGTTAAACCACATCAAACAATGGCGACGCAAATACAAACAACAACAAAAAGGTTCTGAAGCCAAATCACTAAAGTCATCAGAGGAGCCAGGCAAAAAAACTAAAGAAAAGCCAAAAATGGGAGTCACAACCAGAAGAGGATATGAACTTAAAGAAGGCAAAATCCCACATACAGCGAACACAGAGCCAGCTGAAGATGGAAATCCAACAACTGAGATGAGAGCAAAGCCCTCTTTAAAAAAAAAAAACTTAGCCACTAGTAAACTTCAGGTGAGGGTGATGAGCTTTGATGCTCAGTTTGAGCTTTCTTGAATGTGTTCACAGACCCCAATGTACTTGATGTCTGATTGGTGTTTCATTAGATGCATTGACAAATACTTAATTGATGTTCCCAGTCAGTGCTACTGGAAATCGGTAGTCATACGATAGTCCACGTGCATAAGGGACACCCTGCAGGGCAGCAAGAGGTACCGTTTAATTGTTCAAGTGAAGAGGAGAATTTACCTCCTGATTGGAACACTAAATTAGAGTCGAAGTGAAAACCAGATAAATAGAGCAGTACAAGCCTGTGCATTGATTCATTCATTAAATGAAGCGCTTTGAGGGAGTGTTACCATTTTTTTTTTTTTTTTAAAGATTCAACATGCCTTTTATTTTCAAAGCTTAGTTTCTGTGAAAATTCTGGCTGCGTCATCTTGCCTTCATTTTTGGGAAGTCAGGGAGTTTAGCGTGTTGGGTCTCTTACAAGGCTGGGACTGCAAAATGTGCTGGAGTCTACCATGTGCATTACTCGTGCTCCCAATGGCCCTCAAGGTGAATATGCAGCAATTGTCCCTAGTGTAAAGTGTTAATTGGGTCTTTTAATTACTGGACATTGACATAATTTCCATCACAATAGCTTAGATGAAAAGTTTGGACTTTACACAACCTCTGCTGTGCGATTTACTTTTTTAAAAGACCTAAAGTAATTAGACATTTAGCAGCTACTAGCAGATTAAAGTACTTGGAGTTCATTTCAAGTGTGGTGTTTGCCATCAGATTCAGTTGAGGTCAACTTATAACATGAAGACCGGACAGCTGTTTGTGTGAACAAACCAGCTTTAGAGGTCCACACATATTTTGCTTTATAACTTTGAAACGTTTTCTTCTATATGTTGGTTCATCAAGGTTGTGTAATGAAAGCTTCCATCTGACAGATCATTGGTGTCGCCTGTCTGTTAAAGTTCAGGTTGTTGGGTTTGTTTTTTTTGTGATGCTATTAGTTGTGGCTGCCCTCCTCTTGAACCCTTGATGAATGACATTAACTAATTGCATTAACTCACAATAAACATAAAAATGTATTCTAAAATAATTACAGATGTATGCAGCTCAGTGTCTTAAATGATCACTTAATACGAGGCTGTTTTTAGTAATCATTAAGACGGACAGAATGCAATCCTCTCCTCTCTGCTGTTTCATTGTTCCACTTCTGACTGTGCGAACTTCCGTATCTTACCCGAGCAGGTGTGAGAAGGTCGACATTTCCCATGCCTGGTGTCGGGATAAGCCTCCCATACGATAGTCTTAATTTTAAACCAGAGCCATACTTCTTATCATTTCATTATCTCACTCTTCACCCAGAAGCCAGATGGTGTATAAACCCCCCCCCCTCCCATGTTCCTGCGCACCTTTAGATATTTACTGATTGTCCTCTTTCGTTATCGCATCCTTTTGTTTCTCCAGTGCCTCTGCTCCTCCACCATGTTTACCTCCATCTTTCACTGTCTTTCATCATCCAATCTATCTCCATTTCTCCCTGCCCCACCCCTTCTCTTTTGTCGCGCTCCACCCATTTCTTACAAAATTTAACAGATGGCGAGGATGTGCGGTTTACTGACGTGAAGAGATTGAAGAGCTCTGTATGCGTTTGGCTCGACAGGGACACGACACAAGCTGTACATTAGTAGCTAACATAATGCACTCGCAAAATACCACACCTTTCCTTTCTGACTCATATCTTCATCGCTTCATCATTTTACGCCCTGCCCGTCTCATCGTTTTATGTTAATATTAGCATATGAAGTGCGCCATTTCATGTGTCCCTTCAAAAAGAAGCTCCTACAAGAACAGAGACGCACTGGTATGTTGGCGCTGGTGGCCTCGTGTGCAATCTGCAATCCAACCCCAGAAGATAAAATCTGACCCCTGAAGATTTAGAGCCGTGTTTAATCCACTGATGGGCCAGAGCCATTTTTCCCCCCCGACTGTGAATGCAGCAGCAGCTAAAATGCTAAAATGAGCAGACAGACTCACATTGGGGTAATTAGAGGCACTTTGCAGCTGACTGTTGTAACTCAGTGTGTAGCTGTAGGGCTTCACTGTGTTGTCTAAGCTGCAACATCTTTTAATCAGCTGAGTATGTTTGTTGTTGTTTTTTTCTTTCGTTTTTTTTTATGATTGATAATTTCCCAAGAGGGACTTTGACTTTCCTGAGCAAGCCGGTTACGATCCCGTTTTGAGAACATGAATGACTATTAAAAAAGCACGTTCTTCTCCTTCAACCTTTGTCACTGTAGCTGAAGCTCGATATAGGAAATGCATCAAGAACAGATAATGTTTTATTCTCATATTTCACTGTTAAATATTTCAAGAAAAGTGTTTCAATATTTCATAAGGGATATTAATTATTTTCAAATACACGAGCAAGTCGGAGCCCACAAATGAATCAAAACCAAACAAAAAGATAAGAAAGGCAAACACTTCAGATTCTCTTTTTAGATATTTAGAACCTCTGTAGATAAGAGACGTGGTGGGGGAAAAAATACTCCCATCTTGTTTGCAGAAATTACTTCATCTATATCAAATAAAGTGTTTCTTGTTTTAGTAATTCTCCCATCACCATCAATATGTGACACTCACAATGGCGGACATGAAAATAAAGCATACGTGAGCCAATCTTGTGCTTCTCCAGCATCTCTTTGAGTGAAGCGACTTCCATATTGATCTCATGGAGATATAAAGTGTTTGAGAATTTATTCCGTCTCTCTGACACCAACAAAGAAGATTGACAGATTCATCTAATCAGTGTTTGGTTTTCTCTTTCTTTCAACCTAAAAGTGGAGATTGTCCAGAATAATAACACCAACAACAAAAAAAAAAAAACACACAACCTCACAGACACAGCTGATAACACTGATGTGGTGTCTTTGCTCTTTCCCCCTCTGTCTACCTTTCTCCTCAGCTGCAGGAAGCCTTTTCTGCTCCGCCTGATGCTGCTCCTCCTCAAGTGGGCCCGGCGCTGCCTGTGTATCCTCAGGATCAAAGGCTCTCTGCGGAGAATCATGCAGCGCACCGCAGCAGGGAGGCCGCGTCCTCGTCATCCTCTTACACTACCTCCAAAGGATCAGATCGAATCAGAGATAGAGACCGGGATCGAGACAGAGACAGAGATAGAGACCGGGATCGAGACAGAGACAGGAATAGAGACAGAGACCGGGATAGAAATAGGGATAGAGAAAGAGAGAGAGATCGTGATAGGAATAAAGGTAGGGACAAAGACAAAAAGAAGAAAAAACACAAGAGGAGGTCGAGATCAAGGTCAAGATCGAAGAACAAAGTCTCCCTGCCCAGTGCCTATAGACGATCCCGCAGGTCTCGGTAAGAAACTGTAGGATCGGTTACACTCTGACTCGCCGCTGACGTCATCCCCTCACACCCCATGATTCATTTTCTTTACAATTCAGCGGACTGGAACCTGGTCACAGGTTCTGAATTTTATGTGCACATTTATCTCACTGTATGGCTGTCGTCACAGGGGTTAGTCAGCGATCAAACATGTACTTCAAACGCAGCAATATTTTCATGGACTTGCAAATTTCAAAGACTCCACATAAACATGACACATCAAAATGTTGCACAGGAAAATGTTTGTAACATCACCAGATGGTATTTTTATCTGTAGAAACGCAATACTGCTTTATTCAGTCACAACTGTCACAAAAAAACAAACTAGAGAAATAGTTGTATTCCCTTCTATTATTTAGGTTTTTGTTTTTTTCAACTTGCTTGTTTGAGTGTAAATCTCTCGACTAAAGCTGTCCACAAGCAGTCCTCTCTCCGAATGCTCTGGGGTTTGAGCAGTGCCGTCAAATTTACTCTTTTTTTTGTCTTGAGTTTGAAGTTTAATCTCCTTATTTAATTTAGTTATTTGATATTTGTAAATGACATGCATGATCTGCATATTTCCCAGAGGGCCAGAACGAGTTTAGCTCTGCCCTTTATGAAAACAGTCTGAAATGGTAATTAATCTCCTAAGTCATCTATAAATATTTAATACAGTTTTCTTTCTGGGATAGTTCAGAAAAAGGCTCTTTTTGTCCTATTGTAATCTATTCAACACACTTTTTTATTAAAATAATTGAGTGAATCCTGTGTTTTTGCCTGTGACCCTGTTGCTGTGTTGAATCCACTTGAATGGGCCACAATTGGATCGTGAAGTAGTTGTTGACACATTAATTGTGTGTTTTGTTTGAATCAAGAGAAAGTCATTCTGAATGCTGCTTTCATTTTAACAATCTCTTCGTCTTGTCACTTGCAAATGTATTCTCTCCTCTCCCGTCGTCGGCCTCCTGTGATTCTCCTTGCCTACGCTGTCTTTGTCTTCCTGTTCGGATAGATCACGTTCACGCTCCCCGGGGAGGAGGGACCGGAGGGGCGCTTCTTCAGACAGGAGACACGAGGAGAGAGAGCGGGAACGCCATCATCCCAGCAGCAGCAGCTCCGGTGCACCGAGAGGGCATTCCAGATCCAGGTAAATCTCAGAGCAGGTGTCTTTAGTCCTTGGCGAACCGTCGCACACGCGGCTGTGTTTGTTTTAAAATTGGCGCTGCTACAGCAGAACTGAAAAGGGAATCCAACGTGATGTGGTTCTACTCCCTTTTTGGTGCCATGGTTTCCTTTATTAAACTACTTTTTTAAACCAAAAAAAAATGAATATCCAATACCAGAGGGCCAGAGTATGAGTGACCCCCCTCCATCATAAAGATATGGGAGAGTCTTGCCTACAAATATGATGAAAAATCTTAACTGTGTGATTCTAATTTAAGTTTAATGTGTGCGCTTACTCAACAGGTACACATTTGATCATTTTCACCCCAAATTCCTCCAAAAATCTGCATCATCTGTTCAAATTCTTTCTGTTAAAATGACTTTGCTTTTTGGTGGATTTCTTCGGTTAATGGCTCACGGGCTGCAGAAATGAGGAAGAAGACCACGTGACTCATGAGCCAATCTTTCAATCTCACCTCTCTCTCAATTGGACATCCATCATTATAATGCTGGTTCTATAGTGCACTCTCTTTAAAGACACTGTAAAGAAACCTCTACCTTGATTCGTGTTGCAGTCATAAGTTTTTCTTGTTTGCTTGTCGCATTAATTTGCCCTTAGTGTCTGCATCACAGAGTGGTTGCTCCACAAGAAACACTCTACACTGTGTTATTATGTCCATCTGAGATTGAAGGTGGAGCAATCATGTCAATGTCTTTGATCATGGGTCAAAGCCTGTGCTCTTATGTGGTGCATTAAGAGAGGTTCATCGACTACCATCATTATTACAGCACCACAAACGTTCAGAGATAATCTGACAGTGCCTGACTCATCCTCCGAGCTTCAGTGACGAACGACCAATAGAAATGTAGCTGGAAATGACGTGATGACGAAACAATCTTTTCCCCTGCGGAGAGAAGATTTTGGACCACATCCACATTCTGCATTTACTTCAACACCGAGCTTTTGCCATCCACGTGAATGCTGTTATAACAAGAGTTTGGTTTGTTTCCTGAAAGCACTGATGCAGTACATTTGTTTCATTCAGGACACTGTTGTCCATGATGTTTACAAAGCAGCCTTCACCTCCAATCCAGTGTACAGTGTAGCTGCTAATACACTTATAAGACTGCTAAAATGGTCTTTTGAAGCATTGAGAATAAAGATGAAAGCGACCACGTTGATGAAAACGGTACAGGGGTGTTAATGTGCTGATGTTGTTTGAATAACTACCTTTGTTTGGTTTCACTCTTTGAAATTTTTGAAGTGCATGAGGTTGTCTGAATATGTTGAAACAGGAGGTTTTTCTGCCCCTCTGATATGCTGAGTATTATGAAGCCTTATCAGCTCACTCTAAAATATTTACCTCCCTCTGCTCGCTCCTTGCTTTTGTCTCTCAGGTCGCCCGCTGAACAAAGGAGGAGCTTCTTGTCATCCTCAGGGCAGATGCTAACTGCTGTTTCCTCCGTCTCCCCTTATTCCTCACCCAGCAGAGTTTTGTCCCAGTCAGCAAGCCCTGCCTCCAGCCTGGCCCAGTCAAGGTAACCCCACTGCAAGCCTGTCAATAATTCAGGTTGGCATTTAAATACATTTCCCAGTTGCGACTCACAGTATCTTCA
This sequence comes from Blennius ocellaris, assembly GCF_963422515.1. Classification (NCBI taxonomy): domain Eukaryota; kingdom Metazoa; phylum Chordata; class Actinopteri; order Blenniiformes; family Blenniidae; genus Blennius; species Blennius ocellaris. The sequence goes on from NC_137664.1 coordinate 13,320,113, forward strand.
CAGAGAGTGGAAAGGCTTGTTTGGGGGAGGACGAGAAGGTGTAAATCAGCTCCATTTCACATCTGTATTAACGCTAGTAGATTACCGCTTATTGGTCTGCACAGAATCTATTGCGTTGAGTAAACCGGTACAAAAACAACATAATTCAGCACTTCAGCTGGTGTGGTCCTTTAAAATCTGTCAACAGGCCAAACAGCCTACTGTGGGCTGGTAATTTATAGTTCTTCTGCATGAAGAGCAGTCTACCTTTAAAAACCAAAAAACGATCCACTGAACACAGTGAAAGCTCAGCTTACAGCCTTCATCTTTTAAATTCAAGGTCACAAGGCAAAGAGGCTGGGAATAGAAACAGGCCCTCTGATGTCTTGCTGCTCTGCTCTTTGAGAAATTTTCCACACTTGGAGCTGCATACATTCACTTCTGTATATTAGAGGACAAAATCAAGAACATGGACAAGTTACCCAATGTCATGCAGCTGCATAGCCCTGTAATCGTTCACTCCAAAAGACTCTAGTCACCCGGGATATATTTCTGCAGCTACGACCATCATTTACATCCGGTTCTACATTTGAACCAGAAAGTTTGTATTCTGGAGTTATTTTCTCTCTTATATGACCTCAGTCACAGATGCATAATGTGAAGGAAGGCACATTTGTAGAAGTTAATAAATAAAATATGCCTATTAGAGATTAATGCTGAATACCCATGAATATATAATATGATGATATATTGATATGCTAAATCCTACCTCTTGGGGTTCATACATATATATATACAAATGGCAAGATCAGTGCTGGTGGATTTCTCACATGTATAAATTGGAATTGGTGAACAAAGGCTGTGAGTCTGTAACATGTGGAGCCCAATGTAATTTAACATTCGCATGGAGACATTGTTAATGAGGGAAAACGGTGTAAATATTTTAACTTGCATGATCAAGAAACGTAGCGACACTCCATTATGTCCATTTTGACATTTCACGCTGAATTGTCTTCAGCAACATCCAACTTCACTGAGAATATCAGCCATGTGATAGCCTCTGTTCCATGTGAAAACCTCTGGGCTTGTATGGAGTAATTGGTTTGTTTTCTTCACAGTAGGTCACAAGAATTTGAGTCGCCCCATAAACCGTCAAAGAAGACGATTGGCTTGTTTTCCCTTATTTTGTTGTTTTCACACCAAAAAACGTGTTCTTTCCCTTCTGTGAGCACCTCGCCAATAAACTGGATGAAAGGACGCTGGCTGTCATTTTAAGTTTTGCTGTTTACTTTACTTTTATGAAGGGAATGAACTGGAGCAGGATACCATAATAATAATGCCAAGAGGGAATGAGTTGTAGCACAAACAGAAATATTTCCCCTTCTTCCCTTCTTGAGCCTCTAAACTCAACATCAGCATCGGTCTGCTCCACACTGCTGTGCTCAATCAACTTCATGCACATTCCATTTCATAAAAACGATCCTTGATGAATTATGAAATGTTTGACAGTAAAGAGTTTAAAAGCTTTCACCAAAGAGTGCAAAGGTTGAACCGAAGGCCCACGTTTCGGGCACCACCTGCCTGATTGCATCTCTGCTGCATTTGGTGGCGTTATGGCTCAAAATGTGTATTTTTGAGTTTTTGCAGCTTGCATGCTTCTTCCCCTTTTCTATCTCTTTGTTCTTTTCCCTCCTCTCTCCTCCTGCTCTTGATGCCTGTCCAATTTTCAGAAAATATCATGAATATTGTATATGCCCTCCTGTTAACATGATTGATTTTTCACTTCTCTCTCCCATGTTTTCTTTCTCGTCTCTCCTAGGGGGGCTTCCCTGGAGAAAGACAAAGCCGTGTCCTCATCCATAGTATCCTCCGTTCAGTCCAAAATAACTCAGGTATTGTTCTTTGCTTTTATCCTCGATACGTCCTTTACTGGAGTTTACAGGCACCACAATAAAAGTACTGAGTGCTGTTGTTTCATTTCCATCATGCAGAAGGGACGGATGGAAAGTGCAGTTCAAAATATCCCAAGCTTTTATAGCTTTACCCTGGGACGTCATTGTGCAGTGTTACCTAAATCCCTTTTTATATTTTTTTTTAACATACCTTCTGTACTGGCCTCCGTAGGGGTTTTACAACACATCTGTGTATTATTCAAGTTCTCGCCATGTTTTTATATCGATTTCCTGAAACCTCATTTTAATTTGTGCAGCTGTAAACAAAACCGGTTTGAAAATTTGCTGTGACAGATTTGGACTAACAGGTTCACTCTTGTCGGGTTGTTTTTTTTTAACCTAAAGAGCATTTCCAACACTAGGTAGCACAGCAGTAGAGCTTGATGTTTTTAAACATAATTTACAGAACCTGGATAAGCTCAAAAACACATCAAACACATTTTCAAATAGCAAATACCCATTAACACACCTCCGTAAACGCAAATGTCTTTACATACACATCTTTTTATTAACATGCATCATTTTGCAACTCTAAAAGTCAATTACATGTGATGGACTGGGTTTGTCCTTGAATCCAGTCAAACTAAATAAAGTCCACTTACTATTTGTTTGTGTTTTGTAGATTAGCTCAACTCTGATCTGAATTCATCTTTACAAACCTCCAAAGGGCAAGTGTGTGTGCACCTTTTAAAAAGATTTAAAAAATATATATATATATATATTTAGTTGAATAGTTGGCAGTTGACAATGTTGTTATTGTGTGTAGCAATGCAAGCGTGGGTTTCTATTAAATTAAACTCTGAATGCATGCAAGTATCTTATAAATCAGTCCTGAAACCCAAAAAGAAATAGTCAGTTTTGGCACCATTGTCCAGAAGGGGATGAGTTGTTTTTTTTCCATCAGTTTTTTTTTTTAGGGGGGGTTAGATGCTTGAAATAAGGTCTGTAGTTAACACAGTCTCAATAGAGTTCCTTTTTTTCGCTTTCCAAACCGAAAAAAAAAAAAATGTCAGTAAATACTTCACTCCTGGGTTTTGAAGCTGTTTGAAAAGGACGGTTGCTAACGAGTGGCTGAATGGGACTACAGAGGCTGTCGAAGACGTGTCATCATTATCCCTTTACAGCTTTGGTGTGTCTGCGCTCGCACTCTTACAAACTATTCCAGCTCACATGTTCAAACTTGCAGATTTATCAGTTTGAAGCACATTGAGGGTCACGTTGGGATAGAAGGTTTTCTTTTGAGCAGGTGAAAGTGATGGCGGGGCTTTGTTAATGGCTTTGGTTTGGTTGTTTATAAATCTAACCCGAGATAATACTCCTTCCTGTCAGGCTTCAGTTAGCCATGATTGTCCTTTGTTTCTTCAGTGATAACCAGCATGTGACCGTGTTCTTTATTTCTGACTAAATGGCCTTGTTCCAGTGGGGGAGAGCTGCTTGTTTCACAGCATCCTTCATGTGAAGTCGTACACATAGTCGTTCAGCTCCAACAGTGTGCTTTGACTGTTTACTGAAAGATGTTGGCGTGGTAAAATTAGATTTTAACTATAGCTCTATAATCAACAGTTATTCCTGCACCACTTTTCCGAAACAAACTCATCCATCATCCGTTAAAAAAAAAAACCCAACTACCTGTGAGCTAAGGTTGAAAAGGACAGAGCATTCTCTGGACAGATCTCCAGCTATATAATATCACACGGAGTCAACCAGTTGCATCCACATTCAACTGCATATGTCAAGCGGCTGTGGGAGAAAACACTAGTACCTGGGGAAATCCTCGTGTGTGCAGGTCGATCATGCAAACTCCACTCAGAAAGGCCCAGACCTGGATTTGAATCAGTCCTTCTCACTGTGAGGTGAGAGTAGTAACAAGATGGCCACAGTTTTTGGCAGTGCAATGCAGTGTTAACCGTGTGGTGAAGACTCCTCAAACAGCACTTAACAAAACAGTTTGACCGCAGGATCTTATTAACTTGTTCTGGAGCTTTCACGCACGAATGATCACCCTCAGCATATTGAGTCTTTCGAACGGTTGTGCAGTTGCAGACTGTACCAACGTTTTAGGATCATCGGTCGGTCCTGTCATGTAGTTAAACTCTCATGAAAAGTCAACCGAGCGTTTCTTTTCTAACTCTGCTCAAAGCAAACTGACAAAACGTACCTTTACAGAAGATTAATGTTGTCAAAGATGCCTGATAAGCTTACCGCCAACTGATTCTCAGCCTTCTCTTTCTTGTGGTGTTGCATTAGACAACATTAGTGAACCTCCTTCCTAGGATTTCATGTCTAATCTCGACAGGGTCGTATGCAATGTCAAGGCGATATGCGCCTATTTGAACACACAGACAGTTTCAAGTGTAGCAGCTCGCCTTGGCTGGAATCGCACATCCGCCCCTCGCACCCATTCTGGGATCTTAGCCAAGAGTTTAGAAGGCGCTGGGCTGAATGTGATCAGTGCCAGTTTAGCTGCAGGCGAAAGCAAAGGCCTCAGCGAACTTGCCCCCGGCTGCAAGAATCATGTGAGAGTCCGAATTTCACCTCTTTGCTGAGGAAGCAGGCTGAACTAATACATGGCCTTGAAACTGCCTTCCAGTACTTGTAAATCCAAGTGGGAAGGAGAGTTACCTCTTCTATTGAGACACTTAGCACAATACAGTAAGTTGTCAGTTTCTTTTAACGAAGCTTTGCAGCTTCATTGTTCTCAAAGGTGGCCAAATGAAAACACCGCGTTTGTTTTTAAATCGACAGTTAACGACAGCAACTGCAACTAATTAGAACCTCAATACAAAAAAATCTGTCTTTACTGACATTTATGATGAGTTTTGGCTCCTCATTTGACTTTCTAGTCTAAAGCTTTTCAGTTCTATTCCACAGTCACGACTTGTCACCGTCAGCAGTCGGTTTTTAACGAGAAATACTCTGAAAACAAACTGTAACCACTCAGCATTGTATCAGTTAGAAAGATGCCCTTAGTAACGTGAAACCTGGATGTTATTCCCAACATATTTTGCTATATTCCAGATGGTCCAAAAAAGTCAATTATTGTGGATTTCCAAAAACAAACACAGCTAAACAAACATGGAGATGGCTCTCTGATTGGATAGTTGCCATGGACCCGTCAGCTTTGGTTTCCTGTTTGGTGTTAAAGACGTCTCAGGGCACTTCCAGCTATAACATTACAGTAATCAACCACGGGGCTCTGCGGGGAGCTGCTTTCTGGCATTTGCATGTGGCATTTATCAAAATAGCATTTTCTTTGCAAGCTGCGCTTTTTGCTCGCCTCTGCCGTCACAGATTTCGTCACCGCAGCAATTCAACGTCAACATAAAATTACACCACATGCGGCGAGATGCCACCAAGAAGTTGTAAAGCAGCGGTCCTGTCATTTTCTGCACAAAACATGTCGTTCCAGTGAAAATGTGGTTAGTACTTCCTGTTTGTTTTGAGAAAGACAAGTGCAGAGCCACAAATCAATTTGAAAATTGCATTTACACACTTTCCCAGCTTTTTGAATCACTCTAGTGATGCAAAAAAAAAAAAAAAAAAAATGCTGATTCTTGACTACGTTATTCATTTACTGTGTTCAAGTGTGGAGAAATACAACCAAGTACTCTTGCTGTTATTTGTGCTGCTGAGTTGAAAGGCCCCGACGAAACATTTGTCATTGGAAAGTGGAAGTGCTGCACTGCAAGCTGGCCATGAAGTTGTATATGAATCGCAATGGTAAGGTGTTCAACAGAACATTTTTATAATCTGCATAAATAGGAAATGCCTTGCAGGCTACGTCATCAGACATTTAACATAGTTTCATTGAATGAGAATGAAAGGATTTTAAAAGGGGAAAGCGACGGACAATTTTATGAACATCTTTTAACCCTTAATATGCACTTTTGCATTACATTTTTCAGGGTTATAAAGCTGTTTCTACACGTTTATCAAACTGTGTATGTGGATATATTGTTTTCTAATCTATTCCCCACTCCAACCATGCAGTTTAGATTTATTAAACAATCGTCATGACGCCCTGCATTGAACGTGGCGACGTGCTACGATTTAAGACTTCTCTGCTTGTGAGGCTCAGACAATGACAAATTGCATTGGAGCAAAGAGGAAATAAGTATTGACTGATGACTTTGTCTCGTTGTTTATTGTAATGGGATGACTGGGCCGCTGGTGGTGAATTGAATTCAGCCAACTGTCGGCCGCCTCCCGTTTTATCTCATGCAGATGGGCGAAGCGAGGAGTAAGTGGCCCACGCTCATTACTCACAATACAACCTCGCGCCCACCTCATCAATAAGTTGTGACCTCCGGAGCACGTTCTCCCTGTTCAGAATCCCGACATCCAATTTACAGCCGCCATAACGCCGTCTTCAGACGTGCGGCAGAATCGGATGCATGCGCACGGATCACTTCCGCAAGAAAGGCGCATTGTTTGAAGTGCTCAGAGGTCAGCGCATGATTGTGTGTCCGCTCTCTCGTCGCTGTTGTCGAATGTGATAGAAATGTTGGAAAGTCTAATTAGCGTCTTCTTGCGATCAAATACAGCCTCGATTTACATCCATCTAATCAATGCCAGAACATTGAGGATCATGTTTAACGACAAACTTTGATGCAAAGGTGTGCGCACACATTGTAGAATGCATTTTCCGTCAGTAAATGACGGAGTAGCCGATGTAAGCGAGAGCCGTACTGTAGGAAGCGTTGCACCTACAAGACCTCATTGTGGAGAAACTGCAGCGTAAGATGGTATTCAAGAGGTAACCAGGAGGCGCAGTAATGGAGGTCGATAGAGTGTGAATAGAAAGCCAACAGCGGCTGTTCTGTGAACACTGGTGCAACTTGCATTGAAATAATGCTTATGTTCTCCCTTGGCCATGTCTGTGTGGGCGAGAGAGAGAGAGAGTGTGTCTCCGAATGGTGTTTGCTGAGCAGATGCAGCCCAGATACTAAATGACTGGTTTCACATCTCTCAGTGCCTTTCTCTCGCTCATCTTCAGCTCAAAACAACAAAGAAACAACACAAAACACGTATTTCCGTTTCTTGCTCCTCTCTCCACCTTTGTAGCACCATTAACCAACTCGTGGAAACGTGATGCTGCACCGTTCACCGATTCAAGACCACTAACTACTTCTACCCCATCTGTGATGTTTTACAAACACATCTTGAATAATTCAGCACATCCTCATCTGCTTAATGGGCTCAGCCTCCCTGAGGGTGTCTTCTCGTCCCATCCTTCATTTAGTTCATGTTTGTCTTTCCCCCCCTCTGTTCCCTGTCCACTCTTCTTCTGCTGCTTTCTCGTCGGCGCCCTCTTGAAAGTACATTGTCGACCTGAAATTTCTGGATATCAATCTTTAGGTTATGACAGGTTTTGAGATTGACCATCAAGTGTTTTTCATTGTGAAAGTGCTTACTTCCCTGGAGAATCACGTTTCCATGACTACGCTGGTCAAAACACTTTTCTGCTCGGTTTCTTTCTGTTTTTAGTGCACGCACACTTTCTCATACTCCGCTTTTTAATGTGGCACAAAGTGAGAGAAGCCCCTTGCTATGAGGCATAGACAGTCTGATCGTATTGAATCTTTAATAAAGCCTCGTAAACGTTTACATTTAATTCATATTTTGGTGTTTGCCAACTCTGCACAACTGGCATGAAAGTCAGCTGACCAGGAAAGTGCATCAAGCTGGTGAATGTCAGAAACAACAATACAACAACGGAGCGATCACATCTTAATAGATTAAGGAACTTAGTGTTCACTGTGCAGTGCTTTGTTTCTCAGTGAAACTAAGCTCTGAGCTGGATTACTGTAATATGGTTGTTTTTATTCCTTTTACAGAAACAGGGATATTATGATAAATATTTACATTAACATCCCATCCATTGTTTGACATTCCTCGCTGTGAGTGAGCGTCGCTCTCTTTAAGTATTACATAAAGTTATAGTCGACAATCCCAGGTTTGACGGTCATGATGTCTGATGATGTATTCATGTAATGTTGGCTCTGTTTCCATTTTATTCACCGAGTCACATGCAGCTACAAGAGCAGCTTTCCAGTCACTCGCTAATAACGGTGCATTATTGCTCGCATTGTACGAACATTTTGCACATGTGTGTGTGTACTCAAATACCACCCGGGTTTTGAGAGGAGCAGCCTTTGGAGTGATTTGATATGACAGCTCCTTCCCTCTGTGATTACAGCTGTTAATTTGTCTCGTCTGTCAGCAGAGCTCAGGGGTGGATATTTGTCCATGCGTGTATGAGTCACTCCTGGGATGCAAATTATCACTTCCTGTTCTGCTCGGCAAGCAGTTGTCGCTCCCGCCGCCCCTCCGGTCGGCCCAAATTTACATTCCCCCCTGAAACATGTGAAGTGAGAAGAAAGAGTAGCGGAGAGTAAAAAGTGGAAACTGCATTTCACAGCTCCTTTTTGCCGGCATCACTGTGCTTGCGCAGATTATTGCTCCACGCAATTTTTACAGCAGTGGTTACTTTTTTTTTTTTCTTTTGTCACCCACCTGTTTACATAGAATCTAGGAAACTGGAAAAGTGATAAAATAAGTAGTAGTCTGTAGATGTGAATGGCTCAGAGACTGTGTCATTATATGTGATTTCTATTACTGAGACCATGGGTGCCAAACGTAAGGCTCTATATTTAAATATATATTTAAAGATATACTAGTGCCACAAAAAGTAAAAAATCTTAAATTTCAAGGATATTATGGCACTATTTTACCTGATCAGCCCAGTCGAGATGAATATATGTGGCCCCCTGAAGTAAAATGTATTTGACACCCGTGGCTTAGAGTGTATTCGGCTGGATTATGTTTACTGCAGTTAGGTTCAAATCAATCACTCTGTCGTTTCTATTAAAGTTACCTCATCCTCTTAGAAGTTTATGTTTTTGCCTGAATCCTTAGATTCTACCTGTTGGTCTTCATATCCAATAAATTGGACTGCATTGACACCTGCAGTTATGTCTTTATATGAAGCCTTGCGTGTAAACTTTACCTACTCTAATTTTTCACTGTTCAGTTCTGTTGTGTGTGTTTTTAACCTTTTATAGGCGACTAATCATTTGTGATCACTCCCATATTTGACTTGGTTCTTTTAAGCCAACTGTTTTAAGCCGCTGTGTTGAGAACACAGGCTTGTCAACATATTTGCAGCACATGCGGTGAGGATCGTTTACCAAATCGTCAAACCCTGAGGGTTAAAACACAACTGAATTATATTTCATTTAGCATTTCATCCAGGATTATTCAAATTAATATCAACCGCCTTTTTTTTTGTCGCTATAGAAATGTAATACATCACACTGCTCGTAAAAGTGTGGCTCTACGTTCTCCTCTTTTTTTTAAATCCCACTTCCAGTATCTTGTCAAATCCAATCCCGCTCACAGACTTTCAGCATTCAAACAAGTGAGATGGTTCATTCATGCGTGCATCAAGGTAGCCCGTGCTGAGAAAACACTCGGTGCACTTAAAAGCACTCCGAAGCTCCATTCAGGATTCCCCATTGCAGCAGCAGCTCTTTCAAGCCTGCGAGACTAAGTTGATGATTAATTATGGCTGAAATTATTCTTCATTAAGGAGCTGTGATACACAGTTAAGAGAGCGGGGAGTTGTTCCCAGATCAACCTGATTCATCCTGTCAGCTGGTTCTTTGTTTGTGTTGGTCCTCGACTCAGCCGCGAGTTTTTTAATCAGCTTGACGAGGAGGCAGAACGTCAACAAGTTTTACGAAGAGAAAATTAATGAAAAACACAATTTTTTTCAGCAGCATCACTGCGTACGTCTATATCTCACCAGCCGGTGACGATAAATGTGTAGCGATTCATTCGGAGTCCATTCTTCCTCACGGTTCCTGAGAAGAATGGCTACAAATATAGCAAATTACATTTCAGAGTGACTTTTCTCACCTTCATTGTCTCTCAGATAAAATATCATTTGTGAGTAAGTGGCAGCAATACTCCATATTCCCATTTTCAGCGTTGCACCGTTCATAAGTACTGCAGCCACTAGAGGGCACCGTCTGTCACCTGAGCCGAATCCGTCCTCTCTCTCTCATCCACCTGCAGGAGTGAAGGCTTGTCATTTATTGTCGTCTCCCTCTGTCTCGTTTCATTTCCAGGATCTGATGGCCAAAGTGCGAGCCATGCTCGCCTCCTCCAAGACCTTCCAATCCGCCAACTCCTGAAGTGAGGACAACTTTCTCCAAGCCACAAGCAAACCTCGTCTCGGCCGGTCAGCGAATAAAAACTCTCCAACTTCTTGGAGAATCTGAGCTGTGTCTGTTTCAGATCTCAGTGTTTATCCGTTTGAATTTTGATTTAAGTGTCAACAGATCCAAAGTTCCGTCGTCTCCGTCACTGTAAGAGTGAAGTTTTCACACCTGACCACCAGAACGCAGCCCGTCAGTGCACGGATTACAGTTTGCAGGGAGCATCTGGTATGGAAATAATTGAAGTGTTGCATCTTTTTACGGTGTCAAGATGTGTTGCAACTGGCCCAGTTCTAAAGAGAAGTCCACTATAATGTTGCTTCAGATTTTAATGAGTTAAAATATATCCCATCACCTCCTGCTGCTGAAAGCATTTAGTGTCTCCTTCTATGAAGGATTATGTTTTGATGATTTCATCCCCACCTAACCCCTGTTACTTGTGTGCTGTTGTTTTCTTTCTTCTGTACCTCCCCAACACTGGTTTCTGTCCTGCATCGCTCCTCTTTTTCCCCCAAATCGGTTTCAGATCTTGCTGTTCTCAACTTTGCGTGGCCTTCGATTTCTGTTCTGCTGGATTGTAATGTAATGACTTCAATGCAACTTTGCAGTTGCCAATAAAATTTCAGTTCTGATTTACTCGTGGCTTTTCATCCTCTTTTTGTATTTACACAAAAAAAAATCTAACCTCTTTGAGCAGGTCGACTGTAAAGGTTTCGCTGTCAGCTCTGACAAGGCACCTAAAAATGTGGATATACATCTGAGTTGTATTGCAACATCATCTCAAAGTGTTAAAAGCTGACACTAATCCTTGAACATCTCTTTTACAATAAGGATGAATGTGACCCAACCGTCACACATCTGAAGACAGAAATGTGTATTAAGGTTATTGAAATGCACCAAACCCTGAATAAGCAATACAGTAAGTGTAGACCATGATTCATTTGTCACAATTTAATGGTTCTTTGTACTTTTTTCTATTCCAGCAACGTTTCTTTCCTGACAAAAGGCCAGTTGTGAAATTCTTGAGTTTTCTGCCCAGTTTTCATTAAGAATTAACATGAATTATTACATAATTGAAGTCCTTCATCAAACCTTCTCTGAAGTTGTGATTGTGAACAAACAAGCCATTTGAAAGCAGGAAACAAGTCGTCCTGTTCTTACCAAGAGTGCCATTAATCGACAATCATCTCTGGTTGATGAGGACGTGAGCCTGTGGGATAATGGCATTAACGATCGCTTTTCAGAACACAATCAGTGACAACAATGTTGGTGGCGTGTTTCAGGAAAACGTGGTCTTTCTAAAATAACATGTTCTGCTCTCTCAACAGGCACCCCTTAATTTGAACAACAAAGAGATTCATCTCGTGTTTGTTTGCTTTTCATCTTTTTACTGTCAAACGTAATTGAAAGTGTTCCATTTAAAAAAAAAAAAAAAAAAAAAAAAAGGAAGTGCCATCAAAAAATGTGCCCCCCTCTCGAATTCTTATTTTTTGGCATATTTCTCCACTTGTATGTTTATTTCCATCAAATAAATGTAAACTTTAGACAACGGTAACCAATGTAAACACAAAATACAGTTTAAAGGAACAAAATCTATCCAAACCTACTCTAACCCTGTGTGGAAAAGTAAGATTATTTAGTACTGGAGTTACTCGATGTAAAAGAAGGTGCTCCCAAAAACCAGAATGCAGATGGCTCAGAGCTCCGAGGACTCGTGAGAGCTGGAAGTCACCATGTTTAACTTGCTTCCTATAACCGCAAGTTTCAAAAGTACAAATGAAAGGACAACATTTAGTCAACAAATGAACAAGACACAGTTTGAATTCAGGAGGCATGCACCCGTTCTCGTTAGTTAGTACATTAGGTTAAATCTTTACTTCACAGATGTGATAGTTAGGGCTGATTCAGGTGGATCTGAACTATCACATCATTTATGCAGCTGTAGGTTCAGGCTGCTGGTGGACTGTGTTTATGGAGCTGTGTGTTTCTCCTCTCCTGTCCAGCATGTCTCTGTTTGTGCTCTGCACTTCATGAGCCTTCTAACCTGCCGAGCGTCTGTGGTTTGTTAGTTCTTTCTTCGGTTCTCTCAATTTTATCTCGCCCCAAAAGGTCAAAACATACAGCCTCTGACTCTGCAGTCCAACCCTGTATTATTTTCACCTGGCTCGGAGCGTGTGCTGCCCCAAAAAGATTCAGTGAAGTGTGAAACCGTAAAAATGTCTCGAGTTCTTTTTCTGTAAGCAATGGGCACTGAAGAAAGGCATGCAAAAATATTTGCTCATTTTAAGGAGAATTTGTGCAGGAAATATTGAAATTCAATGGGATGATTGTTTTTTCAACACGTGTTGAAGTCTGAACACCTCAGTCTCCTATTCTTCCCCTGCATTTGGGACACACTGATGGGAAAGAAAGAACAGAAATTGTTTTCTGCCCCGAGACTTCACCTCCACCGGCTGCATGAAGTTTTACTGTCACAGGAGCATTGCTGATAACCTTTGAAAACTGAGCAGTTGATTGGTTGATGCCCTCCGGCTCCCTGCTACTGCCTCAACTGCAGAGGTGCCGCTCGTGACCGACTGCTTGTCTAAGCGGCGGTGCAGGAATTGTTCGTAAACTCTGTCTTGATTACCCGAGGCAGAGTGGTGGCTCACGAGGGACTAAATGCTGAGAACAACAGCTCTTTTAAAGCCTTAACAGTAATCAATAAAACGTCAAAATCAATTCTCAAACAAACAGGCTACTTAAAAAAGAAACATTCACACAGTGGAAAATGTTTTTCTCTGTATTGGTTTTGTTCTTCTCACGTTGGAAGTTTTTTTTTTTGTTTGTTTTTTTTACAGCCCGCTTAATACATCAATCATTTTGTTTGATGTTTTTATATGTTGGATCACGAGAATGATAATAATTAACTCACAAGTAAAGGTAGGCATCATCTGCATATAAACATCATCAAATGAGGCAATTCGAAGGGATGTTTTCAGAGAAGAGCTGTTCTGACCATTATCAGGATAATAAATTATGACGAACTTAAACACCAGCAAAAAGCATCTGAACCACCCATCACTGCTCCAGTGTCATTTATAAAGAGGTCTATCATTTAAAGTCAGAGTTATGCACTGTGATGAATAGCTCAACTGACCCAAAGGATTTTTTTTTTTTTTTGCTTTTCAAACGTCCTCTCAGCACAGCACAAGTCCGCTCTGACCACTGTCATCAAGGAAATGCCAGCGAAGCAAAGTGAGAAGCTCCTTCAGGGGTGTCTCGAGTTTTCTTGTTGCTGGTGATCAATCCATTTTCATAAGGATCAGTTCATTTTTGTTTTATTTTTGGTTTTGTTTTTTAATTTGATCAGCTGTCACTAGAAACACTGGCTCTACTATCTATACAATTTAGCATATAAACTACTTATACGAAGCAGTTTCTCCATCACCCCACAACAACTCAATATCTGTGCTTCAGCCTGCCACAGCAATTCTAGTCCGGTCGATGGAAGCAGTGGTTTTTAATCATATTACTAATATATGAAGTCTGCAGTCAACAGTTGTCCCCTAAATCCCAACAATGAAATAGACAAAAAAGGAGCAGTGTGGAAACAAGTTATAAACGTATTGCTCCTTTATCAGCTAATGTGACTTTTAAAAAGCTGTTAACTGGTTGTTAAATCAGGTGACATGAGAATATCTTTCATTGTTAGGAACGACTGATTTTATTCATTTTGTTTACTAATTTCTAAAATTGATCAACCAAGTCATCATACCACATACATATAGATCAATTTCACTTGACATTCATCCGTCTATCTCTACCAGTCATTTTGGTTGTAATTGTGTACCTATTTTATATAATTCTCAAAAATAGCTAATATTTTCTCTCTCTCTATATATATATATATATATATATATATATACCTTTTCATCTTTAATTCACCCAGTGATGTAAAAAAGAAAACATTTTTTGTCTTATTGTAGATGTTGAAAACTAACAAAAATATGCATTTTATTCTGTGATGTGAAATAATGTAAAGCTGCATTATTTCAATTATTATTTCATTTAGTCAAAAGCTCATCAGATAAAGCATATCATTTCTAAAGTCTCCAATGTGTGATATCCCCCCCCAAAAAAACGTAGCAGTCAAACAAAACTCAACAGTAAGTTCCATTGTGCCTCAAACTATAGCAGCCCTATGGCACGTATTTTGCTTCTTGTTTGACTTCCCTTCCTGTGTCTGATTGTTACCTGCCCTTATGCGTTTCACCTGTGTTTGAGTGTGTGATTGTCTGCAGCTGGTGGTGTTTGTATATATTGAACTTCTTCTGTGTGTGCAGGTTGTTGGTTCATCTGTGTTTCTAGCTCACCGGTGCCTCTGTGTCTGGACTTTGCAGGGTCTCCTCATTATTTCCTTTGATCAGAAGCTTTGTTATGTTGGTCACTTAGGTGTTTGGTTTTTTTCGTGCTGGAAAAAGATTTGAGCTCCTTTTCTACTTCCAATAGTATCTGGTGCCTTGTGTCCTCCCCTGAGCCAAACGTCAAATCTTTATATTCTGTGAAACACTTGATGAACAAGATAATCAAACTATATAATTTGTCAAATCAGCAACAGTAAATATATTAACTCATGTGAAACACATCACAAATGAGGATATGTAATGAAAGTGTCTGTAAATATTGATGAGAAAGCAAAAGACTCGAGCTAGATTACATAATCTGACAGGGACATCAGTCAAATCAGCTTGTATTTTCATGATACCTCAGTTTATGACCAGGCAATGCATCAATTTTGACAAAATCACCAAAAAGAATGGATGTGCACAAATATCTAGGTTATTTTTCACTCTTGATGCCATTTAGCTTTTTTACTCTCCCTGCCTTCACACCCCAACTTCAGACCATAAATCCAGTTGTGTCGCTGTCTTCAAACAATTGTAACATTTTTATGTCTCATACTGTTATACCCAAGAAAGAAAGAAAAAAACCTAATTGTTTAACACAAAAGCAAGTAATGCATTATTGTTCTTAAAATTATAAGGAACTGCTCCTACTGATGAAAGATGACGATGTGACATTTAAAAATAATTACCCTTTGGAGAAATCGGCGCCTTATAAATCTGTGCAAAGCTGAGAGGGCTGTTCCAGGAGGACGGAGAGATTTCTTCCTCCCACCAGACGAACAACGAGCTGCAACAACTGAAGACTGTGTGTCATGTAGTATCACACGCACATACTACACATAAGGTGACATTTTGGTACGCAACCAGCTTGACCACTTTCAAGCTCCAGGTTCGTGGAGGAGTTTTTAAGCCCCCTCACTTGACTCTCCCTCCCGTGTTTCTACATTTTGAAGGGATGAAGCCGAACGTCTCACGGAAAAGGTCAAAAGGAGGGGTGGCGGCAACGATCGGAAGCACAACTGCAGTCCTATATTTGGCAGTACTTTTGCTTTGTTTCAGAATGGGCAGAAATGTTGTTTTTTTTATATTGATTTCACGTGAACGGTTAGGTAACTGCAGAGCTGTATTTTAAGGTTCAAGTAAAACTCAAAGAGTCATTTGGAACAAATCCAAGTCATGGACAGCAGAGTTTGTCTTGGGTTAGGGTACACGCACTACGAGGAGTAACAAGTCAAGTCCTTCATGCCGTGCCAGCACAAAGCCTTACAACAAACGACAACATAACAGCTAAAATATGCCGTCTATAAAACCATTGAGGGGCTCCCTTTACTTACCTCATCGATTTTCTTTATGTGACCACACCGTTCTGACACTGGTCTAATAAACTACTACACGGGCTGCGTTTCTTTACAGCGGTGTGCCTGCCCTGTTATTCACCCCCCCCCCCCCCCACACACACACACACACACACTAAAACTGCCTGCAGGTTGTATGCCTCCGACAGTCGGCTCAAGCTGCACTTGACACTGATGTGAAGAGTGAAATAAAAGTTATTAAATGAGTGTTTCATTGAGATATAAAGTGTTGACAATACAATGCACTCGCTGAAAAAAATTCATTAGGTCCACTTGCCATGAACTGAGGGAAGGTATGAGAAGGTTTTACTTTGCAGTGGCGTTGAGCTGGCCGGCATTAAATTAACAGGTGCACCTCTTTTCTGTGTGAATATGACGGCCGAGGAAAGCAGCGGAAACAACTGCCGAACTGAAATATGGATGAATTAAAAACTTCTGTCAGCAAAACGACACAATATCGAGCTATCGACTGATGATGGGGTCAGTGAGAGTTTTTCTATTTGGACCTTTTCAAGATGTTTTCTGTAAAGGAGGGTTTGGCGGTCATGGTATGCTGATAGTTCATTTCCCGTGCGTTGGCCTGTTGTCATGGTTTGTGTTTGCAGGTGTTTTTGTATTTCATGTTGTTTTTTTTCCTTTTTATTTTGTTCATGCCTATTCTCAGTTCGGTGTCATTGCCTGGCCTTAACTCCCCTGATTACCCTTGATTGTTGTCTGCGGTGCCTTGTTTCTCTCTTTCTTTCTTTGTGTCCGTGTCTTTCAAAGGCCTGTGAGTTGTTAGTTTGTTTTGTTTGCTCTGATCACATTGTCTGTGCACCTGAGCCTGCTTTATTACCCTGTTCTGATCTGTTTTCCCCGGGCTAGTCTCTGTGCCTTCTCTACATATTTGACTGGTTCTCTTCGTTTGTCGTTTATTTGATAACTTTTTTCAGAAATTTCATCAATTAAAAAGTGTCTTTTGTTCATTTTTTTGGTTCTCTCTCTAACAAAATCCCAAACCAAAACTGAGTTCTCATGAAATGTGCAGGAAATCGTGTCACAACGTCCATAAAATTATGTTTGTTGACCTCGGACTACTCGTAGTACCAACTTCAGGACAATATTGGGGAAACGATCGATTCCCAGATTGCCTTCATCCTCTATATATATATTCAATTTTTGATAAGAAATCAGGATTACAAATCAAGTTGCCAAAATTACTGGTGTGTGCTTTGCAGGAATATATATGTTTTTGAATTAAAAAAAAACAACAAAAAAAACTAGCTTGTCATGTGAAAGGTTAGGACAAATTCAAACCGTAGGATAAATTGCGGCTCAAAAGTGTAAGAAGTGTGATTGATATCTTTAGGAAAACAAACAGTGATCCTCAAAGTTAATAGTTCAAACCACAACATGCAAGGTTTTTAAAGAATACCTTTAAATTTGAAATCTAATAGGATTTCTTAGCTAGATTAGGAATCAATAATGACATATCCGGCTGAATTAATCTAATGCGACCTGCTCTAGTTAAATAGTTCAATAGCAACGGCAGCACCTCCTATCAATCAGACCTCCCTTTGATTGAAATGAGGGCCAGCTGTGCTTTGCAGTGATTGGTTGATGGGTTAAAGGGGTGGGAATTGTGCACAGAAACTGATTCCAGTAAAATGGTCTTGTTTGCTCATGAAACCTTTGAGTCTCCGCAGATTTGGTGCCTATGGCTCCTTGACATGTTGCGTGAGAACAGGCTGACCTTTGACCTCCACTGTCTGATTGGTTTATTGGGGAATGAGAACAAATCTGTGCCCCCGAGGAGTTTTGAGCATGTTGTGGTTGATGAAAATGGGAAAGACAGACGGACAAATTGGAATAAATATGCATGGAGTGTTTTTAACTGCAATAAAAACTCTTTAGACTTCAAGATATTGTGATTGTATTTAGTATGTGGGAGATCTGAGTCATGACTTTATGTTTTTATGTTGCTTAGTGTTGGGTGGTTAAATGTGTGACTTATTTTAATGTTTTAATGAAAAAATTGCATTAACAGTTATATGTTCATTTTTTTATCAAACCTTTCTTACTGTTTTAGAGCACTTTTGCTTTTTTTTAATGTATATATTTAAAAGACTAAAACATGTTTCCACATTGTCAGAGATGGCTCATGTCAGAACAATTTGGCACATTTGCACAAGCATCTTAAATACCACCAACGTTACTTCTTTACTTGTTCCTGACCAAAATACAGTTGACCAGGCATCAATTCTTGAGAATTACATATCAACAAAAATGTAAACTATTAAACAGCAAAGGAAAACAATTGCTCTATGAATATCAAAAAGAAAAAAAAATAGCACATAAATAACAAATCTGCCCCCCAATTATTTGATTAATTTTTAAGCTGGGCTCAGTCACTAAGTCTAAAATTAGACAAGTCTCACAGCAGACGAGTCTCAACTGTACAGCTTGGAGGAGGAAGATGAGCGGTAATACAGATATTCCACAAACATGAATCGTGTGATGATTATGAGCGATCGGAGCTCGTTGTTGCAGTTGATGAAATACTGCATGGTCGAACTCACCGGTAAATGAAGAACCTTCTGAATTTCAGTGAAAGATTCATAAAATTAACTGGAATTTTTTGGGGAGGGCGCATCCTTCATCTCTATCGGCAAATGTATTCTATTGTACGACACTTTGGTCAAAAACATCCATTTGGCCATAGACGCTCATGCAAAAAGACACTCATTTTATTATTTTTGCCCTTTATCTGTCTGTACAGCTGCACCGGCTTTGATAAGGAAGGCGAGTGATGCCTTATGCAGCATTTTTAACGGGTAATTGTGTGCTGCCGCTGAGGAATAGATAAGTATGAGTCAAACAGAGTCGAGAGAGAAAGATTTATGTGAGGGACATGCCTGGATCCCTTTATTAAGAAAGCAGATAGTCTCATCGTTCTTTTTAAGCACATGTGAAGTTTGTGCACCATTCAGCTTGTTTGGCCCACGTTTCAAGTCTTTAACAGAGACAAGAAGGAAACTGTTTTTGCCGTCAAGTAGCTTGTCTCGTGTTTTAACCCCTTCGTTAATTTTATGTAATTGGCAACATATTTCGCAAGTGAACAATTTAATTTACTCTGCCGTAACGGTCATAATGGTAAAGGTTCTATGAAAACTGAAAAGAGTTGGTCACAGCATGGACCAACAAGGTTGCGTTGACCTCCACCCCTCAGTTTCAAATCCACAGAGATGCCTTGCACACAGAGCTGATTACATCTCAAAACAAAATGTACCCCTTGGAGCTTAATTCTACAGAGACAGTCAAGAGTCAATAAATGGCTGCATTATACACGCTAGCTCTGGAGCAGCAGAATCCATTTGTGAATTATTTAATGAAAAGGAATCACTTTGCTCAGGTGATAGGTGTACCTCAAAATCCTTGAC
This sequence comes from Blennius ocellaris, assembly GCF_963422515.1. Lineage (NCBI taxonomy): Eukaryota > Metazoa > Chordata > Actinopteri > Blenniiformes > Blenniidae > Blennius > Blennius ocellaris. Next base: position 13,339,428 of record NC_137664.1, read on the forward strand.
CCTGAAACTAATCTCACTGGATGTGTATAAATGAGTCTTCACACAAATTTTCCAATATATTTGCTCAGCCAATTTGAACATCGTCTCTCTTGATGTATTACCCTTAAACAGTTCTATAGACGAGCAGTAGGAGGATCTGACTGTGCCAGCTTGAATACACGATTTATGACAACCTCCAATCAATCAGTCAAACTTCATGTCGAGCACTTTTCATCCACTCAAATGTAGCACAAAGAGCTTCACATGTAAATATGCCCCAGAGACGAGAGACAATGGCCCTCATTGCAAGAAGCCTTCGTTTGAACAGATTTGTTTTGAAATGGCTTGTATGATTAATCTATTTGAAACTATCCTACCAAATTTATCCTAAACTTGATGTTCGGAGACAAACTTCTAAGTCATTCAAAGTGCTATAAAAGTCTTGCACAAATTCAAGTGATCATAGAAAACTTTCAATGAGTTTTGTGAGTGGAAAACGGTTTTTGGAGCCCCTGAAAACACAATTGTTTGAAAATGCTCCAACTCCATAAATGGAAGAAAACACAACTTCTCAGAAGTGCTGCGACTGCGCCTGTGCACCACAGCCATGGTAAACAGTTCTTCTGCACCTGCCAAGTAGATGGACAACAACAACAATGGCAGCCTCCAGAGTGGCGTGACTCCCAGTCCATGTTCTCCTGGAATTTTAAAGAAGACTGTAAACGTCAAACTTTTCCAAAACAAAAATGCCAAAACGATGCATTTTCACTTGAAATAATGCCATGTAAACGAGACCATGGGCTGCTGTTGACCAGACATCTTATTTTTCACTGAAGGTTTTTATGTTTTGTTACATTTGAAGCAATCATACTTTGTCACCACGTTTAACTGGAAACTATGTAAATTATAAAATACAGTTTTAGTCATTGAACCTATGGGTTAAAAAAAACCCAAACCTTTAGTCTTGCTAATGCTAAAATTTCAATTTTTCCTCTTTTTTTTATAAATCTAAATTGGTAAAGTTTTCTTTCTTGTAGGAGCTTTTGAAGCCTGAAATGGATAATTCGTGTGGTCATTAAAATTTCCAGTTCTTGCACACTCATTAATATAGGCCTCAAAAGAGGGTCTTTATAATGTTAATATTGTTGATTATGATGCAACACAGTTGTACCAGCTCAGAGTGAGAATTAAAAGGTAAGCGAAGATGATGACAAATGGTACTTGAGGCCCAATGTTTGATGAGGAAACATGTTAAAATCAAGGACCGGACTTGAATCCATGAAAAAAGTCCAATATGAAGCCAAGAAAAAAAATGTGTTGATAACTTTATTTGAAGGATGAACATAAGAAAAGCGGTGTCATTTTGTTTTTACACACACTTTATCCAAGTTAGGTTTGCAGAAACTGGATGGAGGCTATCCGAGGTCGACAGTAAATCAAGGACTAACACACATGTAATTTTCACACAGTGAGGCAGGTTGAGAAGCAGACACGAGGTTTATCACACGTTGAACACACTCATATTCACACTTTCAAGGGATTGTAGTGTCACTAATTATCCTTTAAACACGTTTTTAGGCTGTGGGAGACAAACCAAACAGAAAGCCCCCCCCCCCAACTGGACTCCAACCAGAGATGTTCTGGAAGGTGAACGCATTAACCACTATGCTGTCATGCAGCCTGAAAGGTTGCACAGCATGAATTACTGAATACTTACAAAGATATAAACTGAAAAATCAACAATTTATTCCTCAGGTCTTAATAATCAAAGAATTGCCTTTCAAAGACAGGTTATAGTTGCAAAAATATGATGAATGTGACAAAAGCCATAATTGTTTTTAACATCCGACATTGAATAAAGACAAAATATCTCAATAGTGGAAAAAGTACTTATTAGGCCAACACATTAGTGCACACAGGTCACAAGAATAATGGCTCTGTTTGGACCATTTATCCCTCAGTGGTGACCATAATACCCACAAGACTTCAGCCAAATATTAAATCACAACTTTATATGTAATCAAATCAACTTCTTCACATCTGCACAGATTGATTCCACACTGAGTTGCTGCCTGGCATTTGCAATTTCATTAACTCACACTGGCAGAGAGTGATTGTGCGACTGTGTGTGTGTGTGTGTGTGTGTGTGTGTGCGTGCGTGTGTGTGTGTGTGTGTGAGAGCAGGACGTTCCAGCAGAATGGGAGAGTGTGCGTGGCAAAGTGACTCAGGCGAGCAGTTAGAGCGAAACATGAGGGCAGGGGAGTGATTTGTTTGCTTTACGGGACCAGAATGCATCGTAATTCAGCGAGACGCATAAGTAGATGAGACTAGGCGGGCGGGATAAAAGAAGTCAGCGGCGAAAAGGCAAGGTTCCATTCCCAAATGGCAATTCATGTCTATATTCACAACTTTATGGCCGAGCATTACGATGATTCAGCTCCTCGGCTCACCGTGACAGGACTTGACATGCTGTCGACGCACCATATGACTCCTTCCTTTGGTGGTCTGATGTTTAATTTTGAAGAAATACTGCAGCACTTTAGTGTAATCAGTGCTTGCAGATCCAACATATTTCAGGGGGGACAGGGAAGCGCGCTGAGGTGGCTTTGACAGATGCGATCAGAGCACCGACGAGAGGAGCTGCCGCACATGGAACGAGGACACGGGGCACCTTGGCCGCCGACCCAGACAGAGACACAGTGGTCTAATTAAGACACGTGGCGTGAAGAAAGAGAGCAGACTGGCAGAGTTCCCGTTGGTAAACAAGAGTCTGGGATGAGATGGATTTCCTCTGTGTCTCTGTTTGTGTCTGCTTATCTGTTTACCTATCTATATTCCATAAGCTCAGCCCTCCGTCTGACTGTACACTCCACGTACCACCGCTGAGACTGAGTCCGAGAGCTCTTTCACACTTCTCCTCTCCACCTTGTTGCCACTGCTCTTAATTAGACCACTATGTCTTTGTCTGGAACAAAGGTGCCCTCAGTCTTAACTTCGTGTGCCTCCTATAGTTGGGGGGGGGGGGTTTAAAGTGTGTCCCTGCTCTCACGCTAAGCAGAGCAGACGATCTGCTTCAAAGCCCCCGTCCGATCCACTTAATGTGATTGCCGTCCTCAATGCTCCTGCTCTCTGCAAGGTATTTTAGACACCCTGCCATGATGGCTTGAGCTAAGAAGCCATTTTATATTATGCAGTGACCTGCTGCAGGCAGGCTGTGTCAAATTCTGTCTTGGCTGTGGGTTTAACCATCGACTTTGGAAAAACAAACAATGGAACCGGGAAGTGTTATTATGCTTGGATTTTTATTATTTGTGTATCGCCATCTCCTTTTGGGTTCAATGTAATTTATAGTCCTCAGCCTGTTGAGGGCTTCATACAAATCTACATATTTGAGATGGATGGAGCAGCCCAGGTGACGCTCGAGCACTGACAATTCAGCATCAACCTTCTCCTGTGTTTTACAACAGATCGTTGTTCATCATTGGTATGCATATCCTTGCATAAAACACCGCCTTGAATCCTATTTAGGTTTTGATTTATTTCTGTTTCTTTGCACTCCCACTCCTCTTTTGTATTCTTTCTATGGGTTCGATTTTCTTTCTGTGTCTTTTTGTCATTCATTTTTCAACATAATAGAAGTTTATCTGTCTGTTTGCATACTCATAGCCACCCTACACCATAGCTCAAGCATACATATGGGCAGGGTGTGATTTGCGAATCGACCAGAGGGAGAGCTGCTGTTTGCAACTAAAGGAGGCTATGTTTCTTTTAACAGCTTGCATTACCTGCATGCAATTTTTTACAAGAAATTGTGATGGAAAAAGGAATTGGTGATGTGTAATTGGGTATGTATACTTTCACTTATTAAAAATAAGTACAGGAAGTTGTAATCCTGTGTACCGGACATCAACTTCCAAGGTACCAACACATTTCCCAATTTTTTTGTGCTGTGATTAGTACTCGCCTAAAAGCAATAATATTGAATCCAGGATTAGGTTTCCATGCTTGTCCGTCTGGATAAATTAAGAATCGATAATTACTGGCCCATATCAAACCTGCCTTTTTTCTTAGTAAGATAATTAAAAAAAAAAAGCTGTTTTTATTCAAGTCAGTTGTGTGATGACCACAGCCCCTTATACTTGCTGATTTAGGTCATAAATTAAATTATTGAGTGGATGTGTCTGAACTTTTTGCAACTTAACACCAAGAAAACACTGAGGTGATTGTTTACGGTCACAAAGAGGAAAATTAAAGTCATTGCTCATCTTGACTCCAGGTCACTCAGGACATCAAATCAAGTCAGAACTCGTAATTCTGGACTCAGACCTGAAATTCAACAACCTCATTAAGACAATAACAAAATTAGCTTACTACCATCTGAAAAATATTGCACGAATTAAAGGATTTCCGTCCAAACAAGACTCAGAGAAACGTGTTCATGCATTTATTTTCAGTAGGTTGGATTGTTGTACCATGTCTTTACAGATCTCTGTAAAAGGTCTGCTGCTCATTCAAAATCCTCACCAGCACAAAGAGGGTGGAGCACATTACACCTGAGCTCCAATCCCTGCACTGGCTACATGTGTGTCAAATGATCTACTTCAAAAATATATGTCTTATCTATAAAGCTTTGAATGGTCTTGGGCCTAAATACGTGTCACATTTACGAGTAGAATAGAAAACGTCAAGACCTCTCAGGTCCTCAGGATGAGGTTTACTCCGTGTTCCTAGAGTCAGAGGCAAACAAGGTGAAGCAGCTTTTAGTTCCTATGCTTCTCACCTGTGGAACACATTTCCTGAACACCTGAGGGCTGCTGACACATTCACTTAATTTAAAGCAGGCCTTAAAACATTATTATTTGCTCAGGCTTTCCATTAAACAATAGATTATACTTAGTTCATTACCTTTATCTTCATAAAGCTTTTGCTTTATTGATTCTTCTTTTTTTTGGTTTGCATTGTTTTAATTATCTTGATTGCTTTGGGTTAAGATTCTTAATCACCTTCTTTTAATGTATTTCTTTTATTTCCTTACAAAGCACTGTGAATTACCTTGTGTCTAAAAAGTGCTAGAGAATTCAACAACCCAATCCACGTTATTCCATATACAAGACACCTACTGAAGTGCAGCACAAACACTAAAGCAGCAAAACTTCAGGGTGTGCCAAAGGCCAGAACAATCAACCAGATAACCCCAAAACTAACTAACCCTAAGAAAGGAAATAAAAAGAACAAAAGAAAAAAGCATTTGCTGTCCTACCTCCCTAGGGTAACAAAACAGGAGACGACATTGAATAAAACAAATGGCAGCCTTCCCCTACAGCTGCAAACTCAACTAAAACTAAAGTGAAACTATTTACACATTTTCACAAAAGCAGTCATTAAAGCTAATCTAAAACTCCCGAACCAAAACACAGTAGTACTTTTGAACAAAAGCACCTGAATTGTCTTTGTCTAAAGCCGCATGCATAAACCTCATCTCTCTCAAACGGTAGCGAGTGAAGAGTTGAGTCAGGGTTTCTGACTTGGAGTTCAACAATTGGACTGGAGAAGTGAGCCTCTGGCATGTTTAAATGTCTTGTTTCTAATGAAGTCTCCACTCAGGGGCCTCAGGTGATAAAGCTCCAGCCAATGAACAGCATCCACGTGACCTGCTAATAATATTGTGTTCACACTGTCCCCCAATTAATAGAAGCACATATAAACACACACCTTAACCAAAGGTCAGGTGGGATCAACTATAGCCTTCTGTGACTCAGTGAAAACAGATGGATCTCAACAGCCTTGCTAATATCATTAATACGGTAATAAAAAAGAATGCATGAAAGTGTAAAGTTTCACTTCAAGTCAAGACTTTTTTTAAACAAAGTTAAAAAAAAACCCACCATTATGTGAAATTGAATTATTAAAATTGTAAAATAGCTCAAAATCACATATTTTTCATGATTTATAGCTTGCAAATGTATTGAAGTGGTAAATATTGCCTATAAAGTATTTAGTACTACTGTCCTCCTTTACTGTATTGTGCTATGTGTAACAAATGTCACGAATCATGACTGAAACACGTCTACTGTTTCAATTCATTGCTTCACAAGTCCTGGGTTCAAAGATTGTGTCACAATTTTTCACATTTTCTATATAAAATCACCAAAAAAGGTAACATTGTGCACTAACTGGGACTTTATCAGGAAAATGTGACAGTTTATGTCAATATATGAGAAGTTTAAAGCAGAAGTCTTGTCATTAGTTTTACAAATTCTAAAAATCTAATATGAACAGGACCTATTTGAAAGTGTTTTGTGTTTTTTGTGATTATCTATATGTTATTATTGGTTTTGGAGGAAAGAGGAAGAAATTATCTGCCAATGATAAAGTGAAATTGCTTAAAATGCTATTTATTTTGAAAACGGGTATTGTGACTTTTTAATACAAATCTACAAATGTTAGAACGTTGTTCTGCTGGTCTGGATAGATCCCACAATTCCCCTAACGTGTCAAATTACACTTACATGTTTGCGCTTAATCAAACGTGAACTGATGTGATTTGGATGACAGCAAAAAAAATAAATAATGAAGGGTCAAATTCATAGTGACCTCATGTTTTGTGAAAGTAATACTTCAGGAAACGCCAGAGGGAATTTACATGTTCACAAATGTTCACTTCAGACTGGTTATATTTTAGTGGTAAAAGGTGGAAGGTCACATTTCTATGTACACAGTATGTTTCTGAGAAAGTGTTAGTGTTTAATCTTCTTTTTTTTTCTCTGTCAAGCTTGGTTCAAATAATCATGAACATGGAAGGTTAAAGGTCAAGATCACTGTGACCTTTGTCCATTCATTTCTCTGCAATGATGCTCAGTGACATATCAATATCCTCACTATACAGAGATACATTTCTTTTAAATAAAACATGCTGTTTATCTTCTCAGACATTTCTTTACTATGTGCACTACAAAGAGACACTCCTGCGATTCAGGGCAGATCATCTGTGCAGCCATGCATGCATGAGGTGGTGTTCAGTTATTCTATTCAGCTGGATCATATTTTGAGAATAACTAGATTTACTGGCTATTTTCTTGTGTAACTGCACTGGAGAAAAAAGAACGAGATACAGAATATTCAAGCATGACAATTTGGGTAAATATGCTTCTTTTGTTTTGTCACCAGGCTAGTCAGTGCCTCAATATTAATTTACCATGTTTTGTTGTTTTACTTGTCTGGATGTGTGCATTTGTATCGTTCATCATCCATAGCTTCAACTTATACATTTTCAGTGGAATAATAAAGTAATTAGGTGGCTTTTCAACACGTGTTCACAACATGTGCAGTCGAACATTAACTTGTGTGTCAGGTTGTAAGTGTAAAAAATCCAGAGCTTCCCACCGCTTAGAAGTCTCCCAATAATGTAATTGTAAGTCTATAAAAACATTGTCTTATCCTATTAAAACCTGCTTATTGTTGTTCATATTTTTCTTCAAAAAAAGAAAGACAGACTCAAAATACTTGGAATGACACTGTAAATTTACTTGGCTTATATTCAACTATGCAGTGTAGTATTCTCTGCAAATACCAATCAAAGTAATAATCCACATGAAACCGTGCAGAAACCAGACATTTTTATGAAATTATACAAAAGAGAAAAAGCAGTTAACACTGCAGACAGGATGTGAAGAGAGGACATATAGTATGTTTGGTAATTTTATGGGTTGTGCAGTGAAGCAGTTACAAATGAAAATATTGAACTTTCATAAAGATTAATTAATTCAAATGGACTGAAAAAAAATAAAAGATGTGTGCGCCACAATCTGACTCCCAACATAATTATGTAAGTTCAGCTGAACTTAATGAGTGAATGAGCTCACTTCACAATATTATTGACCTGCACATTAACAACATGAGCTTATTGACAGAGACAATACAGCACTAATTATCAGTAACATAACATTTGTTGTAAGTGTTCATTGGAAGCCTCACCTGTATTGATAGACAGTAGTTTACCAGCTTTGCTCACCCGCTGTCATGTAGATTATTGTGTTTAAAAGTGAGATAAGAGTGATGGGATGCCTGACTGATGTCAGTGTTAGATCTTATTACAATATTCTGCAGGTCAAATTATTTTAAATATTAAAACAAGAGGGCTCATGGTGGTTTGAGTATTGTGTGAGTGTCTCTTGCATACCTGACAGAATTATTGTATTTCTACACACACACACACACACACACACACACACACACACACACACACACACACACACACACACACACACACATATATATATATATATATATACACACACACACACACACACACACACACACACACACACACACACACACACACATACCATCCTTTTAAACACTGATGAAATATCTCCTCTGCAGCAGCAGTCAATCAGTCAGTCAACTTCCAGTGAAGGTCAGTCTCATCATTTCCAAACATCAACTCATACATATACTGTTTTGGTCCTCCTGGCTTATATATTATAATATATGACACCACTGGATTGTTAATAGTATATCATCGGCATGTCAGTGCCAAGTTGTTGTTGGAGCTGCTGGAGGCGGAAGCAGTTTGAACTACTTTATATACATTTTTAATACAACGGCAGCAGATAAATGTGGGGAGATGGTGAGATGGATAACAAAGTGAGAGCAAAGGATGAGAAAACAAAGTTCTGTTTCACAAACCTGTTTCCATCGCCATCCACTGTCTCCATTTTTTTGGTCTGAAGTAAATAAAGCTTTGGATAAATAAGGAGCAGTAAAAAAGCGGATTTGTGTTTCTAAGTATCACCCAGAAGACAAATTGAAACATAAGTATATTAGCAACTGTCCTTTTGAACAGAAAAGAGCATGCCAGGTCTGCAAGAGGTCCAGAAAAATGTTGATTAATGTCTGAAGAGAATGTTATTGAATATGAGTGCACATCGAGGCTGCGAAGGTGGCTCTTGTCACTTTTCAGATTTCCACTTGCTTCCACTCAACAAGCTTCACGAAGAGTGTTCATGATGGCTCATCTTCAACTGTGATTCATACAAAACGAATACTAAACTAAAATGAACACTTTCTGGTCATATTGTGAAGCAGTGTTTTTTATAGTGTGTGGGAGGCGTCAGAGAGTTTCAGTTGGAGCACAGCGACGGGAAGAATCCCAGGGGCCAGAATGTGGAGGCCACGGGCCGTGTAAATATGGCCTCATACATTGTCATTGTTGTGTGACCCAATTCCACTTATTTTGCTCTGATGTGGCACAGATCAAAGCATGTATTATGATATTTTGAGATAGGACACAGGCCTCATTCATATGTGGAAATAAATCAGGTATGTATAGGATGTGTGGAACCAGGCTGATCAGGTTGTCATTGCATCTCAAATGTGCAACCATCAAGCGAATTGTGCTGCAAAAATAGCGAACATGCAGCAAACAAATGAGAAGCATGGAGGCCATCGCACAGGAGGAAAATCTGGCACAGTGGTCAGTTGAGGAGGTCACATCTTTGGGGAGAGGGAGGAATAATTGCAGCATATGGTGGAGGTGGCAATGGGACGCCAGTGATGCTGTTGGGGGAGCAGGGCAAGGGGTTATGGGATGTTATTTCCCGAGACTTTTTCTCCAAGTTTATCTTAATTATACCTGTTGGTTTATAGTTTCTGTTACTATTTGATCAGTAACTTGATAAAACATGTATAACCATACGATAAAAAAAAATCTGATTTAGGCAGTGAATCCGATCTGAGCATCAGGTCTTGCAGTGTACATGTAGACTAAGAAAACCTCTGTTTTAACCAAGTTTTAAGCTCCTGGTCTTCCTGCCCAATCAGCTGTCTAGTTATATGCAGCCAGTGAGCTTCTGTGCTGTCTGCCAGTTAAACTTTACAGAAATAATCTTTCTTTTTCCTGATTTGATTTTGAGTCCAGTTGACCTGCTGAATCTCTGATTGTGGTCTGTGTGTGTGCATAGGCTGGAAATTGCCATTAAACGTATCAACTGTGTACATCTACCGGTACCTCTATTGTTTGGGTCTGAGCACCTCATTTTGGTTGACCTGAAATGACTCAGAGCAAAAGCTGTGGATTTGAGTTGTAGCAAATTAAAGGTAATAAACTGTTGTGGGATTCAGGAGAAGGATAACGACCAAAAGAAGAAGCCAACATTTAAATGTTTACAGCATAGCGGGAAGACCCCCCACCTTACACAATCCCATTGAGATCTCTGACCCCAGATCGAGATTGAAAATAAAAGGGCTGAAATCAGCAGAGAGATGGAACCAATCCTCCTCCTCTATCGAAAGAGAAGTGCTCAGGAGTAAATGGTGGCTTTATGATGGATAGCGATTACATTCTGCTTTCCCCAGGCAGATTTTCCTGCACACTGCTGTTGCCAGAATTGAGCTTTTCTGTGGGATCCAAACCAGAAGAGAGAAGGTCATTACCCACCCCATGTCTTCAGTCAAAACCCACAAGACTCAAAGAACAGTAGTTTATATCTGCTTTTGCAAGTGGAACCTCCAAAATAGAAATGTTTCTTCTCCATCTCCTGTGCAATTGTAGAATATGTCTCAACTTTGCAGCATTCCAGTGTGCAACTACATTACATTGTTCTTTTTGAATGGTAAAATAATGTTTGTTATAAGTTTTTCACTTGAGCATGTGCAGAGGCAGAGACATGTGTAGGGAATGTATTCCGCTACTAGCAGGGTGGCATACAGTACAACGCTGACAAACACACCTGTGGTTATTCCATTTATAGTTAGTCACATCACATCCCTGTCTTCATGCAACAACAGCAGAGCGATAATAGCCCCTGGGATCTTTTTTCTTTTTCTTTTTCCTGGAGGAAAAGGAATCAGGAAATAGACAGAAAATCACTATGTTGAGAAAGAATAGGAGTGTCTGCCAAGAATCTCAGTCATAAACTGCTCTCATCTGTGAATAGGTGATTTGGAGGACTGTCATCATGAAAACACTTCATTGTGTATGCTGTAATTACTATAACTTGAATCGTGTCCCGAATCCTGCGATCTAATCCGGGCCTCGTTGGTGGTGTACTGTTAACAGCTATTGTCCCACAGTGACGAGTGTTATAGTTACAACTCAATTGTTCATTTTCTCAGCGGGCTGAAGGAAAACCACAGTGATCACAAATCCCGGTCATGACACACAAGTGTTATTGCACAGAATTAAAATAGCAGTGAATGAAACTTGTCAAACATGGTACACCAGTTGAATGACTTACTGTGCAGAAAATTGGAACTTGTCTGTATTTCATCTTGTTTATTCACTCCAAATCGCTTTTCTGAGGTTGTCTAAATTAATTTAGCAAATGTCGAAGAAAACTGCAATAGCACACTTTTAACATCAAGATTTTGGACACGGTACTATATTGAATGCCCTTGCCTTTGTATGTTTGAGGGGATGGATATATCCACCAGCAATTGGCTGCACTATACTGTTTTGGCAAATTAGAGATTCGGAGATTGGGAAGTGGCTCCACAGCATTTCCTTGAGGCAAAATAGAAAGATAAACAACAAACCAAAACACTGGAAACCACTGTCCTAAGGGACAGATTAACCCATGTACTTGGTTATGTGTCATTTTATGTCTTCTTATTGTTGTTTTATTTATCCATTATTTTCTGTCGCTCTTTTCGTAACCATTGTGGATGATGTTCAATCTATGTTTGCTGTGTGTCTTATCTATTCTCTTACTGTCACCTCCTGTATTCTAATAGTTGTATTTTTGTCTGACCACTTGAACGTTTTGCTATTTCATGTCACATGATTTAAACTCTCCATTTCCCATTATAGCATGAATAGGCATAATGATAATATTTATATGGTAATTCATGTTTAATGACATTTTGATGTCATCTTGTTGTATTCAAAGAAAGACACTGCCATAATGCATGATAAAGTAATACATACAGGGGAAATCTATGTATTAAAAGTGAATAAAGAAGTAGCAGGTCTTACAGGTGCTAGGTGGAACCTACAGGTTCCTCTCTCAACTTACGTAGGTTTACATTCCGTGACATTCCTCTTGACCCGCAGGACCAGATAACATGTTAGTCTAGGTCCTTGTGAGATTTACAGATTTGCAAGGCTAGGAAAACACTGTGCTGATGCTGAAACAAGAAAGACTTCTTTCAAGGCAGCACAAAAGGAGCTCGGAGAACATATCTCTGCAGGCCTCTCCCATTCCCTGTTGAAAAATGATTTCTTGAAGCAAAGCAGAATTTCCATCTCAAAGGGTATGAGTTCCCAACCAAAGTTATTTCATCAATTTTGAAACAGCGATGAACGGCACAGGATACTTGGGTCTCGCGTTGTCTTCTTCAGTGACTGATGTAGCTCAGTTCCTTATAAAGTGTATATTTTGAGCTAATTGAGAAGGAAAACTGAGCTCTAAGCCTGTAAGCAACATGGCTTCTTTAGCATTTTGATCATTTTCTAGTTCAGTAGCATCCATGTAGTCATTCTAATGTTATTATTGGACGTGTTGTCACGTTCTGAAGCCTCCCAACGCCAGAGTGTTTGCCTCTGCTGGACTTGGACGGCTTGTTATTGACAATGATCCTGTAACCAAACACCGGATTCCTTTTCTCCAGCCAATGTTTGACCTTTCGGGTTTAATATAAGCCTCCAGTGAAGTTTTCTTTTTCTTTTCTTGTGGTTTCCCATCCTGGCTTTTATATGTAAAACCTTCATCTGTTGCTTGCCCAATGTTCACTTCCCATCTGCCGCAGACATTCGAACGTCACGTAATATCAAGGACAGATTTAGTCCCACTTTTTTCTGGAAACTCAGAAGTCACGAGCAGGAGAGTTCATCCTGGTAAATAGCTTGTATTGGTAAGACTGCTTGGAGGAAGCTCCAATGAAAAGAAATGAAAGAAAGTTTCCTCAATGCTGCTGAGAGCTGCTGTTGTTGAGAGCTGACAGTGAATATATAGTAACTTGCCATTTGGAAGCTCAGGATAGTGCAATAAACGGGCTCTGAAATTGGCCAGTTTCTTATTTTCTGCCTATGACTTTAGGCAGGACATTTTTTTTTTCCTCCACAAAATCCCTTCTAATTTTGTTTGCTATTATTGACAGTAAGCTTTCTGTGGCGTAAACTCCAATCTTTACTATACTTTATTGGACTGTGCTTCAATTTCGGCTGTGTTCATACTGATGGAGTTTCAAACTCTCTGTCCTCCAAGGTTTTCCATCCACATCAGCACTTTCAGGTTGTTTGGTCAAAGTAGTCCATCCACACATCAGCCCTCCTGAGGCTGGACTGACTGACCTTTTTAGGCAAAGATTGCTAATAATTAGATGGACTCTGCTTGGTCTAGCTAAAACATTACTTTCTAAAGGTTGTTTTGTTCTTATTTGGAGCCAATAAGGTTAAAAAGATACGTTTTCATATGTGTAATAGGAGCACATTTCAACATTTAAAAACAACTCTATATATCCATTATTTACAGCCAAAACAATATTCATGTTACAGAGACAGTTTCTTGGTTGGGATTTTAAGTGAAGATATGTGATGTTAATGACGCCGATAAATATTTTCTGAACTCTGTTGTGGATTAACAGTACATGAGACTGTATGCATTTTCACTTTTTCATGAATACTAACTAATGTGAAAGTTTAACACATCTCAAGGAAATATTGAATCAAACCGACATGTCATTTTTCCTCAACACCACTTACTTAGTTGCTGCCCCTATTTCTAGAAAAATGAAGAAAAAACATTTATCTGAAGCATATAAGTAACTTTTCTTTACAATCACTACACATCCAGACAGTGATCTTTGTCAACCTGCACTAACGAACAGGGAGATTTTCTTTTTTATTTGCCCTGATTTTAAAAAAGACCAATGGTTGGAATGCGTAGCACCTGATTCTGCCTGTGACTGCACAATATTGTGTTTTGGTATTGATTTTCTTGTCTTTAGTCTCTATTAAAGGCAGAAGAGGAAACGGAGGGGAAAAGAAGTGAAAGGAAATTCAGGGGAGAAAGGATGGCAAACACAATCTTTTTCTCATTGCAACAATAAAGAGGACAGTTCTCATTAGTGTTACATTAGGCCTATACTGTTCTACATCTGTTTTAATCTGTATAATTTACAGGATTTTTTTTCTTCTTAAAATGGCAGTTGCAGTAAAAACTGATGGAGCTGAAAGGACAAAGGAGCAAGGCCACTAGCCTGTATAATAGAAATGAACAAAAAACACCCAAAACTCTCCCTGGCCTTAACAGAGTTATGCTTTATTTGAATTTTTAATTTGATTGATATAACAGCTGCTTGACACGTTTCGTCTTCACAAAAGTTCAAACCATCAGACTGATGGGAAATCCCAACTTAATTATATTTTGTACCATTTCAATGGAAATCTGAAAACGTTTTAAATATTTGGAAATAAGTTCTTAAAGTGGAAGTGAGTAAGAATGAGTTCAATATATTAATCACATCCCATTAGGCTTTGCACAGTGAAGAGGTAACATTTCAGTTTGTGGAGCTAATGGGTCCCTTCATATCCAGATTTGGATATTTTATTGTAGTTTTTTTTTTTCAATTTAAAAAAGAAAAGAGTTACTATTTGTTATTAAAGAAAAAAATTCAAACAATAATAAAAAAAAAACATTATAAGTTAATGTTTGTTGTTTATACAAATCATTTCCGACAATATCTGATTGCGATGCTTTTTTTCAGAAGTTCAACACATATCTGTTTCACGTTGTTTCAGACAACAAAATCCTCTTAAACTCCTTGTTGGATTGTAAGATAAAAATGTGTGGACCTGGTCCCAGCTGACTATGAGCAGAAGCAGGGCACAGCCTGGACCTCCGTCCATCACACGGTAAGCACAGAGAGACAGAAAGTCACACACACACACTCACATTTGCACCAAACAATTAATCTCATATACATGTTTCTGATAGTGGGAGGGGAAATAAAAACATGGAAGGACAGAGAAAACATGCAAACTCCACACAGAAAGGTCATATTTGAACCCACAACCTTACTACAATGTATCTTGAAATGTATTTCCTTATTTTTTTAAACTACACAATATCTCCATATTTTAAACTGAAATACCATTTGTTGGTAGTTTAACAAGCATGATTTAATGATCTAGGCACACGATTCAGAAGCTTAAATGTAGGTTGTGTCATTGTTTTTTTATAGACAACATAACACAATATGATAATATACCTCAGAGTAGGCAAAGCATCAAAGGGGAGAGTGGTAATGTTAACAAAACCAAAGCTGTTGTCATAGCAGATGTAGGGATTACCGTGAGAAGAACAAGGAACTTCTGACTTATTGAACATATATAGATGCAGGTTCTCTCTATCAGTTATTTTTAACTCAGAGGTGTGTAGCTCCCAGGATGTAGGTATGCCGAACCTGACTTTCTCTTTATTGGGATCTTGTCGAGTGCTTGTCAGTTTTATTTCCTCCATGTTCAAAAGCATCTCAGCTCCATTCTTATCATCGACTGTGTTGCCACATTGGCACTATGAAGAAATCCCTTTAAGAATTTGATGAAGAAAAGGTGTTGACACAGCTGCTCGCTGGCTTTTATGCAAATATACTATAAATACGCAGTAGCAACAAGTGAGGTTAAGTAGAGAGAAAATGTTTTCTCAGCATGGTTGATATGTGTGATCATGCTATTGTAGCCTCATATCATGCTGACCTTTTATATCACATACTGCCAAACCCATATGGGATTTTTTTTTGGAAAACATACCAGTGAGACACAGGCGGGAATCACTCTAAACGTAGTCACATGTACACCCTGCACTTATCATTGTAAGTACAGCTGTGGACAACACTTGAGCTCCTTCTTTTTGTCTTGTTTTTCTTTTCACCTTGTTTCTCTTCAGCATCAATTTTGCAGCCAGCTGAAAATGTTTGAGTGCCTTCAAGTGCATGCTTCAATTGTTTTACACCTCTTAGTGGAGCAACACAGGAGGGAAAGATCTTCCCTGGTGCTTTTAAAACCACTTATCAACTCACACATTCTGTGTGCACACTCACACACACACGTGCAGGACCTGGATAGACAGTTGTTTTTGTCCATCGTGTCACCGCATTCTTCTGTTTCTCATTATGTATGAATTTACTCACTCCACCTGTCTCCTTATTCTTTTACAATTCAACAGCGTGTGATCAGGATGGCTGGCTGGATGCTATGTGTGTTTGTGTAGGGCCTGTCTACACCTCCTCTTTGTCTTCCCAGTGCAAGAGGGCCAATCAATACAGAGGGAAGGATTACTTGGGCTTTTGCTTTGAGTGTGAGGACAGTGGCAGCAGTGCCGGTGCTGTTGCTGTTTTTAGCTCACTCCTCCTCTCCCATGTTGCTGTCTCTTGGCTTGTTCTCACAGAGAGTCAGCCTCTGTTTTCCTGGACTTCACTCCGTGTGAAGCACCCATTGTTCTCCTGGAGCAGAAACCCGAGCCCGTCCATTGCTGCAACTCCAAACTCTGGAACCCCGGGCAGCTCCCGAAACAGTTCCCCCTGAATGTCCGTGATGCTGGATGTGAAGACAGTCCCACTGTAATTAGGAAAGCCCCCTAATGAGTGACGCTGAATGCCTGACCACCAAGCCTGAAGCCTGGGAGCTTGCATTATATTTCTCCTCCGAGGGGTTGAGATGGGACCGCTTCAGTATTGTCCGCTTGCGTGTGAGGTTTGCTCCGAGAGTTTCCACTTGGTGGAACGGTTTGTTCCCACAGTGCACACCATTTCCTTTGGTGTTGCCTGATTTGCATTCTCTCCAAAGGATAAACTGCCATTCACTGATGTGCTCAGTGGGCTCTGTACTACCTTCCTTGGGATGCACTTGAAAGTATTTCTAATTTTTTCCCTCTTTATATTACTTTTATCTCCTCTCCCCTCTTCATAAGTGGACGTAGGTTGGAGAAGCCGTGGTTAAACACGCTTTTCCTGATAATGAGCTACCAGTCAGCAGAACAGTCCCAGTCACATCTAATATCTCCTAATAAAAGGAGAGTGGTTGCTTCCCTCTGCAGGGAGTGCTATTCAACTCAAAATGGTTGGAGTGGCAGGTGAGGGAGGCTCTTCATTAGGGCCATTATTCCTCCAAAAGTATCGCTGAGGGAGCCAGTGGGTGCCATATACGTATGTCTTCTGTTGACCTCCGATCCTGGTATTGCTTCCCCCAGTAGACTTCCCCCTGCCTGTCAAACAACTGAATCAAAACGTTTCTCTTTTTTTTCCAGCTGAGTTTTGGTCCCGTCTGTGTTCAAGCCCATTTTCTTTGGCTGTGGTGCTCTATTGCTCAACCCCTGATTTTACACGCCGGCCTCTCCACGTTCAACAAAGAGGGAGGTCGCAGCCTGTCTGAGCTTCACTCTGACTGGCAGGCATGATGGCTTTCCTCCTAATAGTAGTCCTGAGTATTTGATCTGGCTTTTGACCAACTTGCAGTGTGTGAGTCTACAACAACATAACCTCGACCACCTACGTAGCAGCAAAGCAATAACAGAGCTGTGACACAGAACCCCTCTGAGTTTTCTACAGGGAAAAAGGATTTTTTTTTTTTTTTTTTTTTTTTTTTTACCTTTTCCAGTTCAATGACAGCTGTATTGACCTGCTCCCCACTGCTGCACTCACTTTGTATGCCATTTCTTTATAAACATCCTTCGCTGTCCAGCAGTTTAAATATTACTGTTGTTATAGGTCCTCCTGACAAATTCTCAACCTGGTGTGAAGCGATTGAAGCAAGCTAAAAAGGTATCACTACAACCTGAAGTGGGTGGACTATTCAGAGTTTAGCAACCATGTCAGGGCCTAATTATGGGGCCAGACCAAAAGCAAGCAGGTCATGTTTCTTTTCAAACATGCTGTGGGCCATGCGCTCATTGCACAGACTCTCTGGGGGTTAACGGGTCAGACTGGGATGAGGACGTTTCCTGTGCATGTCCCTGAGGTTGAATGAGATAAGTGTCTCTTGGTAGGCTGTGTTATTTTTTTGCCCTCTTGGTATGACGTCTGTAAGTGTTGAATCAACAAGAATCACCACGAGACCAAAATATCTGGAATTACAGTGACTGCAAACATCCAGCAGATATGCTGTTGTTAATATTGAAGAGTCGTTTTTCTCATCTGGCTCACCACCACTTTTGTTTTCCGACTTTATTGTTGAGGCGCTTTGTGTTTTTTGTTGCACTGTACCCTTTGACTTAGATCTTCTCCTCAATTGCTCTTTTTTTCTTTCAAATTCAGATGCATTTACTTTAACCCTCTGATATGTTTGAGAACTTCTTCCATGAAAATCCGACTGAACATTTTGTATTTATGGATTCTGAGTGCTCCAATCAGTCATTCCATTGTAAACACAAGCAATGGACACGTAACGTTTCCTGATGATCATTCTCATGTAACCATCATTTGGAGACATGCAATTTCACTTATGATATTAAATTTACCGTTTTTTGGGGAAGCTTCATATCCCCTCACCCAACTGGACCGGCAGAAAGCCACCACGTCCAAGCCAGGTTCTGCAAAGGTTTCTTCCTGTGAAAAGGGAGTTTTTCCTCTAGTTTCCTGATTATGAATGTGATGTAAAATCACTCTGGTCAGTTCAAGGCAAGACAGCTCACAGTGTCTATTCCCATGTGGGTGATAAATGTTATAGTTTAGAATTACTCACCTTGTATTTAGCAGCTTCAGCTCAGTCTGATATGAGAATCTGGTTCATTGGCAATTCATTAAGTTTGGGCAAAGACAAAAACAATCATGTAAATAGGGTCCACGCTCAGACGTTTACCTCTTCTATAGCACACTTCGACTGTAACTCTACGGCCCACAAGACAATTGTGTGTAATGACCCGTTTTCCTGTTACTCTTGGCTGATCCCTTTCCACCATCCCGGGGGTGTTTTATTTTGCCAGCTTGATCGAGCTGGTGCAGTCTGCCGAATCCACCAGACAGACCCAGACAAAGAATCATAAAACTTTAATCTCAGATGAATTGTTATCCTTAATTTTTTTCATCAAACCCCCACTGCTAAGTGCCAAGTCAAATCTATCTATCTATCTATCTATCTATATATCTATCTATCTATCTATCTATCTATCTTGAGTTTGAGTTATTTAAAAAAAATAAACAAAAAATCATGATAAAAGTAGCAATTAGAATTTAAATGTAATATTTCAGACACAGTTTTAGCTAAATGTAATGTGACTGTAATGAAGACAAAACAAATGCCATTATATTACGAATTTAGGGTTTCCAATTAACCTCACATGCACGTTTTTGGATGGCGGGAGAAAATTGAAATACCCAAATGAAACCCACACATGCAAACTCCACACCGAAAACCAGGCCACTATTTGAACCCACAACAATCTTGCTGTGAGGCAAGAGCGCTAATCACATTTCCACTGCGGGACTCCCATTCACGATGTACAAAACTACTAACTACTCTAAGTTGGGGTTTTTTTTGCATTAATGTGATTATTTTACCTCTCCTGTATAAAACTTCTGCACTTGGGAAAAAAATTGGTGCTCATAAAATATTCAAATTTTAATTTTTCTAATTCGATTTTTATTCTCACACCAATTTTGTAATGAAGCGTGTTTGATTGAATGTGAAGTCACTTCTCCAGAAGGGGAAACAGTCTGGGATGTGTGATCGTTTCACATGCAGAGCAAAGAGAAAGGCATGTGGCTCATATCAGTTGGTTGTTATTAGCATGGCTGCACTGTAGTTTGAAGGCTTGGGAATGTGTGGAGGGAGGATGCGGTGAGGTTGGTATGGTGGGTGTGAGCAGCTGACATGCCGCAGTGTTCTTGAGGAAAGAAACCGACTGAATGAAGTTCAAGAAAATTGCTAAGGGAGAGTCACACACCAAATTGGAGATTGGATGATGGCAAGTGAAGAAAGAGCTGAGCAGCATCTGTCAGTGGGCAGGAAGTCATTTTATATGTGGCAAAAGAAAAGGTGCAAAAATGCAATAAGAGGTCAGATTTGACCATAGTTGCCGAAACAGTGACTCAGGCTGGTTTGGCTGAATCATTCAACTAATAACAAAGTATTTCCAGGATATTTCAGGGCAAAATGTAAGAGAAAATTGGTCACTGATTTTAATGTCATAATAATAAGGCATTTTATTAATAGGGACCTTCATAAAAGTAAAAACAAACAAACAAAAAACAACATATTAAGCAATACTAGACAGAACAAAACAAAACACAGGTAGTATAATTAAAAAAACAACATAACCTAAGCTTTAGTGTTTAGGATAAGATAAGATCAGGCAGTGGAACTATCTGAGAAGTACATTAATATTTTGATTACTTTTCCAAGCCTGTCATACATATACTATAATTCTGGATCCACAGTTTAGGAGTTTGTATTAAGTAGTTTGTTGAGACTGATATTTTTTCACGAAGTCAGCTGAGGTCATGTCATATTCATGGGACTGGATCTTCTGCTCACATCACCAAACCAAACATGTGTGAAAAGAATAAAGGAAAGCTTCCTTTACAATTACTGAGCTGCAGAGATGAAGCTCCTCCACCTTAATGTGGCGTGACTGTGACAACGAGATTGAGGAGAAGTTGTGATATTGGAAATGTTGAAATGTATTCATAATGCATTCGAGGCGTCTTATGAAGTCAATTTTAGTCATAATCTGACAGGATAAAGACGATTATCTGCTTATGACTGGTTCTTAGTCTTTTTCTAATCCAGGCTTTTTTTAAACTGATGTTGAATTCCACATTTTTTTTTTTGCATTATGTTTCATGCTATGTTCTTATATTCTTGTCAACCATGACGAGCTTTCCTATTACGTTGCCCCTTTTTACAGAAACCTCGGGGGAACCCTAAAGAGACTTCAGACTGCCGGTGGTTTGTTGGAGTGCTATATCCACTGAGGCTGCTGACCTCTACAGTCAAGTCAATAAATGAGTATTTCCTGTCTGGTCTTGTTAACTAAAAGAGAAACTACTCACAAAAGGGTCTTTATTTCACTTCCCTTTTTCAGTCTCAGGACGGTGCAGGTGTCTTTTCGTTGTCCAGTCCATGTTATTAAAGTAGTATATGAGCCCATCTGAGTGCCCAGGCTGGTCATAAAATGAACATTGTATTTGTGAAGTAAAGGAAAATATGTCTATAATTGAGCAACAGAGCTCTGATTTAAGATATGAAATGTAGATTTTTTTTTTTAATGTCAACCTATACAAGACTTACAAAATATATTTTTATCCAATCATCCATTCAATTCATCTTTTACACCGCTTTATCCAGTTCAAACCCAGCTCAGTATGGGAGAAGGAGGGTTCCACCCTGGACCAGTTGCCTGCATAAAGAACATGCACACTTAACATCAAAAGGTTAGAAACCAGGTCGATACAAAATGGTATAAAATACTCAGTGGCTTCATCATTCTAAGATGAACTTTTGTGAGTCCAGAAAGTGCCAATGCTGTAAACTACTCTAACATACTGAAAGAGAGTGAAGCTCTTTTTAAGCCATTTCTAATGACTATGTATGAATGAGTGTGCGTGCTGCTTGCTTCTAAACATTTGCTCAGTCAGAGTTTTATTTTCAATATTCCCTCGGTGCAGGTGCACTGAAGGAAATACACAAACTTGTCATTCCTAATAGCACAATAGAACATGAACTGAAGTAAGGCTCCTGTGTTGAAAAAGTAAGTAGACATTTGTATTTAATTTGAGGGATTAAAACAAAAAGACTCGACTTGAAGACTCTTTTTAAGGATAGTAATTAGATGTCAGGGTTTGTTCCTTCCGTTCTGCTTTTTCAATAGCAGCCTTTCAAAGGGCAAGTGCAACTGGCTTTTAAAATGGACTAGGAGATGTCACCGCCCAAAACATGCATACCGTTAATCCGATGCAACCTCGAACAATTCTTTGTACCCTGTGATTAAACGAATCTGCTGGTAAACTAGAAGTGGTGTTGCAGACAGTTTAAATGCACCTGTGTTATATACTAAGGAAGGAAGTACAGTTCAGGCCTTTAGGACTCATCCGAGCTCAGCATATACATTTGCCAAAGCCCAATATTTTATGTGCAGCGAATATCAGCTGTAATCAGTGGTGAAATATATCTGGTGAAAGTGTGTTTGATCAAGAATGCAAAAATATGAGTCTTTTTATGATTTTCAGTTGTTCCAGCTGCTTGTGATTCATGTCTTCACATTCATTGTGCAGTTTCTTTTTCTTTTTTTTTCACTTCACTTTCCATGTTGTCAATATATTTTCTGATGAGTTTGGCCGATGTGTTTGGCCTGGTATTTTTGGTCACCATTCATTATCTGTGCACTCACTCCTGATCACTCCCAACACTTGTTCATTGACTTTGGTCTGCCTTGTTTTTCCCCATTTATCCAGCCATCTGTTTCTAATGGAATTCTTTTTTTGTTTGTTTGTTTTCTGTCTTGCCCTTTTATTAATTTTGTTTAATATTCTTACCAGTGTATCAAACCCAATCGTCACAAAAACAATCCCTTTTACCATTGTTTCTGTTTTTGTGCTTCTGGGTGCTCGCCCCTGCGGGAAATGTCACAGGCAGTGCAAAATAGAACATGAAAATAGCATCAACACATCCAGAGGAGAACATGTAGGCACTCATTTTCATGGTTAACTAACTAAATATTTAACCTCTTGGTATCAAGACCGGATGAAAGCAATTCCATCAAATTATTGATAATGTCTAAATAAAATAAATCAATCTGAAACAAATTTTGACAGACCA
The DNA here is from genome assembly GCF_963422515.1 of Blennius ocellaris. Taxonomy (NCBI): domain Eukaryota; kingdom Metazoa; phylum Chordata; class Actinopteri; order Blenniiformes; family Blenniidae; genus Blennius; species Blennius ocellaris. Next base: position 13,362,161 of record NC_137664.1, read on the forward strand.
TAATTCTCGAAAAACATTAAAAAAAAAGAAAGCTTTACTTTGATATCCCTGTTTTGATACCTGAAAAAAAACCTAGGTTTGATACACATTGAGCACATTTCTCTACCAATCTCCTGTTTTGTTTTTTTTTCATTATCCATTGAAAAGGCTCCATTATGCTTATGCTGGTTTGAGGGAACTACACCCGGATCTGGCTTCTGCTGTGGTTGCTGGCAGGCACGGGGATATGATCACTTTCAATTCGAAATGGAAATGTAATCAAAAGATAATGAAAGCATCACTAGTCTTTGTGGGAAACAATCTGCATCCTGCAATCTGCATCACTTCTGTGTTCATGGAGCATTGCTCTAAATGTGCACCGAGGAGAAAATTTGGGCTGTTTTCATCATTTAGTATGACTTCAAGAGTTCTTTTAAACATGACGCAGTTTTCTCTGAGAACAGCACGTCAATTAAACACACTTGGTGTCTGTTAAACAGTTGTTTCAGAATGTTAAGTGCAAAGCCCAAGGCAAAGATGAATACCTTGCTTTTAATGCAGACAGATAAGTGCATCTTTATATGGATAGCCCTTGGAACGTCCTTGCGGATGCAAAGGCCCAATGAATAGCCGGCTACGACAATGGCTCTTATCTGCTGTGTGAAATGGGGCTGCATGCAAAAGTTGGCCGCCACAAGAACATCCCACAAGATCCGAGGAAAGGAAGAAGAGCACTCAAATCCTCTTCCTTGATTCTTCCATTGATGTCTGAGCTTAACTCTAATTGAAGAGGTGCTCACTCAACAGAGCATGAGTCCCGCCTCTAATACTCACTTAAGCTGCTCTCCTTGAGCTGGAAAGATGTCCTTTACTCCCTGGCGTCCCACAGTCAACTTTTAACAGATCAATTGTAATCTGGGGCTGAATAACCTCAATGACTCCTGACGAATTGCTCACGTGGAGTCATGAGAATTGTGGGATCAATACATTTTAGAAAATGAAATAGTTGGGTGACTATGGTATGTTTACGCCATTCAAAGTGAAACACATACTCTATTTAGCCAGGTCCCCGCTGAGGCCTCCATCAAGATACAGATGAGTGAATTCAGTAATGGCATGTTGGTAGAATGTCATGGCTGTTTCACGCAGAGATGGAGGAGTTTGTTGATTTTGAGGTGCTGCCTGTTGATCACCATGATGATTTGGTTAATTTCTAACAAACAGCAGCAGAGTGTGCGGAAGCTTGATGGATGGAGGGATTTATTGATGCTTGTGGCGTTTAGTCCATTGATTGATCGATGTGTGGCTAAATACGGAGAAAATAATGCCGCCTTTTTTTTTTTACACCGATATCCTGGTAGTAAGGAGCTAGACTGTCTCTATGTAATGCAATTAAGAATTTAGAATTCATGTTGTATGCCACAGCTGAAGAATAGAGGGTGAAAATACCCCCCCCCTCCACACACACACACACACACACACACACACACACACACACACACACACACACACACACACACACACACACACACACACACACACACACACACACACACACACACACACACACACACACAAAAGAAAGAAAAACCTGCTAAAATGTCCAGTACAACCTTTTCTTATCTTCCATGTACAGACAGCCTGTGGTGGTTGATAAATGTCCTCTAAAAATTATCATACTGTAGCTTGCAATGTCCAGTGAAGTCTTTTGGAGATGCACTGGATCCTTTGCATACATTAGTTTCGTGTCAGGCTGAAAGGATAATGATTTACTTGCTCATTGGTCTGTTTTACTTATTCAAAGTCCCTGTTGTCTCATTTAAATCAGAGATCAGCACACTGCTGTTTATTGCTGTTTATTTCTTCACTGGTAAGATACCAGTGAAGAAGTTATGCAACCTTTTTTTTTTTTTTAACCATCATCCAGCTACTATTTGTCTGTGTGTCACTCTGCCATTGCCTTGACTTTATGTTTGCTTTAATGTTTTCAACTGTGTATTGTCTTGCTTTTAGGTTTTGTTTTTACAAAACTCAATTTTTATTTTATTTTTATTTTTATTTTTACCTTGAACTGCTTCACTTCTGAATGATGTTATATAAATACGTTTACCTTGTAGGAAATGTCAGACATTTTAGTCAATTTAAGGACCAGTAATCATTAGCAAATATGAACAATGTATCACAGCACATTACCTGTATATTGTGTCATTTTTCGCACCAAAGCAACTGTTTTACATGTAGGGAAAAAAAACACATTTAATACAAATTGCCATGGTTACACTGATAAACTCCCCACTCAGCCATGTCACACAACTGTATTTCATTATGTCTGGATCCATTAGCCATGGTAATTACGTACATACTTAGCATACATATTTAATGTTTTTGTGAGCAAAACCTGCACATACTATATGGGCTCATTAGTTAATCCCCCAGGAGCTATGTTGGCTGGATTTATTTCAATTTTATGATTTTGGAACAAATAAATGGCAACTTCGAAGTTCAATATCTGTGTTTTGGAACAATATCTATCATATATATACAGCAGAGTTCTTGGGAACACCGTAATGACTATCAGAGGTGCAAAGCTTTTGCTTCTGGTTGATTTGACAAGGATACTTGTTGTATGCTTGTCAAATCCTGTCAATTGCAAGAGAACACAGTGATGTTTTTTGTTGTTGTTGTTGTTGTTATTCTGCAGTGGTCTTATTGGATTTAAAAGGTTTCACTAAAGACTGCCTTCAAGCTCAACTTCTTTCAAGTCTTGTTGACCTGATTTGTATTGAAATGTACTTAAATATGTAGCCTTCTGTATACGTTTCTACTTTTAAACTCTACAAATGTCCATACTTTCTACTTCTTACTTTGATAAAACTAGCTCATTGCTCTTTGATGATGATTCAGAGTTAAGGTCAAATGATCAAAGCAGATGAGGCTAACTGTTTCATAGAAGATGAGATTCCACTTATATATCGCTTTCCCACTCCTTTATCAGCTTTACATTGTGAGTCACGTTCATCCATTCACACACACACACACACACACACACACACACACACACACACACACACACACACACACACACACACACACACACACACACACACACACACACACACACACACACACACACACACACACTGCAACCTTTAAGTGAGAAATGACCTGTTCGACTAACCAAGCACAAATTGTCATGCTGATGCTGCACAAACTGACTAATTTACGGGGCATCCCCTGACATCACTGATGATTACATGGTGGAATAAAAAGTTGAAGATGAGTTAACGGAAGTCGTCATGTATCAATAAAAGTGACATTGCTTTTTTACATTTTACTTTGGTTCTTGAGTACATCTCAGAGTGTACCTTTTTTATATAAAGTGGTCCAGTGGTAAGCAGTATGGCCTTATAGAAGAATGTAGAATGTACCTGGTTTAAGTTGGGGTCTTTGGATTTTGTACTCTGGTTTCCACCCTTAGTAAAACAAAAGAAAACAAAAAAAAAAAAACTAAACAAAATGTGTTTGATGTTAATTGGTGATTCTATCTCTTGTCTCTCTCTTACCACGTAGTCTGCACAGGGACCAGCTCCAACCCCCTTCTCAACCCTGAGTTGGATAAAGATGTATAGAAGACAGATGAATCGATACTTCTTTAAACATTTTTCTTGTAAATATTGCGAGTACTTTATGCCAAATCTGATTAAAGCTTAGTTGAACTTTAACTAAGACCTATAAGCTTTTTCTCCAGATAAGAGGAGTAATTAGAAATGTAGATGCTTTCCCATTGGTTCCAAATTTAGCTAAAGTAGATTGATTGTCATAAACTGCCTAAAGTTTTGTTTTCTTTACAGTCAGTTTGATTGAATGAGAGGTTATTGTTTGTGGTCTTGTCAGATTGATGTGCTGCAGTGTTCAGAGATCTGATCTTTAATCCCAGAGGTGCCAGTTCATACTGTATTATTAAACAACCCCTTTTCGCTGATGTGTGATGTTACTCATTCCTCCTCAAAGGGGCTCTTTTTATGAAGCTATTTTCAGCCGAAAGATGAGTAAAAGATGTCTGACTGAATCCGACCAATCTTATATTTAATTATTTCCTGTCATTCGCTCTCATTTTCTGTGTGTGTGTGTGTGTGTGTCACTGACACTGCGGCTGCTTTCTCACATGTGGAGAAAAGTGACACATTTGCAAGACAAACATGCTGCTTTGTTCTGCCATTGGAACATGAATGTGCGCCGTGCAGGAGCTCTGAAGTCCTAGTCAGTTATTACAAAGACACATCTTCCGCTCCGCAGGTACATAATTGACATGGCTTCCTACGACGACTTCCCACCGGCGAGGGATTTTCATTGTTGCCCCCATCTTGAAAACGGAGTGGGCGTACACAGAGTAGTACAAAGAGACACTTAATCACGGGGCCAAGATCAGTGGAATATGGAGTCACTCTGCATGTGCTGCCTGCAGAGCCGCCACCACCTGGGAATTGGATAAAGGATGATATATTCAGCATAGAGCCTGCGGGAGACTGATCCTTCCAGGAAGAAAAGTCCAGATGTGATGATGAGCTTACTCATTTTCAGATAAAGCAGGGAATACATGCACTCAAACATTAAATGGCACATACTACAAGAAGCATGTCATGTGGACCAAAGCGCAACTCATGTCAGGATTAAAGGCTCGGGGGATCAAGCCCACCTCCTCTGTCCTTATAGTTTATGAGGCGGCATCACACTTTATAGACACAGCACCTTAATAAACGATCTCCACACTACGTATGGATTCTTACAGCCAGATCATCCATCAATAGATCTTCTCCGCTCTACCTCTTTGCCAGATGTACATGGCTGCTATTGTATTACAGATTTATTCCACCTGTGGCCAGTGATGTTTGATTAGTGCTGCAGCCACCGGCCCATCGCATCTATTATTCAATAAACCATGTGTTCACAGCTGTTTTCAGACTCATTAGACAGGGATTATACTGGCACTGATTAGATGAGTTTAGTTGTGCTTTAACTCTTGCTTTCAGTGTGGTGGTATATGGGTTCCTCACAACAGAGCAACACCACTATATGGAGAAGAATACAAAGACGAAGTCAGTTGCAGAGGCTTTTTTATTCATTTTTTTGGGTGCCACATACTCGTTTTTTTTCTCTTTCTTCCTGTGTCCACCCTTGGTGGTGCTTCAGGTTTTGACCTTGAGTGTTGGGGAATTGGGTTGAAATGCCGGCAGCAGTAGCAGCAGGAACCACATCTGACATACAGTATAAAGTGTCCAAGTCTTCAAAACAACACACAATGACTTGCTGTGGTGGTTCTTGTAAATAAACATAGTACATACATACCCCAGTAGTTTCTAGGATTCTATATTTCTCAAACTCTGAAACATATTCTTAAAAAAACAAGAGAAATAAATAAAAAGAGAAAAGAGGTGAGAGTAGAATTAACAAACAAAAAAAAAACCCAACACCAACAACATTGCTGTCCAGGTTTTTTCATTTGAAATGTTTCTTTTGGGAAATGATCCTGGTGCTTCTTTTTTAATTGCACATTTTTAATTCTTACATTGTCTATTACATTGCTTAACTTGGAAACTTTAATTTAGAGAAGAGCAGATGTTACAGGATTATGTGGCATTTCATTGTAATTAATTTTGTGAATGTGAAGGTTCTCGAAGCAAGATGATAAAATTTTGCAGGATGTTTTGGTCATCAAGGAATGTATAATGAGATAAACAAACTGGCCTGGATGATATGGGGGTTTCAGATAAGTTGGATTTTATGCAGTAACATGTAAAGGGCTACAGGAGGAGCATGAAATGTGTACAATTGATTATAACTATTATAATCAATATAGTCTATTCTGTAAAAGATTCTTTTCACAATCCTTTTTTAAATGTACATGTTTCTACTAACTTTCTGCCCTCTTTTTGAACAACTTTCTTTACTTCTACTTCAGAATATGAAATCCAAAATGTTATGGTAAAACCACTGTAAACCTTGCCTTTTTAGTTTGTTTGCCAAAAGTCAAATATTAGTAGTGAGTTTTGCTGCCTCTCATTATACATTCAATTTCAATGTTGTCACACTGAGTGGTGCCAAACACTCTCCTCAACAAAAAAAAAACCTACCATATCACCATCATTATTGCAGTAAAACAACTTTCAAGTACTTGGAAGTCAAAGCTTTCTCAAATTCCTAATGTGTATTGGGTTACTGATACACACTCTTCGAGCTACGATGCTGGAAAACTCAAGGCAAGCTGCAGTTAAAAGATAAAACAAAGTCAAAGCCTTGACAGACAGTAAGGCAATATTGACCTGGTAGCATAATATAGTGCAAATATTTTCATGTTTGTTTGTATTATGTGGTCAGGTTTTCAACAGACTTCAGTCCCAGTGAGGCAAAAGCAGCACTTCAATTGATCTGCAGTTGAAATATTTAAGTAAGTAAGTTGAACAAGAGCTTTACTGATGTTCTTAACAGATTAAAACAGCTCTGTGCAGTGACAAATCTAAACAATCAAGCATGGTGGAAATAATGATCTTTCAATATGAAAACAAATTACTGAAAGACTTTGATGTCAATGTTTCCTGTTTGTTTTTTTTAGCCAACTGGTCACTTAAAATTTAACACTGGTGTAAATGCATTTGAATAGAGCCCATATTTTACACACATTTGGTTCACGCTCAAAAGAAAAAAAAAAGACCCAGAAATAATTCAGAAAAATCTTTGTTTGGCATTTTGCAGTCACACACTTGAATTTTTACCATTTTCCTACACATGGGATGGACATTGGTGTAGTGCAGAACACGCGGGTTACTGGTAAGTCCGTTTGTACGAATAACATATTGAGGCAGTTGACTCTGAAAGGCTCTTTGCAAACATCATTTGTCGGTTCCTTGATTCAATGTTTTGCAAGGTGGAAGCTTTTTTTTGAGGATGTGGAATGCCAAGAAGTCGCCCAGCATGACAGGCTGTTTTGCATGACCATCCCTATATTCTGCAGGGGATGTTCAAATGTCATACAGGCAACATTGGAAAAACTGGGAACAAGGTAAACAGTAGAAACTCCTTGACTGGTCTGAGCCTCAGATTGTGTGTTTGTCCTGGACTGGCTACAAGTAGAAGCAAACAAATATAATCCTCCATATTTGAGTTTTGAGTGATTCGCAAGTTTATTTTGTACCACAAACACGAAAAAACTGTTTTGTTTGGAGGAGAAAGATGACGTTGTAAATCATTTATAAAAATTTTTCCATGAAAAATAGTTGTGGGCAATAAAAAGGTAAAAGATTCAAAGTGTAAGGTATTAGACTAATCTCAATATCTTTATCAATACTGATGACTCAGAATGTTATCAACACAAATGATTCCCCCATTATAAAAATGGGTTCAGAGCGAAATCAGTGGAGAGTGAATGCTCCTTTACACAGATTGAAGTCAGGTGAGGTGGACCTGATAAGTCCGCCTTGGGTTTTTTCTGGTATGGCTGATGAACATGTTGTTTGGACTCACCTCGGAATCCCCCCAGAGGAGCCGGCAGGTGTTGCTGTGGAAGAGAGGCATCTAAACCACCTTAAGCAAGCCTGCTGTGTCTGTGGCCTCGCCTGAGATAACACCTGGAGATTAAACTTGTCGGCCGAAATGTAGCGTACACTTGTAAACTGAAAATGGATACTGGATCTTCAGCAGAGAGAAAGCTGCAAAGACGAGACAAACGATGGAGATATTCTGCTGGCTGCTATGCTCAAGGCTTTATTCCTCATGCTCTTTGATCTCCTCTTCCCTCTGCAGATGCTCCTCAGAGTTACTGAGGTAATTAAGGAAAAAGCCCCAGCCCCCCACTTGTCCATTCTGGTATGCTCCACCCTGCCATTTACTTACCCAGTCGCTAATTAATGGAGTGCCATGAAAGGGTTACCCAATCAAATCACTGGACACATAAATCAAAAGCTTCGTTTTCTATGGGACGCCTGCAGTTTCATCACAGAAAGTGTTTCGCCAAGAGATAAAAATGTGTTGCTTTTGTGTGCTATATATGTTTTCTAATGTTGACTGTGCATGTGTGCAAAGCTGCTTGCACAGAGCTATGGTGTATCTGTGTGAAATAAGTGCAAAGATGCACTTTTGTGCATGTTTTTGTTTTACAGGGCTCAGTTGCACAAAGGCTGAGGCATTACGCCAATTCATTTGAAAGCCTGAATGAATGTGATGGGATGGATAGATGAATGGAGAGAGGGGACCAAAACCAGCAAATGATCACAAAAAGGGAAAGAGGGAAGACGAGATGGGCATTGGCAGTAAATATACATGAATGACAGAATTAGAATATAAATAGAGGAACAGCAAAAATAGGAATACGGTGTAGTGGGAAACAGAAGCCAAGAGAGGTTGAAAACATGTAAGTGGAGGAGCAGAAAGAAATATGGATGTGCGATCCTCTTATGGAGGGTAATGGTTCCCCTATACACTCTCCTTTATTGCTCACTGAAGGGCACAAGTGTCTATGGGCAAATATGTATCAGACTATGGGCAGCTTAGGCAATTTCATGGAGCTCAAGGAGATGATGATAATCCAGTTAAATTGAAAAATGGGAATGACTATGGATCCTCCTTCATCCTGTAATTAATCCTTTCTTACATTCATGCATCCAGATAGTTTATATGATTAGGATTGACTGAGGATAATAGTTCCCATAGTGTCACCAAGCTGAAATACTGCCTGCTGCCCCAGGATGCATAAATGAACATTTATTTCATCCTACGTATTCAACCAAATGGGCCTGTATCTAAAGAGCATGATTTTAAGTGTGCTTCAGTGATCCTTGGCTGTAAATAAATCACTACATTATGTGAGCCCTTTAGGGTTAATGGAACAGGTAAATGGAGTGTCACCGGGACAGGCAGGACACAGCTGAGGATTCACTCTGTGTGTGTGTGTGTGTGTGTGTGTGTGTGTGTGTGTGTGTGTGTGTGTGTGTGTGGTTTTGAAATAGATTTCCACAACTATGTTATTCAATACTATTTTATATGTTAAATACTATGAGTACCTGCATCAAAATCAAAAATTATGAACTATTTGACCATTTCTTTCATTTGTATTATTTGCAATTAATCACATCTCAGTATCAAACTTGTTTTGTTGAGGAATGGCTGAATCAATAAAATAAATAGATGTACATATGCTTAGGTGGCTGTGGTATGTATGTTGGGCATCTTCTGTGAGTCCCGGTTGTTGGTTCATCAGTAGCTTTCCACAGTCTCATCTCCTGTTGGTTTGCTTTGGTGGCACAATAGTTAGCATTCACATCTGACAGTAAGGAGGTCCAGGTTTGAACACCTTCTGTGGCCTTCCTGTGTCCTTCTGTGGCCTTTCTTTCTACAGTCCAAAAACATGCATGTGAGGGTAATTGGTTACTGTGAGTGTGTGTGGTTCTGTGCCTCTGTGTCTGCCCTGTGATGGAATGATAACCCGTGCAGGGCATATACTGCCTTCACCCATGGTCAGCTAGGATTGGCTTCAGTGCCCCACGATCCTGCACAAGATTAAGCAGCGTAGGAGATGGATGGTTTGCTCGAATAAGATAAACTCCCTACTGTTTTACACTGTGATTCAAATGTGTGATATCTTCAGTTTTGTTAAAAAAAAAAAAAAAAGGAGCTGAATAATCATTTTGAGTTTCTATAAGATGATGTAAGTGATCATTGGTGCAGCTCTTCATCAGAGGTGTTGCTGCTTTAAGAAAAAATGGTGGCTTTGCAATTCATAGCCTGTCTCTACTCATTTGTGTCCCAACAAAAGCACAGAGGACATTTTCAAGATTTATGAGGGACAACAATGTCTTAGAGAAGCTGCTTAAAGATTGCCAGTGGGTTATGCATTACTAAATCTAACAACTGACATTTTGAAGGTCTGACCCCTCTGAAGGGTACATTCATCTTTCAGAGAACATCACATGCTATTGTGGGGCCACAGTGATCGCTGTCTCAAGTCAGAAAATAGAAGGGGCTTCTTGAAACGGCCGACTGTTTAGAAAATGGTGTTTCTGAGAAATAATTTGCAATTCAATTCGGCTCAGTTTTTGAAACTTTACTGTTTACGCAATTTAGTTGGCTTGTGACTTAATCAAAAATGATTTGCCACCAATCTTTTGCAAAAAGGAAATATTAACCAGATTAGATATGATTTAGGAAGGCATAATTTAACCAAATAAGGCTGATGTGCTTTGTGCATTTTTGAGGAAAGCAATGACCTCAACCTAACAAATCCCAGAGCTACATTTGCATCTCTTTAAGGCTGTTAGCGATGTTCATGCACTTCTCCCTGTAGAGCTGGAAGAGACTTCACATTTTCAAGCATATATTCCTACATGTCATGGTCACGCATTTATATTGCAACAGACTCTCCAGGGAGAACTGTATACAAGCCACTCCAGGGCTCAGTGGCGAAAGGACAATAAAACATTTCAAACAACAAGTGTGAGAGGCCCAAGTGGCTACTCTAACGGAGCAAAGGTGTCCTCTGAGGCAAAGTGCCAAACAGAGAAATTGGGGTAGAGGGGCAAAAAATTTGACCACTCAACAGAGTGTGACTGTACAATGTTGTGAGGCTTTTCAGGATGGAGCACGAGGGACAAGATTTCCAGCTGGAGTGCCAATGTGAGCAATCTGTGGAAAGCAAAGTATGTTCCAGTGTTTAACACGCTGCAGTGTCTAAGGTTTATGTATGAAGAAAACATTCCCTTGAACTCTGGAGCATGAAAGAAGTTACCTCAGCCCATTAAAACACACTGTAACTCCTGGGACTTAAAGATGAATGCCCAAAGCTTAGTGACAAGTCCTTGAATGTGTTGGAGTGACACTGGTGAGGCTATATTTGTAAGCAGTGCATTTTGTGCATTTTCCAGGAGGGGACAGAAAGAAATCTTCCCGCCCTCTGGTTTATTCATCATTCCGTTTATTCATCATGCTGAATTCCTCTTTATAACAGGGGTGAAAAAATCCCTCTACCTCTGGCAGTGATTAAAGTTAGTTTAAAAGCAGATTGGACATTGGACATATTTTCTACAGCAGTTCATCAGATTGGTTGCAGGGCATTCAAGCTAAACCCGGCTAACAATAAGTAAAGGAAGGGGACACCCTGAACAGGTCGCCATTGTTTAACAGGGCAAACAAAGAGGCATCCTCACACCTCACATCCACACTTTGGGGCAAATAAGGCTCACCTATTAGGATGATATGATATGATGAAACAAGAATATCCACGATAAAGGAAGAGACGCAAACTCCATACAGAGTTCGGGGCCTAATCCTCCATTATTGCTCTGGTCACATCAAGGAGTTAAAACTGAACACAATCTTGTAATAAAATAAATTGAAGTCATACTACCATATCTAAAGACTTGACGCTGATATCTTACACCTTAATTCCAAAATAGTCTTTTCAGGTTGCCAATTCAACAGTCAAAAACATTACTACCCTGCTGTTCATTTATTCTCTGGAAAAGCCTGAACAGTCACATCCATGCACGAAAAAATACGTGAGCAAGCAGAATTCATGAAGTGGACGGAGGCAAGGTTTGGACCTAGTACACAATAACATGACTTATTTATTAAGCCAAATGGAATTTCCAAATGAGAAGTCGAGTGGATGGAAAGTCAGTGCTCCTTTTGTCAAAAAACCAAAAGATAAATGAAGTTTAGGAAAACATTCGGGACACAAAGATGATGGATAAACAGCAAAAAAAAAAAAAAAGACCTGAAACAGAGACGTGCACACCAAAAACGCTGCACTCTGTTTACTTGCACTCTGATGATTCCATTAATGTTAATTTGCTGGGGGAATCAAAAGAGGAAATGGAATAATAAGCCCAGAGCAGGGCACATTTATCTGAACTGTGTTCATATGAATAAGTAATCTGGCAAAAGGTTACGACAGGTCACTTACATGTACATGATATGAATGTCAAACAGCAAACCGACAAATGTCTGAACTGACAATTGCATCAATAACAGCTGGGATGGAGCTCTGTATCTCCATTAACTTTGTCTTTTTTTTCTAAACATGTGTTACTTTTTTCATAAATAAATGATTAGGGACAAGGTTAAAACATGACTTTGGCTCTAAAATGTCACACTGACAGACTGAATAATGAATTTTGAATTAGTTGTGACAACCTTTGTGGATCCCACCGCAGACGGAGATATATGAAAAAAAAAAATGCGACAGCGAAATGACTTTCAGCTTGTTTTGTGTCTGCAAGTAAGCATCAGCATTTTTAATTGATACACACTAATGATGTCTCATTTTTAAAATACCCACGTTGAGGAAGGTGGTTGTCAAACTGTGAGGCAGGTCTCTCCTTTGAGGCACCAGAGAGCATCATGGGAGTCCAGGAGAAATTTCCATGTCATAGGTCCAATTTTTTTCTCTTTAATTTCTGAAAAGAGCTAATTCATGATATAAAGAAAATAAGAGGAGGTTAAGCAATTTTTCCCCCACCAAATCTGTTATCAATATCATGGAATTTAAAAGCTTTAGGACAAAACTATCAGTGTAACAAAATCTGCAGACTATATATAGAACAGTGAAGTACTAGTTTAGGTTAATATTTGGAAGTTGGCAACCAGGAGTGAAGAGGTTTTTGTGTGTCATGTCATCATGCCATGGCATTCTTGTTTAGTGTGTCAACATAAAATCCTATGCTGAGTGCATTTGGTATGAAGGGAAAAGCTTACTGTCATTTGTGAATCTTACCCACTGTGCTTGTTGGTGTTGTCATTGGTAGTTTGCTTATGTAATGTCCTGCCTTCCCAGTTCTGGCGCTCACAGCTCGTCACTGACAAGGCTTCATTCTGGCACGAGAAGAGTTAAGTTTTATTGCCTATAAATGTCAACATCTGTTAACAACATAAAATGTGACGATTTTTCCCATGCTAACAAATCTTCACTGAAGCCAAGTTTACATGATAAAACTACCAAGTGCCAGGAGAATATGGACTGGGAGTCATATCACTGTGCAGGCCCCCATTTTTGTCATTGTCCATCTACTCACGCATGTGACAAAGAACTATTCATTACGGCCATGGTGCGCATGCACAATAGCAGCATTTCAGAAAAGCTGTGTTTCCCCCCGTTTACATGTGGATGGATTTGAAGTGTTTTCAAAAAGTTCCACCTTGGGAACTACTTTTGACCAGGTGTGTTTTCAGTGGCACTGTTGTTGCTTAAATATTGCAATGAAAGTTTTCTGTTTTCACTTGAAAATATTGTCATGTAAAATGGGGCTTTGACTAAATAGTTTTTTTGGAGGCAAATTTAACATAAGCTGTTTTTCAGATAAACTCTACTTTTGATCAAATGGACCACGTTATTTGAAAGGTATCAAACCAGTTAAAAGATAGATGGTTGGATTGTATTGGTTCCTTACCCCCAATTCTATCGATGTGCCTTTGTCAAAGACTTTTATGGCCTTTGGGGACTCCTGACCAGACACACATTGTGGCTTTGATGTCATGGAAACCATAAAGAAGTTATAGCCCCATTCCCCTTGAGCCCCCTTTAACACAGAAGTTCCCTTCTTGCTCGTAAGGCTGTTAACAGCCAGCAGCTGCCCACAACAGAGATATGACATGGGCACAACACATAATTCAATAGTGTGTGTGTGTGTGTGTGTGTGTGTGTGTGTGTGTGTGTGTGTGTGTGTGTGTGTGTGTGCGTGCGTGTGTGCGTGCGTGCATACTGCCTCACTTGTTCACTCAGACATCATCTCAACTTTCTGATACAATGGAGCCGAGGAGTTGATATAAATCATTTCAACTCTCCACCATCACATACACAGCAGGGTGTGTTGAGAACACAATGATCCTGAAACGAAATCTTTGTGTGAGAAGGGTTTTTGGTAAGGTTTACAAGAGGAGACCACTTACTTAAGAAAATCACTCACTCACAGCGATAATACAGTGATGATAATAGATATACAATTACATTCAAGTGCCTTCAGTTAAAGGTTTGTGTTGACCTCTAATTACCTTGGCCATCAAGTGTTCTTGTGATGCATATTGTCAGGGATCAGATTACCGTAGTCTTTCTACCTCATATCTATTGGTCAAACAGCAAAAACGCACAACAAAATAGATTAATTGATTATTTATTAATAGAAATAGGATGGGTAAATGCAGAAAAGGAAAATGCACAAGGGGATTAATAAATTATGGGTAGTTAGATTTCATGGTTTTTGACCGAGGGAGTATCTGAGGGAGCAAACTCCACTTAGGAAATTCTTTTTTTCCCTGTGAAGCAAGAGACGTAACCACTCAATGCAGCCTTAGTGGAGAACCAAAATGCAAAAGAATGAGAAAAGAAAAACATCCCCTTTGGCTCTGTATGTGTATGCTCAGGCATCATATCTGCAGTTCTGTGTTTTCTGAGTTCCATGTCAAGTCAAAAAGTGCCAGTTGTTAATTAACAGATGGTCCTTCTACAAAGAGTTTACAGACACACAGATTACAGACACTTCTGCGCCTCACATACAGTGCCAAGCTAGAATTGTCAAGACATGTGGTAACACATTTCTTTGGAGAACATTCTTGATAGCATTTATTACAAAAAAAAAAAAAAAAAAAAACTTTCTCAAAACACTTCCAGTCCACATGAGAAAATGTGCTGTTGCATTTCGAGTGCGCAGGACGCAGTTCTGTGGTGTCGAGACGACATCTATTCTGTCTATTAAATCACAATTTCCAACTTGATGATCAGTTCTCCAGCAAGATCGTTGCATGTTGTGCCAGATTAGCTTCCAATTTAAGTTGGAGTTATGTAGGGGGGGAGGTGGCCATCCGCCGTGTGTCAATTGATATGGATTTACAGGAGGTCTTATTTGAGAATATACTGTAGAAACCAGCTCGGCAAGACTGTTCACAGCTGTGTGAAATGGATGTTTGGATGTTGCAAAGACCATAAATGCACATCAGTGTGTGAGGAGTGGGAGATAGGGGAAAAAAATAACCAGATAGTAATATTTCTGAATATCTTGAAATGCTTGGCAGAATCACAGGATCATAAATATCGCAACTGTTTACTGCTCCACTGAAGAAATGAAATTGGTGGGAGGATGCATGTTTTTTTTTTTTGTTTTTTTTTTGTTTTTTTTGGGGGGGGGGGGGGGGGGGGGGGGTGTCAAATAACAGAGTTAAGATACATGTTACACTAAAATTTGGAATGAGTGCATGTTTTAGTCTACATTTATTTCAATCATTTTTCAAAAACACTTGCACAAACTGGTATTTTAAAGACAAATAAATACAATTTCAATATTAGGTTCTTTTTAAGGAAGCCTTCAGCTGCAGAAAACAGCTAAATATGCAAAACAAATATCTCCCCTTTGTGTCAAATCTTTTTAATTGAAATTTTGTTCCAACAAACAATTCAACCTTGTGCTCTCTTAGAGTTGAACCAGTTAAATCATCTGAAATCTGATGTGCCAAAGTATTTCTTCTCAGCCAAATGTTGGTGAAGGATACTGGTGTAGAATATTATGATTTCAGGAGCAGATTTCGATTTCAAGTTTCCTTGAAATAGAAACTGCCCTGACATTAAATTAGTTCATGAGGGATCATGAACTCTGATTAGTCGACATCCCCAAACGCCAGGCGACAATATGGACTGTTGCTATTCTCAATAAGCTGGAGAAAGACCAGAAATGGCAGCGTTACATAGAGTTCTGCTCAGACCTGCAGCTTTGTCCTCAGTCAACTGACTGTTTGTATTCTCTGCAACGTCTACATAAACTTTCTTGGGCACGTCCAAAACCCCGACTACTCATCTTTGGGTTCTCTCTAGCAAAATTCTACTTTTTTGATGTCAGCGTTTCGTGCTCACAAATTAAACCTTCCAGATAGGCTTTGATGCTAATGCTATTTGTCTCGCTTTAACTTTGCGAGAATTTCAATGTGGAATCATTGTTTGAGCCATGGTAAATAAATAGGTAGCAGTAATTACGTTCATTGATCATTTAAACGAATTGCAGTTTTCACCCAATGTTTTGAAAGTTTTAGGTCCATATGTTTGACACCCCTGATCTATGGAAGTAACATCTGCATCAGTAGGTTTGCTGGATGGGCTTTATGAGAAGGAAAAAAAGACTTCATTCATATTAATTTTAGATTAATTTCATTTGGCTCCACCCACAACCCACATGAAGCTCAACCATTTCCATGGCTACACATATGTGGAATGGATGTCCCTTTCCTTTATGAGGTCTGTCTATTATATAGTCTTGCCCTCTTGAGGTGTTTCACATTTTCATCCAATCATGGGGTTCTCAGTGGAACACTTTATAAAGGGAGGTCATATAAGCTTGCAGATACTGGAGACCCTGCAGCCTCAATTACCCTTTAAATACATACCTTATTGTATGGTTCCACATTAAAATGCTTTGAATTATCACCATATCCAGAATCCACCAGGAAACTATTTATCATCAACCATTTCACGTTTCTAGCAAAATAATGTACAGAATCACGAAACAGATATAATTTGAATTGCAATCCTTGACATATTCAGTTTTCAGTCTCATTTGAAACTGAATATTTTCTCGCCTAAAAGCCAACATTAAATAAATGAAGAAACTGCATAAGTACAAATGTGGGTCCTTTATGGATGAACATTTCTTTAAAATGGAGGGTTTTCATGCAGCTGAATCTTTAGACTTTTGTATTGAAGTCTGGTATTGAAGTCTGAATCCTGTATCAGCCTCTTCCATATCATTTGCATCCAGTTTCCATTTACTCTAATGTCACGAACAGTATGTATGCTCGCTTGTTGGTTTGATTTCAGAGACCGTCCGTGGCCTTTGACAGATTCTTCATAATAAAGCTGAGAGCAAATAGGTCCCTCACTGTGAATCGCTGGCTGTGTTTCAATTAATTATATTTTACTCAGGTGGGAGAACATTGCAGCAGAGTTGATACACGTGAACTCTGCTCTCAATTTCACTGTAAAAGTCATCCGTTTCCATGAGTGATAAACATGTTTGTGTTTTCATTGAATTCCTTAATGTCACTCAAGAAACGACTCTGTTGTTGCTACAACAAAGATATTAGCAAAGCGAAAACATGAATAGCAGGGGTATGCACTGATCTATTGTTGGCCTTCTTTCATTAAAACACAAGAGTGCAACTTTCAATTAGTGAATTCATTAATTGATTATAGGTGTGGAGTGTTTTGTACTCTTTAAATGGAAGCTCAGTGAAATTGAGCCAGCTGCAGTAATACGTCTTGATTTTTGAAATAACTCCTCAACATTTACTTTTTTATTCTATCCATATAGAGTCGTTCACTCCCCCACCTCTGAGCAAATACACAGTAAGCTGAAAGGCCCTGACAGCTGCTATGGTTTCATTTTTGTGGACTTTTATGCAAGCAAAACCTTAACACAGCTTGTGAAACTGTCAAAACCAAAACATTTGGCATCGTAAACTCCATCAAGTAATTGATGGGTCGTCTTAGGGGCAAGAACAGAAGTATCTCTAACTCCGTTTTTCCATATATCATTTCATATTTTTATCCCTTTTTTGTTCTTCTTTCAAAAATATTAATGACAGAAACATAAATAAACTATTTGACAGGTTAAAATTTTAATATTCCACTTGGTCTGCACATTTAACAATTGCTAAGAAACAATGTACCCGAAACAACCACAGGCATTTCAGCAATGTTCGAACTTATTCGATATAGGAATCATGGAAAGCTGCAGGCTAGAAATTAAGCTGGATAACTAAATAGCTATTAACCCCACAGTTTTACAGTTACTTGCTAATATTAGATCTTTTAATTAGAGTCCTTAGGGTGTTCTCATGGCCTAATTCTGTCTGTTGAATAGAACACTGGTGTCGAGAATCATGTGCCATGTTCATACCTTTTTGGAGTGTTTAGCTCTGTACTTATAATAGCTAATAAAAAAATATGCCACATGTTTTTTGTTTGTGTTCTTTACCACTCCTAATAAGAGAAATCCCATCAATTTTCTATCCTCAAGTGCCTGGGCTGGAGACTTCCTTTGACTCTGACCTTTAGCTCCGAGGCGGTCCCTCACGAACTGCAACAATGCAAATATCTTCGGATTGATCTTTTCTTTGAGCCACCGTGCTAGCGGAACACTGGTTGCCAATGTTTTGTTTTTATTGTTTTGCAGCTGAGACACAACAGGCCTTCCAAGACAAGCAGCAAACACTGACAAAAACAAATTACAGGAATGACATAGGCGATGCAATAACCCGATGTGTGAAGAGCGGATGAAAAGGGAATATAGAGAGAAGAAGAAGGAGGGAAGGGGAAGTCGACTGTTGCTTCCATGATGTATTGGTTTGCCGCATCCCCCATGGTGCAGCTGTTTGTTATCTGTCAGAGTCGCAGCACCACGGAGCCCAGGGAGAGCAAGCAACGCTAACTAGTCCTCGCTGTGTTGACACTTATTAACATTGAATAAATGAAGCTTAATGGACCGCCCAACGCCTAAACATATACACAGTTTCCTTGTCACAGTCTCCGCTCGCATGCAGACCGTTTAAGTGCTTATGCTCGAGGGACTTTTATTTTTCAAATATGCACCTGAAAGGAAAACCTCAAAAAAACCAAACTGCCTCAGCTGTTATGTATAACTGACACTTAGAGGACTTTTGAAACACTATAAGTCCTTATCATCAGAGCAGTTTGAGTTTTGAAAACCTCTAGCACAAATAAAATTTGCTATTTATTTACACTTGATCACGTCTGTAAAGTTGACAGTCTTATAACAATGTGCCAGAAAACTTTCCTATTCAATGAATTCTAAGAACTCAACTCCCAACAAATAGTACAACAATCATAGTCATCAAACGGCGATGTGGTCTTTTCATTCAAAGTGCAATTCTTAGAAACTGTTCAGAAATGACGCCAGGCGTGTTTCTGAAACAGGTACCACCCGCTTTAACTCCAGTTAAAAGTTTTTGGGATCAAAAGTGTTACTGTTGTGGGTTTTGTCTTAAATTGCTTACGGGGTCATGAAACTTAAAGTTGAGGTGCTGCTGTGTTTAAGACATCTTTCCCGTGTGATTTTATGAAAACCTGAAGTAAAGACATATAGTAGATATGCTATATTATAATTTTCAGCATAAACACCAACTGCACTGGAAGGAATGACACATTTTGAACATGTGATTTACTTTGAAATTAGCCTTGAATAATTAACACAATATGAGTAAACATTATAGATAACATCACTTCTGTGCATCTATATAGGTTGTATAGGAATGTATATATTGTAGCATTGTGCATCTATTCAAGCTCAGACAAAGAGCAGCAGGTCACAGTAGATGACAAACATTATTGGCTTCATTGCCAAATCCCTGAGAACTGACCTGAGGGCAGACTGGATGCGACAGTGACTCAAAATCACACAAAAATGCCTCCAATAAATCTCAAACTGTACTGTGGAGCGTAAAAACGGATGCTCTGCCAACAGCTGAAGAAAATCTTTGGTTCAAGAAAGAGGCAATGCTTTTTGGCAACTATCTTCATTTGTCATTGTGATTCATACTAGATTCTTCCAGTTGCTCCATTGAAGGTTTGCAGAGATCTTTTGCAGCCTGTTTCTGCTTTGTTTTGTTTTGTTTTATTTTGTTTTTTAAATCACATCAATAGGTCAGAAAGCTTAGTGTTTTTCATGTTTAAATCAACACATTCAAGACATCCAAAAGTTTCAAAATATGTTTGAACATATGTAGTTGCATAACTTGCCAGGTTTCTAAATCAGAGTTATTTTAGGTCACAATAAATTATTCCAACAGTATCGACTTGAATCCTCCACATCAGGTATGTCAAACACATTTTAGTTCAGGGGCCACCTTCAGCTCAGTTTTATCTTGAGTGTGCTGGACCGGTAGGATAGTGCCATAATAACCTTTAAATTCAAACTGAAGTTTTTCTATATTGTTGCACATAGTATAAGTGATGAACATTTATGTATTTTGGCAAAACGAAATAATTCATTAAAAATTATTATGATTAGAAGATAAAGTCATACTCTCTGGTGTAAACAAAGCAAACTGCCACTAAAATACCTTCTCCTATAACTGTTGCATCATGTTTGCATTTTCACAATGCCAGGAAAGACGCTATCTTTCATGGCAGCATCACTGATATCTCGGCTCATGTCTCAGTGTTTTGTTGGGTCCGCTCCTCTTAAGAAATTGATTAAAAAAAATCCATGTCTTCTTGAAATATTTTGCCAGATAAGAGCCCCTTGAGGCTGGTTTTGGTCCACGGGCTTTATGTTTGACACCCCTGCTTTACTGTATCATGGGCATTGGTGGGCCAGTTGTGTAGATGTGTAGAGCGCGTGATCTTGTCAAAGGTTCCCACTTGAACCCGCCTTGCTCTGTGAGTGTCTTGACATGTCCTTGGGCAAGACACTGATCCTCAAGCTTCTCCCAATGGTGTGCGAGCACCAAGCATGGTAGCCGTCACCACTGGTGTGTGAATGGGTGAAGCTGACCGATCGTGCAAGAGACTGCTGCAGCGATAGCGTGTGCTACATTCGTAAAGCTTATTCACCATTTCATGTTTCATTTAATGCTGTGGGATCGGTGATCACTTTTGTCAATCCTCTGTTCATGATGACTAACTGATACTACACTCTGCACATGGGACAATGAAAAATGCATATCTACAGCTTGAAGCTTTTGACCCATCCTGTTTTAATATTCTTTTCCTCGTGGCTCGAGAGAGGAAGCAAATGGTAAATGTTAAAGTTGGGACATTCATCTGTTCTACAGTGTCTGTGTGCAGGGTTTTTGCATCGAGCATGTCACCATCGATTACCCTGAGCTGTGACTGGGACGAAGCCACAGGTTTAATCAAGCATGTAATCTATACCATTGCCACTAACAACAAATGGAAATGCACTCTGTGATCAATATGCATCTCATGAAAGTAAAACAATGCAGTTGCACGCTGTAACATTAGTTTTATGATCACGCATTTAGATGCCTCTTAGGGCCACTCAGCTTCTGCCCTGTACAGTGGTAATTTGCATGTGAGCGTTCCCCACTGGGGATTAGGCCCCCTGACAAATTACTAATTCCTTTTAACTACAGGAACAGCACAGACAGTGGTTAGAGGGGGCCACCTGTGTTCAGGGAAGTTGAGCTGTGCTGCATAATTTTACTTCAAAGAGACAGAGCCCTGAAATGGCGCTCTTAAGACTCAGGAGTCAGAACTGATAAAGGGCATCGTCTTTTGTGGCTGAGTTGAATTCTTATGACATTGTTTATGGTAGCAACGGTCATACCTCTGATTCGATCCTAAAGAAATGGCACTTTTAGAGGACATTAAGCTAATCATTCATGTCCAACTGAGCTCCTAAAGCTGCAGGAAGTAGAACCCATTACGATCCTAACGCACATCAGTTGATTTTACTAGATAATTGTGTCATAATCCGTATTCAAAAGTCAATGTGTTATTTTAATATATTACTTCACATTAAAATGTGGTTAACTAGTTGAATTGTCATTACTTCACACAACAAGTGTATTCATCTGTATTATGACAGAGAGTTCATGTTGAGCTGTCTTTCCCAATAACATAAATCAATAAAATACAAATAAAAACAAGCTCCTCTCACACCCAAAAAACATGTAACTAAGGCCAGTTGGTGGCTCTAGATTACCCCTAGGTTGTGAGCGTGTTTGTGTGTAATTGCCTGTCCTGCTCTGTGATGGACTGACATCCAAGATGTACTCTGCCTTCTGATATTGCCTTCAACGCCCTCCGACCCTGAGTTGGATGAAGCAGTACAGAAGATGGGCGGCTATCAAAGAATAACAAATATAACATCCTTCGAAGCGAAGAAGCCTTTAACCTCAAGTTTAAATGTTCCATTGATCATGAGTTTGGCTTTAAACCAAGCTGCACTGATGAGACACAAAAGCTGTTATAAAACTGCTTGACAAGGATTACAGATTTTCAAAGAAGAGTTTTCAACAGTGTCTGCTGTATTCTTGTGAATGACTGAACACAGAGCGTCACAGACTTGGAGGTGCAGTGCGTATGCAGGCAGAGTGAGAATGTGCAGCACTTTTAGATTTGAATGCTGTTCATCAAAACTTTCCCCACAGTGATGATATTAAAATGAGGCTGGCCGTGAGATGTAGGACTCAGCAACCTTGTGCTCACTGAGGAGGATCATATGCAAGTGTTGTGGAGAGGCTTATTGTCATTAGCTCATAATGAGCCTTTGAAAATGAATGCCATATAGTAAAAATTGCCATAAAACAGTCGATCAATAATGTTTGAAGGGAAATATTGAATTAATTTCCACAGTGAGCTAACCTCACAGAACAAAGGTATTGCTGCTTTGACCTTATTCTATGTTAACATGAATTATTATGAATTCAACCGTTCAACAACACCCACGTCATGAATTAACACCTAATAAGACTGATTTTTATTGGTTTGGATTAAAGAGGACAGAGTTTCAACTAGTTGTGCAATCATCTACAAAAAAAACCTCGTTATTTTATTTTTAGTTTTAATTAGAATATTTTCTAGCTTCTATATTACTTGCACTTAGATTTCAGATTAAGTTTAGGACCAAAAAAAAAGAAGAAAAAAAAAACCTTCCACCGTGAAAGTCATTGGTTTATTGATGTTTTAAGTAACTTGACACCATTGACGTTTTCAGGTGGTGCAGGCTGAGTGTCCCATTGTATTTAACACAGCCCAAAACATCTCTTGTTAGGATTGCACAGCCAATGGCTCGTGCAACAGCACAATGTAAGTCAGCTTTTTTTTTTTCTTTTTTTTTGACATTTTGCTCCTTTGTTCCCCTGGCCCTTGTCCTTTAGGTAGAAATCGTTCCCAGAGGGTCATTGACAAAGTGTTCCTGAACACACTTACTTTGCACTTGACTTCAAAGACCTGATACTCTCTTTACTCGAGGCACGGAGTTGTTGAAGTAGGGTGCTGGGCTGAAATTGGTTGCTATCCATGTTTTCTTTGCAAAAACACAACATCTAAAGCTGTTATATTACTTTTAGGATGAAGGGGGAAATTGTACAAAAACAGTTTAACCATAAGGCCTTTTTTACATTAAAGGCACATCAAAACAAGTAATAGCTACAAAAAGAAAATAGTGAAAAGAAATCTGTCTCAGACTCAATCGGAGCCACTTTCACTTTTTATCCTTTTCTGAATACAAATTTAAATTTTAGTGCTTCTTACTTTGTCAGCATGTCATTACCTATTTAAGATTAAATTAAATCCAGTCAAAAAATCCAGCCAAATCTCCTAGTTTGTGTTTTCAGAACTATAAAATATAAGATTTTTAGTTTTTCAAACTTGAAATGATAGCAAATATGACAAATAAGTTGAGTTGAGTTTTTATAGACAACAAATCAAATAAGTATACTTGCAGAGTCCTGGGGGCCGGTCTGGGGCTCGGAGGATGGGGCCTTCTCTGCCCCGCCGGGTTGTGGGGGTGGTGGTGGGGGGTCCAGCCCCCGGGGGTGTGGCGGGCTTCGCCACCAGGGGGCAAAGCTCCCTGCCCACTGGCCTTTATTTTCGTTGGAGCTGTTGCAACGCCATCTTTGATATCCCAGAAACCCATGCGGCAGTCTTCCAAAGATGACATCAGTTAGCAAAATTAAAACACAGTTAGATGGCTACAAATTCTGGTTTGTTTGTAAACAAATCAACTTTGTTTTGATCGATTTATGTCAACACCGGTTTGTAAATGAGTGGAAATGAGTGGTAGTGGTCTTGTCTTCATGTATTGGTTTATTCTCTGTGCAGAAGTCATACAATTATTGGGAAGTATATTTTAAAGACTTTTCCTGGCAGAGTAACTTTAAAAGGGGCCTAAAAGTGAACAAGATCTCCATTTATTTTGGTGGATAAGACAATAAGTTTCTTCTTTCTGTAAATATTTTTAAGCCGCACTTGGCCTCTGAAACACAGATTTATTTATTTTGGTTTAACAGATGAATTCACAGTTATCCATGATGGTATTAGTAATGAGAAATTAATCTTCCTACACAACCACCCAGCTGCATTAATTGAAGCTGCAAAAGAAAAATGACAACAAGTGCGAATAAGATCAGCGTACATATTCATGTCGGATTTAACTTTCTCCCATCTGCTGAAGCTAAAGCGGCAAATTATGTTATGGTTCATGTCTGACTCATTAATGGTAAACAAATGAAATTGTTCTGACAATGAGCACAATGCACTGAGAAGCCTTTACTGAGGGGGAAGATGTTAATGCTCACTGCTGGAGTGCTTTCTGGTGGCATTGTGGATGCAATGAGCTTTCAGACGCTGGCATGACTTTTTTGGGGGCTGATGCTTTGTCATCTGTATTTGGCCTGATAGGAGCTGACTGAAGATCGTTGCAGGTAAATGGGGTATCCTGACAGCTGGGAGTGAGACCACAGATGAGACCATGTATGAGGAAACGAAACTGGCACGGCTTATTTAAGGTCAAAAAAGAGCCAAAGAGGGCGTGATAGGTATAATAATACAGCTCCACTGAGGCATAAGGTGAAGTCTGGGATGATGGACAGGTTGTGATGTTCATTCTGAGGAATGGCAAATGAAGACTGCCGCTTCCACTTGGATAGGAAGGGATATTATGTTGGAATTGCTGCGTGTAGTGTAAAGGCCAATAATCCGCTGAGGTTTGTGGATTGTGGAGCCTATTTATGAGTCTGAAAAGAAAGTTCTTACTTACAGCTCACAATAAAACAAAAGGTGAGTTCTTCTTTCTTCGGAGAAATACATGGAGATATATCTGATATAGTTAGAGTAAAGTACTGGGATCGGGCTTAGGCTTAGCTTTGCTAAATGACCTCAACAACCGGAAGTTTGTGTACTCAAAAAAAACTATTTGATAAGGCAGTGAAGTGAGCTAAAGAAGAGACAAGGACAATAAGAAGTAAAGTCACACCAACAGAAGTAGCTGATATGTGTGTATGTAGCACCCATTCAGTGTTTAAAGGGAATAGAGCAACATAATAAAAATTCATGTGAATACCTCCAGGCACAACTTTCATTTCTGTTGAAACGTGGGTAGGGTGGCGGGCCAATCTGAGATAAATCAAGTGTAATCTTAATGTCCACAGTTTGCTCGATATCATTTTGTTCTTTCCTTTCCTTGTGATCGCTTGCCTGATGGGGGCAAAATAACAGCAACCTACCCATTCGTTCTATGTTCTCTGGAGTCTGACAAGAATCTGACCAAAAGGTTCATTATCAGTCGAGTCCCTTTCCATTACAGCTCATTAATTACACTTCTCTTGGAACAATAGTTCACCGTGCAATGAATATGATTGATAAAAAGAGATGTTACTCATTGTTCGGCAGGCACATAGAGGGTGAAGGACCAACGCGTTGAGTGCCACTGCAGGTATCTGGAGGGGGAACCGATAATATTTCACTGATGAATGATAGCACTCCCACACCTGCGGATCCTGTTAAGGAGTGCTGTTGATCTAAATCATTGATGGCTCTCACTGATGGCTCGCACTGAGGTCTTACCAATGCGATGAGCGAGTTCTTAACACAGAGCACGTTTTCTATTAGAGCAGTCTCTGTGACAGAGCAGGAGCAGGTGCGGGTCCCTTCCTGCCACATCAAGCGCTGTAACACTGACAGCAACAGACACCATCTTCAGCAGACAAAGAGGAAAGCATGTTCTCCTGATGAAAGCAATATTTCTCTCATCTCACGTCTCTTTCTCTCTGATTGGGCCTGTATGTCATGCTTACGTGACGGCCGCGTATCGCGGCACATCATGTAATACATCTGTTCCATTAGCAGATAGTGTACCAGTGTCATGTTGGTGTCATGTATTGCCCACCGAGACATGGAAGGGACACGCATGCACCAAGGTGCAGTGCAGAGGGCGAGGAGATCTGAGTGGTTTGATGAATAGGTCTTTCTATTCGAGAAACCACTGTTTTAATCATATGTGAGGGAAGATTGTGGTTCATGTTGTGGCACTCTCTAATCTTTATGTTTTTGGTTTCAATTCCATCCCCTACTGACCATGTGCTCGTCTCAGAAAGCCACCGGTTTCCAAATTGCATGGCGGCCCCAATGTCATTAGTGTGTGTGCATAAGGGTGACCGTAACAAAAAAGTATTATACAATGAAAAAAGGGCCGTCATTTGAACCTGCTGAGTTTTGTCAGCTATGCAAGCCTTTGTTGTACATCCTTTCTGTAACATAACTATCAACACAACATAAAAATAAAACATAGCCACTAACTTTTATTGTACACTTTTACGTTTCAAGCTTAAAGTATAGTGCTTCAATCTAACCAAGCAGCCAGTTTTCCAAACTGCTGTTGATTTATGTGATGGAATTTGCCACAATCACAACAAATGTCCTTTGTATCTATGGGCAAAAGCTTTGACAAAACATTGTCATTTTTAAAAAATATTTCAGGAGCAAGATGCACTGTAACTTCTGGTCCAATGTTTGTTATAACCTTGGACACACTCTTGGGTTGAATGAGCTGATTTTACTTTATCTTTTGTTTGATTTGTCATATTTAGATATTAAAGCCTTTTCCATCCACGTATAGTCATATTAAGATTGAAAATTTAGTTTGTTTACCTTAATGAGCCTTTTTCAGCCACAAAAATCAAGTGTTCACAAATGGTTTTAGATTATAATGTTTGATGATAGGTCGCAGCAACTCCTCAGACTTTAAACAAGTTGCATGGCAAGAAAATGCTTTAATTGGTCTTCTTTAAATGTTTTAACCTCTTAACAGAGCCTGGGTAGCTGCACTGCCTTTGTTCCCAGGCTTTACTGAAAGACTGATTCTTAAAATATTGACCTAATACTGAGGTTTTCCTAAGAGTCGATGACATTAATGGTAACAGAGTCTTGGTTGCAGGATGGAGGGAGAATGTCTGACAGGCTCGCCTTTTATAAGATATGACATGTTCTTATTGATCTCAGGAGAAATTGACTTCAATAAACAACTTGGTCTTTGGAGGGACAGGACTACAAAGAGAAATACACACAGAGTGCCACAGGGGATTTGCTGATGTTAAGAATGAATACAATGCTTTATCATTATTGTATTGGATGTGCAGCAGGCACCGAAGTTCAGTGCAGCTCAGATCAGCTCAGAGCAAACACACAAACACACACTCATATCACGGTTACACATGTTAAACAATCTCAGAGATGAAAGCTACTCTGATGGCTTTTTTTTTTTTCAAACGAGGTCCTTATGATAAGAGGTGTATGGTACTCCACATATTGAAGTGGGACCTCTCCAGCCCTGCATAATTTCTACTTTTGTGTCTGAAAAGATTTTTTTAAATTTGATTTTCTCTGACAGTAAGCCCATACTACTGTTAGTCTTGCAAATATATGACAAATTCCCTGCACATATACCAATAGCTCCTGATTTCCTGTCTAGCCTTTCACTATGTGACTTAATTCATCATTTGTCCTCAACCATTTTTCAAGACACACATTTGAAGAATGGAAGACTAATTAAGGTTTCTTTTGAACATTCAGACCTCCCCGGGGTGACAGATGTTGGATTTGCATTTATCAGAATGGAATTTCTCCTGGCCCACAATACACCACCGACCTCTCTGGGGTGTTTTTCCGTGTTCCGCCCAATGCATACCGGGATGAATAGAGCTGCGCTCCTTCAGTAGACAACGGGAGAAAAGTCCATTTTGAATTACTCAAGAAGACCCTTTTGTATGGGAACAATTTGGATTGCTCTCATTGCTGCTGCAGCACAGTGGATAAGAATAGACCAATAGGATATACTCCAAAATGTGACAATAATAGCCGAAAGAGAAATGTTCAGACTGCATTGCTGTTTCTTTCAGGATCACTGTGAGAAAAGCTCAAAATCTGTCCCTTCTCCTTCTGTCATGAATAAATGAATAAGCAAACAAGACTTTTTGACCTCCAAGAGAGATGAGTAATTATCCAGCTCAGGGTGAAAGGTCTGTAGTGGTACAAGTAGGGTACAAGTTATACAGGTTACGGCCATCATAATATGAAAACTCTTTTAAACAAGGAATGGCACACTACACAAATAAATACATTTTTTTTCAATAACTTTGAGATTAACAGTTATTCCCAGTTTCATAGTTACAGAAGCTTGACATTTTCATATCAGTTTTCACAAAATGTGGGCGACAGACGTTGGAGGTTAGAATTGACAAACAAATGGCTATTTACTTATCCTTTGTTAGATTTTAGGCTTCAGTAAAAAGTTTTTTCTTTTTTGTCAAGTTGAAGTACAAATACTGTAGTCTAAGTCAGCAAAAGCCTTCTCAGTAATGTTATTCACAAGGTTTCCTTATTAGCAGCAATCAATAATCAGAACACAAGATAATCTTGACTTATTTTACAGGAGGTGAAAAGCATATTGACAGCTGGATACCCATGGTGCATGCCCTGTAATCTGGCACACATAACCATTCATACCCATAGGTCGCATCGTGGATATGAGTACATGAAAATACAGTGGCATTCATGTGGTCATTTATCTATTTATATTGATTAGTAATAACAAATTAACTTTTAAACATTTGAAAATTGAACTTTGCATTTTCATGCTTAGCTGCATATATTTCCACGTAGTAGATTAGAAGACAAGGAGATGTACGGTAGCTGTTTTTAGTCAGTAATGGGTCTGCCCATGCATAGTCGTAATTGTCTTCATAATCAAAATACTAATTACTCTGCTGTCTTTGTTGTTTTTGCTTTTTTTCCCCCTTCTTCTTAAAATAACCTTGAGAATGTGAGAAAAAAAGAAAATTTTTCTAAGCCACTAATGTTATGCTGGGGGTAGAATAATACCGAAAAGGAGTGAAAACATTAAAATTGTGATGATGTCTCAAGTAAAATACAGAGAAAGAGGATAAGCAGAAAGATTAATGAATGCCGTGTTGGTTTTTAATACCCAGTGTTAACTTGATTAATGGGAAAGTCCATTAAGTTGAGCCGAAAGTGTGAACACGGATTACATTCGTCGTGAATTATGTTATTAAAATTTACAATCAACCACTGTCTCGCTATTCAAACAACATCCCCAGTAAGTCACAAAAAAGCAGATTCAACAGTTCCTCTGTGTTTCGATGAGACATGGTGGAAGGATGTTCATTTATTTCCAGAATTGGGTGCCTTAGCAATGGAAAAACACATCCCCCGTTGCCTTGGCAGCATGTATTTCAACCATGCTGTGTAATAAAAGGCAGCATTGCCTATTCATGCCACAGTCACATTTGGCAATGAGATGTCCTGTAATTATAGGATCTGACCTGAAGAAATGTGTCAAATTTCTGTGAGAAATAGTCTGGAAACTGTGCGATATTTCACTAAAGATACGCACGGCAGACAGAGAAGAGTAAAAAGATGTTTTAACCTTCTGTTCGTATAACACACGGAATGACTTAAGCTTTTCTTTTGCCGGCGGTCACACTGGAAGACACAATATTTAGGTGGTACAATTATCATAATGCCGTGGCTATATAAGACATATGTGGCTGTGACTGGAAGCAGTAAAGTTGAGGAGTTTCGAGCTGGCAGCACTGAGGAGGTAGAGCTTGGCGCTGCCGGCAAAAAGCACATTTTTCACGTCACCCTCCTCTAGACTAGTGATGAATGACTGCTGTAATGGATCTGAATAAGAAAAGGGAGCACCCAGGGAGGCGCTGCGTGTATGTGTCACTTGCACTTTTGTGGACTGATTGATCGGCTGATTGATAGCAAACTGTCTCCAGATAAGACTGCTCATATTTAGTAAAATTGTTTCTCTCCAGTGGAAGTTGAAAGCAGGTATTAATAAGCAGTATTATCCATTTACAGTCTGCATATTATTTCTAGTAACATTTTAATTAACAGTAGCCTATGTCTCACGCGTCCAGCAAATTTGTATGCTTTCTTGTTAAGATTGATTAAAAAAATGGTAAATGTGTTAACGTAATGAAGGGAAGAGAATTCTTTTGCATTTCACCAACGTTCACTTTAATCATTTACAGGAACAAACTTGTGCTGATATGTGGGTTTAATTGGGTGTCAGTTAATTTCCAAGAATTTCCCGGCACGTTGTGAGGCTTCTGGACGTTAAATGGCACCACCAGTTCAGACCTACCGGTGGGATATAATTACATATGTCTGAAATATTTACATAGAGAATGGTTTGAAATGGAGATATGAGGGTCAAAGCAACTGGTTAAGCATAAATTGTGTCCGTGTGTGGGTGCTCGTGACAAGGCACTCATTATGTGTTCATTTTCAGTCAAATCATTAGGCCGTGGTACAATAAAGGACGAGAAGTCATTCATTTGTGGAAGTGCCAGTTGGTTTCGGAGACTGCCTATTAAAGCAGTCTACGGTGGTAGAATAGTTAGGATGCTTAAACGGAGGTGTGATACATGATGTATGCATCTGCAATACGATTTAAGTTTTAAATGATACATTTCCCCATGATGTTAAAACTAATGTTGGGACGAATGAACACAAAAGTAAATTAAATCTTGGCTGGTATTTTTTTTTAAATATATATATATATATATATATATATATATATATATATATATATATATATATATATATATATATATATATATATATATATATATATATATATATATATATATATATATATACATATATATATATATATATATTTTTTTTTTTTTTTTTTTGTATTTTATCCTGAGATAGGTCTGAGTGCTGTGGTGCCAGGTCATCTTCAGGTCAGAGCTGTATTGAGCTAATAAGATTCAGAGTCTGTCTCGAGGACATTTCATGAGGGTGGATAATTGAACATATTTGGGCTTTGAGCTCGGTTCCTTCAGGTGAAGGATCTTATTTGTCAGTTTGCTCCCATAATGTCCTCAGGTTCAACCATGGTTGGAACAAAACAGTGTAATGGCCTGTATTCTCTACTTTGCAGGGCTAGCCTTTCCAGACACCAGCCATCCTTTATATAGCCTCTCAATGCAATCCTGCTCGCGAGTGAGTCGTATCCAAAAGTCCATAGAGTTTTATGAGCAGGGCAGGCTCCTGAGCAGAGGTCATTAACCTTTTGGAAGTCAGACTACTTTAAGGGAACTGAATGTTAAGAGAGGCTACTTGTTCTAACTTCTTGAATAATTACATTTGCATGGTTCATCCTTAAAGACAGTGATGGCTCCAGTCCTTTGGCTGCTCTCTTCTGGGTCGTCATACCAGATTGTGGTCTGCATATTTGACTTGCCATACGTTTTACTTATACTGGAAGGTCTTCCTGATGCAGCCCCCAGTGGGAAAGTAAGATTTCAACTGCAGTCACAAGTTTAAAGAAACCTCAAGATCACCACTACATATATTTAAAGGCAATGAAGTATTAAGGATGTGATGTGAGGTATGTTAAAGAGAAAGGAACATGCAACCTTATTTCTGTTAATTAATTTTATTCAAAATTTGAAAGTTTTTTTTTTTTTTTTCAACTGACCTTCAATTATTTTGCTGTCATTTGTTAACAGTTTTGAATGAATGGGGACAATTGTCGAATTTTGTTCCATAACATATCAGTAAATTTTTTGGGGGGAGTGAGCCAATAATTGTTTCACTATTGTGGCATTTATGTTTTTGCAGAGGAATCCCAAAAAAAAGAGAACATGAAAGCAGTCATGTCTTGAAAAGAAAGTCCGACTTGAAGCAAGTACTAAGTAGTAAGCATCTACTTCCATTATATGATGCCATTTATTTTGATATTCTTTCATTTTCCAGCAAAAAAACACTACATGAAATGTAACAAACATGTTTCAGGTTACAGCAGCAGCCATGATCACTCCAAATATCTGACACTGTCTGAATACAGGTTTTTGCAGGTTGTCTTTAGTCGCATAACCATGACAACAGCTGTCCTTGAACCTGTTAGTAGTTAGAGGTAGGACTACCGATTTAGAGCCACAACCAAAGATACCCTCACAATTCTCTCACGAGTGATGTCTTTCATCTTGGACAGCCGGAAACCGCAGTGTGTAGCAGCCTTTATGATATTCATAATGTCCGTGTTTACTTCAAGGTGCCCTTCAGAACCATGTAAGAATAATGTATCATGATGCTCATATTGTTTGTCAGAAGTAGCAGCAGTGATCAATTGATTATGCATTTTCTTATTATCTTATCAGCAGTGCAACAAAATCCAAGCACCTTTCTCCTTTTCTAGGCTACCATATTTTAATTATCATCCTAACAACTATTATTTTATTCTTCTATTGATGATTCATGATTGAAGTCCACATTGATTCAGAAACCACTCAAATGGTAATTCAAATTCCCTTACAGCTGTTTCAATAAAGTCACACGAAAGATTCAGTGTTGTCTAGAGGAAGTTTAAGAACTGAAATTCAAAATAACAGCACACAAAAAAACTTGAGAAATAGTAAGAACTGTGCCAATCACAATGTGATTCGTTTGAATGACGTGACAGCAGTCACAAAAAATAAGATTTTTAATTATGTGAATATTTATGTAAGCAAATCAAATGTTTTGAGGTATATGTGTGAATATCCAGAATGTGCAACAAAGGATTGTTTTCATGTGAATTTCAGAATATGAACGGGTACAGTCTCTGTTAAACAAATACATTGAAGCAGTCTTAGCAGGTGCCACATTATGAATACATAAATGAGTAGAACATGGAAAAGAGGACAATACAATTAATCTAAACTGTACATGTGCCAGAGTATACATAAATAAAAGGAAATAAAAGGTTTTTGATGCTAAATTAAATAGTGTATAATTTAGATTCAGGGCAATTCAAATTAAGTGCAGTCGAAAGAGAAATAACATATCAAAAAGCACAAGGAGAGAACGTTAAACGCATACTTTTTTATGTTTATGACCTAAATATTTGACGTTCACAATCATTTTTGTTTGCTTGTCTTTGTATTTTCATTTATGCATTATCAGCCGTGGCTCAGAGACTTGTTGGAGGCTTTATGAAAACGTGAAATCCGTAGAGCTCTCTTTTTTTTTTTTTTGTTCTTGTAATAATTGTATCGTGAGGATTTTATTCGGGGCTGATCGCCGGAACTTGAATGGGTTATTGCACTTGGCTTGAGGCTGAGCTTACTCGCGACACAGACACTCGCGCCGCGCAGCTGCTTTCATTTGCGGAGACGCAGCGACGGCGCGTGGAGCTCGCGCCTCTTGCTTGAGGGACGGATCCTCCTCTGATGGACTGTGAGAGCCGTCGAGGAGACGCTGCGTGTCTCTCTGTCGCCCTGTTGAGTTTGGAGACAAGTTTCTTTTTTCTTTTCTTTTTTTTTTCTGTCAAAAGCGAGAAAAAAAAAACTGTCCTCATGGTTGAAACAGTTTCACCGGCTTTAATGTGTTTTATGTGTCTGCGCTCCACAGTGAGGTAGAGACTTTATTATCCGGGCACCGCGCGTGTCAAGCGTGTGATTTATCCCGTGGATGCGGCTGCCGGGGTCGAACGTCTGAGCCCTGCAGGATCAGCCTGTCATAAGAGCATCATGCTCTCCTTGCTTCTTCACGTGTGGATGAGGAATATTTGCGGTGAGATGCTGCTGCTGGTGCAGATCTTGTGCGTGTTGCCTCTGACCGGAGCGGCTCCCTCTCAGACCACCGAGCAGCTGGACACCGGAGTGGTAAGTTTTTTGTTTTGTTTTTTTCGTTTTTTAAAAATGTATCCATATTTGCCTTTCCCTCTCTAAAGTTTTTCTATCATGTGCATGTTCAGATGTTCTTTCCCCCCTGCAAATGCTTCAGTGTAACAGTGCACTCGCTGGGTTTCTCTCTTTTTCTCCCCCTCTCTCCCTTGAGCTACTCTGGAAGGTCCAGAAAAAAAAAAAAAAAAAAGAGCAAGCGCTGTCTTCTCCAAATACTTGCCCTGAATTTTAACAGCGCTCTGCAGTCCCATTCACAAGGCAGGGAGAGTGGCAGTATCTTCCACACTGCGTGATTAAGGGAGAAGAAAACCCTCATCATGTGAACAGGATCTTCTGAGCAGGAATGATCCCATTAAAAAAATAATAATAAAAAAATTGAAAGGAATCAAATTGGTGAATGGTTTTGCTTCAATGATTGATCGACCTCTTCCCACCTTATTCTGAGCACACTGGTGCTTCCTCAGTAATGCCTTTGAAAGAGTCAAGAAAATTGCTGTGTTTCAAACAAACGATCCACTCCTGCTGTGTGGTGGATCAGTGGATTGAACTAAAATAATTCACAGAAAATAGGCAGCTCCATTGATGGAGGACACAAAGTGATTACAGTTGCTGATGAAAAGAGATTTTGATTGGAAAAACCTGTCGTGATTTTCTTTTTGTGTCTGAAGGGGGAAGCCACCCGAGAAGTCATTGCCAGTGATTTTAATACATTATATTTTCATACGCTCACCCGGGAGGGGAGATGGATGTTGAAATATACACCGAATGTAAAGTGGTAAGTGGCTATACATCATCATCTTCGTCTCGGAGCAGCAGCATGTAGCCCACGGTCAAGGCTGCTGGATGCAAAGACGAAGAGCTGCGATGATGACAAGCGGCGTGTGCGTTCACCGCTGTATGTGTTTGTAGATATTCGATGGACGATCAGCAAGGCTGGACACACGTGAGAGAAAATGCAATGTATTCCTTTTAGAAAGTGCAAGTGCTTGGTTTGCCAAAGCTGATTATCATCTTCTTTTTTTTTTAATCCTCAGGGTAGCATTGTTTTTTGCCAGCACTCATCCCTACTTTTTGCTTTCTTTCAGCCACTAAACTCTTTTCTAAAACCTACACATGGGGATTAAGTTTTTTTTTTTCTTAAAGAGAAAAAGAACAAGAGCTCGAAAATAGATGAGTTTGTTTCTTTACTTGTGTTTTCCCTTCAAGGTTTTTACACTTGCGCTTCATCTTTCTTCTGATTTTTCTTTGATTCGCTTCATACTGACAGATCTTGCCCACCAGACAGGTTTTATTTGAACGTGTGCAATTTTTTTTTTATTTTTTTATTTTTTTCCATCGTGGGTGAGCCGAGATAGTTAACATGGTATGTTGTTGGCTTCCCGCAGCCATGGAAGTTATGTAGTAGAAGATATTGTTAAGAACCGTGCACACAGGCCTACAAAGCATCCAGGTTGTCAACGGGTGTGAGAAACAGCACGCTCCGCGATGAGGTGGATGGCAGCAGCCTTGGCATCAAGACATGGTCTGATGCACTCCAGCTTCAAATCAGATATTTTCCTGTTTCTCCAAAAGGTCAATTTGGCCAACTTTGACAACAGTTTCAACAGGGCCGATGCACAATCCTCCCTTTTCTGCTTGCTTTAGCTAAAAAACAAAAAGCCTTGAGGCAGTTTATTCCACCGTGGGAGAAGCTCTGCCACCCTTTTAAATGATTACCTCATTTAATTTCCTGGCCTCTACGTGAATGAAGGCTCCTGTCACTCGGGAATAACCACCTTAGCCCCATTGTTCATACAGCGGGTATTATACAAGAACTTGTTTTTTCATAAAAATCTGTTTGTTCACTAAGGTGTGGGTGCATAAAAACCTTGTGAGGTTTTAGTTTGAAATGACGAAGATTGAAAACAGACGTAGTGCACCGCAAAAAAAAAAAAAAGAAGAAAAATTGACAAATATTTCAACTGTCTGTTTAAATTGTTGTTTTTTTTGCACAAATTCTTCTGTCAAGATTGGATGAACTATGACACACAAGCACAGCAGTGTCACCAGATGAGAAGCTGTGGTAACAGCAGCAATTTTCTACCATTTACTGTAGTGGACAAAATGATATTGGAGGTGGAAACAGTCCTGTATTTAAAGTCCTCTATGCAGCCTGTCGTCGGAGTGGACCTGGAACGTTTTGCCCTGCTTTGTGTGGCCGTAAATAGGCCTCATGGTAAAAGAGAGGCAGTCTGTGCAATAAGAACTGCCATTTCTTCAATATTAACCAGCACTTTTTTTTTTTCCTGGAGCTAATCCTTGTTGAAAGAAACCCATTATGTAATACTCCAGAGGTTAGTCTGGCAGGTGAAGTCTGAATATTATTTGAAAAGCTCAGTTTATTTTTGGGCTGGAGCATTTCATATGTCCACAATGCAACTTTATTTTAACAGCAGTTGGTCTTGCAGAATGGAAAATGCTGAGATGTGATGATACAATATGAAAACGTCAACAACCTTGGTGCACGTGAGGCTGCGCAGCTACAGTTGGAGCACTCGTGTCACTGTTGTGGTGGATGTCCTGCACATGTGAGCATCAGCATTGGGATCTGCAACGACAGAAAAAGGTGGCCTGCTGTGTAGAGCCACATTATCTTTTTTGTCAGTCCCTCAAGTATTTCACTGGACTTTTTTGTGATTGTTGTGAGCCAAAATCACTGATTTTGCTGGAGCTTTTCCAGAATGTTGTGGGTTTTTTTTTGTTTTTCTTTAATGGTCCTCTGTGTCACCTTAACGTAACAAACGAGATTAAAAGGACTAGATATGTGTAATAAAATAGGCTTAGCAAGGGCTCACACAGCTTCTAAAGTTTCAGCGCAGTAGTTTTGAAACATGTAAAAATTTTAAATTTCCCAGAAAATGTTGCCAGAATAGAATATAATAGAAATACTTTCTTAATCCCAGAGGAAAATTCCTTGAAGCATTGATCCACACAGAACAGACAAAGTTGAGACTCAGATAAGACAGGATACAAATTACACAAGTCATTTTAAATATTAATAGGTACAAGGCTTAACGTGACTAACATCATGACCGGAAATATCAAATGAACCAAAACAGAGCAAACCCCAGACGTTATGGAGTCTTATGGCCGCAGGAAGGAAAAACACCATTTGTAGCTCATTTTTAATTAGTCTCTGGGTTTTTTTTTTTCTCTCCGATATTGAAAGTTTATTTTCGTTCACGACCGACACACCACTGCACTGCACGGTGCAGTGGAGTTTGCACCTGCAGTGTGTGAGCACGACATCACAGACGTTGGTGCAGAAAACCAGAATCCAGCCTTCAAAATTTGAGAAAACAATCTCGCTCCACTCTTGTGTAAGACATTTATAATCAGTTTTTCAGCGAGATAATGCACCTTGCTGCACCCCGAAAACTTGTTCAGGAATAGTTTTAGGATCTTTTGAAGTGTTGACTTGTCCCGTAAAATCCCTGGATCATAATTCAATTGAGCATCTGCTGGAAGTTTACTGAAGCACAAGCCTGATTCTTTGAACCCTTCATAGTAATTCTAGCAAGTCCTGTTAATGCTAATTAGAGGTTTGATCTCGAACTTTGACAATGGGAGTGTTTTCTTTTGACGCAATGGCATTAATCCATTATATAGCATTAAATTGTGACATACACTATGTGTGACTCGCATTCAAGGACGGCTCTGTGCATAGATCACCCAATATTGGAAAAGTCTAGAGCCCAACACATATGTGAGTAATGCACATAGAAGGTGGGGAAGAATTGACTTGATTATATAAAATAAACACAAAATACTTGCCCTCCCTTCTGCACCCGAGAGCTTCATAATTGCAGTGGAGCAGAGAAGTGGAAGGTAAAAGTATTGTTAATACAGTTTTAGAAGTTCCTGTAGCTGTAATAGAAACAAATTGTAAAACAATCTTTAAGCCCAACTATGTGTTGCAGACTATTAAGGCTTCTCAAATATCTCAAAGGGTATATTTCAAACTATCCAAAATTGAGTTGTGTTCTTTACTGGGAAATTTCTTAAAATGAAAAAGCATTCAACTAAAACTAACTACTTGCCTGTAAGACATGGTAGTTGTTGGCACAGTGGGTGGGACATTAAAGCTCCAAGATGATGGCTGTTGCATAGATGTCATACTGTGTCTTTACATTTTTAAAAATGGGAGCACTTGGAAAAGAAACATGAAGTACGCTTATGGTCCACCTGAAAAGCGAAATGTACAAACTCCCTGTTCGAGAACCGCAAAGACATGAAAGTGCCTTTCAAGTTTATAGTTTTGAACCCAGCTTGACCGCTCCCAGTGAGTTCCCATGTGAAAGTGCGGCATGGGTTTCTTATTACACATTTTTTTT
Organism: Blennius ocellaris; assembly: GCF_963422515.1. Taxonomy (NCBI): domain Eukaryota; kingdom Metazoa; phylum Chordata; class Actinopteri; order Blenniiformes; family Blenniidae; genus Blennius; species Blennius ocellaris. The sequence continues at coordinate 13,400,230 of NC_137664.1, forward strand.
TTTTTATTCTTTTGGTGTAAAGGAATCGCATTGCTTTTTCTTTGGAAGTTCCAGACATCCAACCACCATGTTGAAAGTTTGAAAGGATGACAGGTTTAGGAAGAAGAAAGTGGACAGCGGAGGTTTAAAGTTGAGCAGAGCTTCATAGCTGATGATTGTTATTCTTGTTATACAATCTTGTAGGTGGAGGGAAATCACTCGAAAACGAATGTGGTCAAGATAAATTTCCTTAGAGATGAGGTTTTCCTACTTTATGTATTGTATAAAGAGTCACATGTTTCATCAGAGCTGAGTCGACCTAAACAGTATAATCCAACTCCGGGCCGTAGTTCATCATGAAAGATGGAGTGAGGTGGGTATCGGTGTCGACAGCTCAGATGATTATTGGTTGGCCAGTGACTGATTTCTTGTCACCGGGGAGGCAGAGGACACACAGGGAGCATCATTCTGCACTACTGGGCGGGCTGTAAAGAACAGATATTATCAGATGATTGTACACATAACTCTCTTGCCGCTGTGGATCTGTGCCCCATGTGCATTACATGTGTGGGTGTTCCTCAGAGTCAGTCTGATCATCGCAGAGGACTTAGAAATATGAAAACAACTGCAAAAATAATCCCCCGTTGTTCACATCCAATTCCGGGACTTAGTTGAGATTCTGAGTCTTATGTATGGCACGTGTCCTCATAAGAACCTCACACTAAGTCCTTTAGCAACTCAGCCACATGCTCAAGCACAGATAAGGAGTGTTCATTTTATATGTTTGCTACAATCCAGCTTGATATATCGCCACAAAGCTTCAATTTGCAATTTCAGCACTTGAGGGAACTGAGTCATAACAACTAAAATGTAATCTGTGCTGTGTTTTCCCTTTCATCATATTATGTTCCTCACGAGGAGAATTTCCTCCACTGAGAGCTTCCAGAGGAACCATTCACCTGAACACGTGGAGCTTACCTTTTCATAAACGAGCATGTACTGACCAGATTAGGGACTGATAAATTACCTAAACTACTCTGCATTCATCTACCTGTGAGGTGTTATTCATTAAGAACCCCCCCCCCCCCCCCATTTTAACAGGTTCAATTGATGCTCTCCGAACCTCAAGGCCATGCAAGCGAGTCTGGAAGGACAACCACAAACCGCCAAAGTCCATTCCTCACTTTCGTTTTGTGGTTTAATTTTGTTCGATGGGAACACCATCTGGCATCAATTCCTGTGGCGTCACTTACTCCCCCTCTCGTGGCCCCTTCTACCTCCCCCACTCAATCCCCCTTCATGCAAAATCGGACAAATATCTTTTCCAGAATATGACATCAAAACTGTTGTTGGTATCCTTTTTGGTTTATTTTGGATGAGTAAAACATTTTAAAGGTCCAACGCACAATTCAGTTGTCAGAGTTAAAAAGATTGGGCCATGAGAGAATCGTTGAAATCTGCTTTAACCAATCGCTCATTTAGCAGATTTCATGGACACCGAGATGTTGCTCGTAAGCCTAGGATCCATATCAGACAGCCATTATGTCTTAACTAACCAATAGAAATGCAGTATGACATGACGCAGTTACGCGCGCTACAACGGAAATACACTGGACAGATGCTCAGACCCACGCTGATCAGCGTATTATCAACAGGGTCTTTTTCCACACACGCTCAGAATTTATTTTACACAAAATGGTTAAATGCAACATAAGAAATGCCGCAGCAGCGAGAATTCCGTCTTTGTTTCATGCCTTTCTTTTTCCTGAATGGATGGTGCACGCTTATGAATCACGCCTATGAATCACTCATCGAATCGGCCCTGATTCAGCTTGCATTGCTTCTCGTGCAGTCTGCAAACATGATTATTTTGATTTGTCTCGTGCAGTGTGAGAGGCTGTGGCACTAAGATTGTTAAAATTGCATAGTGCGTCGAAGCCATAAGGACTGTCGAAATTACATTGAATGTAGGATTTGCTGATGTCCAATACAGCAGTGGAGATGTCCGGCAGATTGGAAATGCGGTGGGAGGAGATTGCATGCCTTACAAACTATTTGACTATGGTGTGATTGATGTACAGGGCAGGCAAGATTAGATTTCTGCTTGTCTGAAAGGCAAGTCACAATCCATACACGATGACGATCGTTCAAAATGTCGGCGGCACCTTAGTGATTTTTATAACTAGCTGTGTGGTGAAGTGGTAGACATCACACGTGAAGAAGCAAAATGGAGGGCTGACATTTTTCTGTTCTTACTAGTTTTCATGGTACCTGTTGACAATCTTCTGAAAGCAAGAGAAGCCTTTCTGCAGGGGCGTGGCGTGTTCTCCTGGTGCAGTGGTCTCCAAACTGTTTCAACCAGGTACCCTTTTAAAAACACGACATTTAAAATTACAAATCAAGGGGAATGAAATAAAAATCACAACCACAGTTCAATTATTTAAAGTGCATCATGTTTTACAATTTTTGCGTTCTTGCATTTCAATTTTCAACATTCAGTGCTTCATAGATATGTCCTAAAAAAAAGATTGCCTCTCTGTTCAAAACTGGCTTTTAACACACAAGCAGTGCTCTTAGAGGAAGAAAAAAAAGTTTGCTGAGCAAAATCATACAGATGAATCAAAAGAGCGCTGCGGTCAGAGCCCATGTCCTCATGCAGCCAGAAACGGGTCAGGTTTACTCTGGAGACGATGTTCATCCCACCCTTCTGCCATGGCTTTCCACTTTGAGGAAAACTTTCCTCCTGGATTTGTGGGTTTTCTCTGGATACACTGGTTTCCTACCACAGTCTAAAATGCCTTAAAAGTGAATGGCTAACAATATAATTGCCTGTGGATTTGAACGTGTGCGTCGTCGCTTGTGAGTGAAGTTGTGCTTAAGCACCTCCAGTCCACCTCCAACCTCAACATTCATTTGAAACATTTTCAAGTGAAAACGTACACGTTTCATTGTGTTTTGAGCATCAGTTTATATGACATCAGTGGTCAGAATCATTGAATTTGCATGTTTTTGAGAATGGCTTCCAAGTTGAAAACATTCTGCACTCGTGTAAGTGTCCAAAAATGCCACTTTTTGAAAACGCTCCTAATGCTGCTACTCCCACACGTGCACCACAGCCATAGTAAATGCTTATAAGACATGAAAATGTAAAATGCCTGTTTGAATAGTAGAATATTTCATAAGGTCACATGTTTTTACTATTTTCCTTTTTGTACATATAACCAGGCCAGAAGTATTCTAATATAATAAATGCTTGAAGTGTACAGCAATGAGTACAGAAATGACTGCCAAAACAATTACGTTTTCGATGATGATAAAATGTTTTAGATGTATTTAATGAAGACAAACTCATTGAATACAAATGTGTTTTACAGCAGCTGTTGATATTTGTCACTGAGTGCTGCATTTCTTCTTTTTTCTCTTTTTGAAGATCAATGTCAACCCGAAGCGCTGGTCGTTTTTTTTTTTAACTGTAAATACTAAACTGGGCTCTGAGCACCTCTGAAACATAGGTGACTTACACTTCAATACACAATAGATGCTTTGAAAACAATTTTTCAATCTGTAAAAAAAAAAACCCAAAAAACCTGCTGTTGTGCTTATGACAATCCAGGCTTTCACTACTCGTCTGCTTTAAACGAATTGTGGCATATGCATGTTTTTCAGGTGATTGAGCAGTTTTCTTAATAATTGTTTCAGCATTCTCAAAATCAACCCCCCCCCCCCCCCCCCAACAGTACCGCCACCCCTCATTAGCACCTGATTTCTCTATATTTCACAAAGATTTTAGTTGTCTTTGGTCTTTCTCCTCCCTTACTTCCCGAGCACTTTCTTTTTTCTTTTCTTTCTCCTTGCACGTTATGGTTCCTCTGATCACACCCTGAGGCTGGTGGATGGAGGAAGCTTAAAGAGGAAATTGAATGCAGTGACAGTCAAGGATCGCTGGACTAAAATAAAATAAGTAAGGGTCAGTGGAACTCGGCAGTAAAAATGGATGCATATTCTGCATAGATATGCATCATGGGGGAGGATTGATTATCCAGTGGTTTGAAATGAGTGATGTGGACTGTGGACGCTTGTTTCTGTGTAAATCTATTACTGCTGTCTCGGTGAGGGTCATTAGAATACTTTTAGCACCACTGTCCCATTTCCCTCAACCAGTGTGACCTCCTGTCTGCAGAGATGCATCAAGGGACTCCTATTCAGGGCGAGGAGATTATTTCAGGAACGATGTCATGTGGGCGAAGATTTGAACGCTGAAGAGAGTCTTATGTCTCCGTAGAGATTGACAGTGAAGGAATGTTTCAATGCGTAACATGTAGCACACTCTCAGCTTCTCGGGAAGAGGGAAAACCAGTCCTTCAGTCTGCTCCTATCCAATCTGTCACCTCAGCTGTGTTAAGCGTAAAAGTTCTCCAGAGACTTGCAAGTTTCTGAGCAGGCTGTCAGTATTGGTGAGGAGTTCGTGACAATTTAAAGAGGGTCTCAAGAGCTGTGACACCTCATTGGCTGCCACTGTAGCAAGGTGTTGGACTGATCTGTGGCAGCTGTAAGACGCGTGCATGCTTTCACACAGGGCGAACATCGATCTCCCAATAAAATCTGACAGGATGCAAGCAGAACTTGATGCACTGGGGGCGGTTCTCCAAAATGGAGTTGTAAAGTTTGGGGAACATACTCCATACTGCTGAATTATTCAAAGCATTGGATTTTGAAACCTGGAAAATCAGTAAACATGAGTAGTCTTGGTGCACGGCTTTTCTAATTGACTGCATATGTGTCCAGACAGACATGTTTTTCTGGTTGTCCACCATTTCCTAGATTCTCTTTTCAGCGATATCTCTGAAACATCTTGAAGGAAATATCTCTCATTTAGGCAACATGATCCCTCTCGCGCAAAGATAAATCCGTTGGGTTTTGCTGGTCAAGCTGTCATTTCATGAGTGGCTTTATAGAATTCCTTAAGAGCGAAACCTTCCATCCTTGTATCTTCTGCATGACATTATCCCACTTAAGGTTGTGAAAGGAGCTGATCTCAGCTGACAAAGGCCAATGGAGAAGTTTCCTATCACATTGCAAACATGCACTCATGCATTCCTGCAGGCAATTTAGTCACCAGTCAACCTCAAATACATGTTTTTGACGTAAGGGGGGGACTGGAATACCTACAGACAAGTTGAATTATACCAACGTAAACAAAAGGTACTTTACAAATGTTTAATTGGAATGGTATTTGCCAAAACTCTCCTAATAAGGCTGTTGGATTAGGATGGTCAGAAATCATGTTTTGTTGAGGGAGTATCACAATTTCCCACAATTCTCCACATTTATGCTGTATCTTCTCTGTGAAACCATTTTGTTCCTCAACAGTCCTCAGTGTCTCTATTCAACGAGTCTTCACAGTCATTGATGTAAACTGCAACCTTACTTGCCTCCAGGCAGCGATGGAAGTTTTATTTCATGAGAAAGCAGAGAGAAGTGTCTCATCTTCAGGGTTAGGAAAGTGTCGTTCCATGTGTTCCTCACCAGGTCTTATAAAGTTATAATTGTGAAGCGAAGATGAATACCACAGTGATGAACAAAGTCCAATATGCAAACGAATCATTTCACAGCTGTTGCTTACATTTGCTTGTATGTGTGTCTGTCGATGAGTTCAATACCTCAAGATTTAAAGCGTGCTTAAAGTTTAAGCTGGGTTCATTCTAAGAGCTGTTGGGTATTCATTTTTTTTTTTTCTTTGTTCTGCTTTTTGTGCAATGTGCTATTCTTTGTGAGGCAAAATTCACTGTATTTAAAAGTCACTGCTTGAAGCGATTGGATGACATTTGGGATAAATACCAGCGTCATTTGTAACTTTTGATCTGCTGTTATAAAACTTTTAATACCATTGATGAATGATAATATGAAATAGAATTTATTCTTTAGTCAAAATATTTAATCCTTTTTTTGTCTGTACATTCAGTGATACGCAGCAAATAAAAAGCTAATCTTATGTTATTCATCTTTCCCAATGTTTCAATGTATAAAGTCAACTTTATTAAGGCAACAGTTTTTTAATTGCTGTGAATGCTCGAATATTTTCAAATCAGTGCCATAGAGTTGGTTTGATAATTAGGGATGACGGGGTTAACCTAAGAGGAGCATAGGACATCTACAGAAATGTGCCACTCTCAAATGATCTTGAGCTAATCTGCTGATTTTATTGTCAGTCTGACACGGTGTGTCACAGTTCTTGTTCTGCTGAACATTTCCAGGTCTGTTTTGGGGTGGCACCATTTTCTCCTGCCCTGCGGGTTCGAAGAGGGCGCTCGCCTTGTGACACAGTCCTGGAGTGTGTGCCAGATCCACTTTCACTTCCTTCTGTGTATTTGGTGTACCATTCGGGTAATCTCACATAGATTTTCATCACGGATTACCAAAGGCCGTCCGATCCCAAGGATGGAACTCGGGCACTAGATAACAAACACCTGGACCCGGTCTGTGATGTTTTTGGTAAAAGTTGTAGATCTTCAGCTTGATCTCGCTTTACCAATTCTTGCCTGCACATCTTTTTCAGAGCCACCATCAGTAGAAATCCTGCTGCCTAGATAAGTAAAGGAAAGTACATTAATATGGACTTCATTATCCAAGGTAATAGGGTTATGGCTGGTGTTGTTGGTTGTATGCATAAATGCATAAATGATAAAAGGAGACAAGAAATGTACTTGTGTACTTAGTTTCCCAACAGAATATGGTGGAAATTGCTGAAATACAAGTTGAGATGGAGAATTACATATTATGACAAAGAATCAAGTCTTCCATTTCTAAAAAGTTGAAGGCCTTCGGCTCAAAAGATTAGTGGGTGTTTTTCAGTACATTTGATATCCTGCTTCATCTGTGTGAAGCAAGTACAAAAGAATGATATGGATATTTATAAGGAAGTAAAGAATACACAAGTGGTGTATCTAATCGCAATTTAAATCTTCACATCACATCTCACAATTTTGCATGGCAGCGTATTCAAACGAAAGAAAAAAACTCGAGACAACACAATTGGGAAGAAAAAAGGCAATGATGCAGGCGGCTGATGAGCGCCAGCGTCTGGCACATAAATGGGCAGAATACAAAGTTGTAAGAAATGTGTGCTGTTGTGTTGTAACAGCCTGCTGTCATTTGCATTTGATTTAATCAAAGTAAATGGTCGTGCATAATGGCGCTGTGCTCGGTCGCAGCCTTTCTCAAATTGGAGCCTGTAGATTTATCAACGCGTCTGTCTTGCTGGCTTCAGACGGCTGTGGGCATTTAATGAACTAATTTCACACATATAGCATAGAAAACAGATGCAGGCAACAGACAAAGTGAGTGTCACTCCCTAACTTAAAGGCAGGGTAATTTATGAAGACTGCTGCTTCAGCCACCATAAACATGAAGTTTCTCAGAAAATGTAGCTATGTCGACAGTTTGTGATTTATTGATAAATGTGAGTTGGAAAATCAAGTATGCTTGTCCTGTAAAACACCAAATCAAAAATCATTGCCTGGTGTCGGAGAAACATTGTGTGCATCAGTTTATAGCTCCAAAGAAATACAAGCTGGAATTCAAATTCAACTCTGGGTCCTGGTGTTTTCAGTGTGTGTCTATCAAAGGACGCTTGCTTCACCTGACTGAGCAGTTTCTATTAGCACAAATTGTAAAGAGCCAGTCCATGTCGCCATACGCAAGCTGTGTGACTCTTTAGACCCTGCACATTGTTACTGATCACAGTTGGTATGGCTTCTGTTCCATTTCTCTGTTGGACCACTTTTATTGGTGGGGCTCCCAACATTTCTGAGGATCACTGCCTCCCAGAATTCCCCTGCACCATATACTGGTAGTGCTGTCTGTGTTTCTATTCCATTCACATTTAGTTGTGTTTTATCTGTCATTTGTCTGTCTCCACTTGTAGCTTAATAGTGTTGTGATGGTCCATCGTGTCTGGTATTTGTATTTATGGCTCATACACCCTGTACTGTTTGGTCTTCCATCCTTCTGTCCCACATTTTTGTCAGTTTTGCATTACTTTATTGTGTGTATCCTATCCATACTTTCTGAACATTTGCAGCCTTCTGTGACACTGGTCACTAGACCTGTTTTAGATTTCAGTCAATAAACAATGTTTATATGATGGAAGGGTCTGAGCTAGTTTTCTAAGTTGAAGCACTGACGAAAAAAGAAATGATTCTGAACTTGACAGATTGGAGCTGAAATTGTCGGGGTTTTCTCTGGGCGTGAGCAGAATAGACAGGCTTAAGAATGACTCTGTTGGTGGGAGAGCTCATATCGGCCAGTTTTGTGGGAATGTGAGAGAGATGAGATTGAGATGGTTTTGTCATGTATATGGAAGTGATTATTTTGCTGTAGGAAAAAGAATGCTGAGGATGGGTGGGCAAGGCAGGAGCAGAACAGCAAGACCAATGAAGAGATTCATGGATTCAGTGAGGATTGATATAGGAGCCAGAGAGCATTGGAAAAAGATGGTTTGCTTTGGCAAAGCCTAAATGGAAAATGGAGAAAGAACATCTCTAAATGCAACCACATGATGGAAATTGATTTCAAGCGCTCATTTAAACTATATCTTTTATTCTGGTGTTGCTGTGTCCTTTAAAAGAACATTTTTCATTCAGAATTTCAGGTTGGTTTTGGCACTGCCACATATTGAGTATACGAGTAGTGCATCAAATTTAGCTAGCCATTTAGAAGGAAATTACAGTTTTCCACAGCTGAATAAGGTCCATCTCCCGTTAGCTTCAACTGGTTTCAAAGCGGTGGATTAAGATGCAAACTGGCTCACTCCTCAGGCCGTCCTCATACAAACCTCCAAATCATGTGGCCATCCTATTTTAGCTGAAATGCGCGACCTCCCTTTCTTGTGGTATGCCAGATCAAAGTTTTTATTGCGAATGGCATTCAAAGGGCTCAGCATGTTTTGTAATTACAGTGGTGTGTGCAGTTGTGCTGCTTACCAGTTATATTTAAAATAATCCACAGATTCAAATGAACCGGAAAAAATCATAAAGCAACAAAAACACTGCTATGAAGTTTACTGACTACAACTTGCAGCATTGTAGTGAATGTGTTTCTATGTGCTGGGAAGAAATATATATATATATATATATATATATATATATATATATATATATATATATATATATATATATATACAGACAGACATTGGCAAAGGCATGACTGGCACTTCTGGCTTTCTGGGTGCTCTCATGACAAAACTGAAGGATAGTTTGTGCATAAAGTTGTTAGTAAAATAAAAATAAAAAGTTTCTAAGGGAATGCTTGATGTGTTCTGTGGAATTAACTTTCAATTAAATAAATGAGGACAAATTTTGTCTGCACATCTGAGCAAAAATCAAGTAAAAAAAAAAAGAGAGACAGACAAATTGCACAACTGGGAGACATTGAGTGTTTGGCCAACGCCTGTGAGTAATGTGTCTTTTAGAAGCATAATAAAAACTTGGATGCAATAAACATTAAGGCATAAAGATCAGACTTTGCCATAGAGAGGAGAATCACTTGTCCCACAGCACAGTGCACACAGCCACATTAATTTGGAGTGTAACCGTTACATCCAAGATTGTATCTTGAGGTGCCTATTAGCTCAGCCATTATTCATTGGCTAATTAGATATTTGAAATGTTTTTCCTCCCCTCTCACTCCAGCCCAATGGGAGACAAACAAAAAGAGTGATTTCGCAAAATGTGTCTCCCTCAGTGACAATTAAACTAATTACATATCCTCAACAAAAGAACAAGCAATGTGATGATCAGGATGCTTGTTGAAATCTGGTAAACTCTTCAAAGTTCCGAGAAAAATGGTGAGTGACTGGTGCACTTGTGTATGAAGTAGATACTGTTCCAAATATAATCTTACCTTGATTAGGCATGATTTTTAATTATTGAATATAAAAAGGCCTGAGAAAGGTTTTTTTTTTTTTTCTCCTGGCACCCAAACGAAACTTCCTCTACCTCCTCTGGCCGGTTTTTCAGATATTTTCAGATATTCTTCCGTTTGGAAGCACTGGCACCGAGAGTCTGGAAGTTTCTCTACAGTCAATTTATACTGCATGGTCTCCAACCAGCTCTACATACTTCTCCTTCCTCCTTTTGAATGAAGCCTCCATACCTTTTTCCTAAGGTACAGTCAAGTCTACCATGATGAAAGTTTTCATAATGGTGAACCAGAGTGAGATGTTATGCTGATCTGCTGGCATCTTCTCGCCATTCAACCAACAAAGTGATATTATATAGGATTTATATCAATCCTGGCCCATGTCAGGATTTCTTTGATGTGTTTTAGGAATCCGGTGGCAAATTATCAGAGGTAGCAGAAGATCACCCATGTAGCTTTAACAAGCCGCGGCCCTGATGGGAGTCGTACTTCCAGAAATATCTGTCCTCTACCAATTGGTATGACAACCTTGAAAAATATGGTAGACATGGATCGCCCTATTGATATACCTGTCTTGAGCCGGTTCCACCTCGTTTTCATTCCTGATGTTGAGCAGCTTACTTGGATGTTGTTGAAATAGTTGGTAATGATGCCCTTGATGCAAGTTGATTGTAGAATAGTTTCAAAGGAAAAAATAAGAACATCCACAGGCAAGATCGAGCCACACCAGATTTAGTCTATTTCTAAATCATGAATTACCCTCGTCAATGTTTCTACGCAATATTAGGTGTCCATAATGTAGTTGCTGAGCAATGTGCATATACCAGATACATGTATGCTTATGGAGTTGTTGGACCAATATAATCAAAGCCCCCAGAAGAGCCCTCTTTTACCAGGAGTACAAGGAGAAAAGCTATACATGCACAGGTAGAATGTTCAAGCCCCGCTGAGGTCTTCTTGCTACGATGTTGGAGTTGATTCTAACCTCACGCACAGTGTTACATAGCGAGGAAAACTGACTTTAAAACTTTCCCAATTACAGCTGTCATTTAACAGCTGACTGCTTAGCACCGTCTGCCCAGACTTGTTTTTCACCCTGGTGGAATCATGTTGTTAATCAGGATTCAAACTGAACTCATGAACTGATGCAACACTTGAAATCTCCAGAATCATGTTCAGTTTACCAAGTTGGATGTTTTATTTTTATGTGGCCCTTCCTGGTTCTTGCAGGCACTCACAACATAGTTTTTTTTCTACCCTTTTTGTTTAAGCTTAGTGACCTTCAACCTCCAATCTTCTCTAGCCTTTTCCTTCAGTTCAACTTTCTAAACTGTCTTTTTGTGTTTTCAAGCAATCAAATTAGATTACTTTTTTTTTTTTTTACAATTTGAAGTAAAATATCGACCAAAGAAATAACCCCTGGAGTAAGCAAAGTGGATTATGTGGTAATTAAATACTCGAGCAGCAGCTCTGGCAATTGCATCACAATATTGTACAGTTCAGTGTGGAGTTGGGAGATTTGTTGATGCCCAGTAGAACACTGGCAAGCAAGTATTGCTGCAGCAAACCCTGTCTGCCTTGTTGGATCCACTCACTTGGTTCTACATAGGCTGATATTCCTGTAACTTTACCATCATAATCGTAATCATTCAGGAATGAAAGTGTTGGGAAGGTATTGATGTTCAAATTTAAAAGTATGATCAGGGTATTCCTGTACTTGGGTGAAGCACATATTGTGTATCTGCATATACTGGAAGTCCTTTTCTATGAATCTGGGGGAACGAAATACCAGCATGAGCACACAGGCTCCGGCTATTTATTGATTTTTATTTCAGATGCTGACATTCATTAAACTTGCAGATGCAAAACAAATTCTCAAGTCTGACAGCACGTCTGTAATCCATTGTTGATCTGACTCTAGCAGCCATTAATTTGTGAGCAGTAGCGAAGCCACCCTCGGTGAGTGCACCGCTGCCTGTAGAGCCACAGAGCAGGGCAGAGTTTCTGCAGCAAGACGGTGGAAGTGACAAGACTACAGATGTAAGAATATGTTAGCATATTTACAAGCATTGTCTGTGAAGAGGGCAATCACCTCAAGGCCTCTGTTTTGCATATTTATTGGATGAACTCTAAGGTAGATGAGTCTTTTTCATATATATTACTCTTTGTGTGGAACTGAAGTACGTTGGTGTATTTGGTGGCCCTGTTATAAAGCAAGTGTTCAGTAGTTATTTGATCTATCACTATAAATCAGATTTAGCTTTTTACATGATCACGAACGTTCATCACGTTAACATAAGGGGACTCTTTATAGTGATTTCTTCACCCAGACCTTGGAATTTTTAACAAGGCCCCATTTACACAACAACATTTTCAAGTGAAAATGGGCAAACCTTCGTTGCATTTTGGGTGTCAGTTTACACGACTGTGTAACCGGTGCTCCGAATCACCGATAAATGGAACTTATTGTAGAACTTTTTGAAAACGTTCTGATTCTGTCTCCATGTACAGTAAACAGTGAAACAACATTTTTCTAAAACGCTGCTACTGCTGAACTCCGGCCATAACAAATATTTCTTCTGCACATGCACGAGTAGATGGACAATAACAACAATGGCGGCCTGCAGAGTGGCAGGACTCCCGGTCCAGATCCTCCTGGCATTTTTTTATTTTATAGTTGAGAATCAGTCATAATAGCAATCCAACTTTATCATATGTCCATACAAATGTAAATGTAAATACAATGTATTTGCCATTGTTAATGTTTTTAGTGTATTCTCTGTGCACTTGTGGAGAGTACTGTGTCGGTGACTTTCTTGTTTCCTGCAACAATGTTTTTTGTACATTGGTTCTTTAGTCTGATTTCAATGGATTTTTTATTTTTTTTGTTGGGGGGGTTTGACATGTTGACTTGTTGAAAAGAGATTTTTCTTCTTCCACCGACACTGAGGTGTGCTATAGCGGTGACAGTAGAGTCCCTCAAACTTGATGAAAGACATTGCCGACTTCAGCTGCTTTTACTGCTGTTTGCAAAAGTTTGCATCTCTCCATATTGCATAATGGTGTTCTGTGTATTTGCGTACTCTCAAAGCTTTTACTTAATCAACCAAAAAGAACTCTATGCACCATACACCCTGGGTTGTAGTGTATGCTGATGTCTACATCAAAGAGGGGTTGCTGAAGGGCATTGCAATTTTCAATACATTTTTAATGCATGTATTATTAGAAAGAAGGTGCATTTTCATATCAGAGCGCAGCCTGCCAGATACTCTTTGCAACCATGCTTGCTTGAAGCTCTTCTATTGTTTGAAGTAGTGCTGAGGTAAACAAAAACCCTGCAGCTTCATAAACCCAAGTACACTTCTTAGATCTTACTTTATTTTTTTGTCTGATTTGTGTTTACATTTCCTCACCTTCCGATCCTAACTTCTGTATGGTGCCTGCCTGGTTGGATAGGTCAACAGCCTATCTTAGGTTAAACAGAAAAAGTATATATCTACGTTTCAATCCACCTTAAAATCTTGTTTTGGGAATAATGCAGCTACAGAGCGAAAACATGCACACTTTACATAAACATTTTCCATTTTCCTATAGTGTAAACATTTTTTATGTATAATTAGACCAGACATGCCACAAGAGGAGCTCAGGCCACATTTAGCCTTTGTTTAGAGTCTCTGCAGCTTGTCATCCAATTATCAAAAGTTAGCATATTTTTAGTTTGAGGTTTATTGGAGTAATTAAGTTTTAATAAAACGCAATACTATCATTCATATTTGTCTATAGTGAGCCAAATGCGGCCCACACCTACATTTTTTAAAGCCCTTCGGGTATTTCTCCGAAATGGTGATGCAAGGAAAACAGTCAATTAACCTAATTGGAAACCATAATTGAGTTGCAATTTTTATTTAAATACTGTAGAACTTAATGTGTTGTAAGGATAAAAATGATCAAATGCAGGTATCTTAAATCAGTAAGTGTATATATTTTTATATGTAGTTAGCTCTTTAAGTTAATTGAGTAGCTTCTGATTCTTTGTAAATAGTATTTTTGGAGCTGCAGCATAATGTCAGTACATTGTGTGGAAATTGTGTAACTATGATCAAAGATGGGTACAAGCATCAGTCATACGTTTTTGAAAGGTCTCAGCTTTCTATTATACATTAGGGATGCGAGCAAATTTATCATAAACAGACTCAATACTCATTTAGTATGTTCTCTAAGTAAATAAAAACTTTATTTAATTTTAACAAGTAAAATCAATACTCAAAAATGACAAAATAACAAGAATGAAGCCACTGAAAAGTTACAGCCAAGCCATGAAATAATTTAGTCCAGACCTTTGCGTACATGGACAAGCTGCTTGTTGAGTCTGGAGGTGCGGCTCTCCGGCCAGCAGCGTGGCTGGAGTTTGAACGATGATGCCCCGACTCCCAGGCTGCAGCTCTGTCAAATTGCAAAGCAAGAAAACTCCCTCTGCTTCTCATTTTGTCCAATTCGACCTTCCATTCTTCAGCCTTGAAGTTGGACTTTCTTGTGGCGTGAACTCACTGCCGTAGGTTTCAGTGTCTGGCTGTGAAGGCATGAGCTGATTCACCGCGTGGCTGTCATTTCTTTCTTCTTCTTTTTTTTTCTGCAACAGTATTACTGCTGCTGGGCACAGTGCAGCTCTTCTCAGCTTCTCTTCCTTAATGAGACGGCACATATCCAGACAGTTCATGTCTCTGCAGGTGTGGTACACTTCCACTCTCTCTCCCTCTCTCGCTCTCTCGCTCTCTCTCTCTCTCACACACACACACATACACAGAGCAGCACAACCATGTCCCACCTCTTCTTCCCTTCTGGTCCTAGTCTTCTTTTCTCAGATAACCTTTCACAGGTGTCACAATAGCTTCTCATCACCTGGTGATTTTGTGGGTTGCAAAAGCTTCTAAATAAAATGCTGACTTCTTTGCTTCCTTTATTTTTTTTTCTTCTCTAACATGTGATTGTATTTTCATTTGCTGGTGTGAAACGATTTATGTTAAAATGAATCGGGGTATAGACATTGTGTCTATGCATGCTTATGCAACATTAACGGCCTTAAAAAAGTGAGTTTGCCAAAAAACATTTTCAGTGGCATAAAGCAGGCAAATGCGCAATTAGGTTTTTATAAATGACTGGCTTTTATCATGGAGTCTTGTGCTATTTGTAACATGCATCACATACATCATTGCTGCCATTGTAACTTTACAGATTTATAAAGATGTTCCACTTGCAAGAAAAGACTGTGCCAAAGGCAAAAGAACAACATTATGCAAAGGGAGGTCAGTGGGAAGGATCCAAAGTCAGGCCATGCAAGCAGCTCGCTGCTTTGCCCTGACTTTTTCACCCAGCATCAGTGAACGAAACAACAATATTAACAGAACGCAAGCTGGTAAACATTACTGCCAAGTCGTCCATCCTCAGTGGCATGACGAGCCATTTTGTGGCAGCCAATAGTATTTTGTATTTTAATGTTTTTGAACCATGTCGACATGCTGGACATTTCTTGACATGACTAAATGAAATGCATTAATAATACATTACAACTGGCTAGGATTTGTCCAGAATTAATTCACCTTGTGGTTTTATGAGTGGTTCATTCATGCTATTGTTTTCCCTGCTATTTTTCTATTAATGCAGCAGAGTCTTGGCAGGGTAAATTCTATCAACCTGACCCTCTCGGTCCTTGCTATTATGCAGGAAGGTGTATATTCCTGAGTGAATACAGAAACTTTATGAGTGACTTTTCTCATGAGATTATCCATTCCTATAATAGATTTATGATTTTCTTTTGCTGTTTCACATCTGAACTCATGTGTGACTAATGAAAAATGGCTGTTAATCTTAATGTTGTGGCTCTGCTACTGTATGTTGAGTTTTTTCACAGTGGTTTTGAAGTTCATTTGAAGAGATCCAACATTGTCTACTGTGGTACAGGTTTTAAAAAAGTTTGAGAATCACTGGTCTGAACAATCCATAAAGAATTATACAGAAGCTATTAAATAGTTAAATTCCACAGACACCGATCATATTCTTACATGTAGAATTTAGTGTGAAACACATATTTGAAGATGCCTGATACAGACTTTAACTTGTACACACCTTGATAGTTTGCAACTCTTGTCTGGATATTGGCATCCAATACGTGGTACAATTTTAGTGTGTGTTCACATTTCAGAGTTTACGTCAGTCAAATTATAAGGGCTGTGCAAAATAGATTTTAAAATAGACTTTTTACAACTGCTTTAAAACAAATACCAACCACAGTTTTATCGCTTTGCGTTTAATAAGTTGCTGGTTTGTATGCTTACGTCACCTCTGTGCTCCAAGCAACAACCCAAAATACTTTTAGAATTTGTCACTTGACACTCTGTGTGTTTTATTTAAACATTTTCTGCGTTTTACAATATGTTGCTCTCTACAATGTGTTTCAGATTATGACCAGTTGCCCAACAGTTCTCAGTAAGTGTAGTCATCAACTGTAGACATAGCTGAACCGTCTGGCCTATAAATTCCCTACAAGATCCATAAATATGCTCACATATATCCCTGCAGCTCATTTGAACTTATAGCTGACGTCTCCTATAACTTAACATGAATTCTTCCCAAACCAATAAACCTGCAAAGCTATTGAAACACACACCGAAACAGTCGAGAAACAGCTGTCTCAGTTAAATGTATTTATTTAGGCCCTGTTTACATGACAACGTTTCACGGGACAACACCTAATCTGTTACAAAAAAGGGAGTGTGTTTACACTGCAGCAGCAGACACAGGGACAACGATGGAGTTAGTATGCCAGGCCACAGGTGGGCGCTGTTGCTTGATTTTGTAATGAAACCATACAGACATGTGCAGAAAAGAATACGCTATAAACATGAAGAAAATGGAGAGCACCTGATATCCGTTTGGACTGATGATGCGTCGGATGCTATCAGGGGTGAGTCTCAACTATAAAACTACTGATGTGGACGATAAAACTAGAATACTGACCGTGATTAATACCACTACGGGTCGCCATGTTTGTTTACAAGGGATGGGAGGGGGAGAGTTATGCACACGCAGTAACAGGCTAAATAGCTTTACGGCAGTCTCTGCAGGAGGGCTTTGCGGCCGTGAAAGAAACTTTCCACCTTGGAGCCGGATTAAAAACCTTGCGGATACAGTGCATCCGCACACTGGTGCCCTGTAGACGGATCCCCCAAAAGTGAAGAAAGTTTTGCGGCTAGACTGGTAATCATTGTCGTGTAAACAGGACCTTAGACTGTCACGCATCAAACTTTGTGCCGACTGAAATCTACTCACAAATTCTACCTTTCAGACCCACACTCAGAAGTTCGAGATTATTCCTGGCTGAGAGCTGCAGGTGTTGACAGTTGAGCAGATCTGTCAGGAAATCAACTGTGCCGCGCCTGCCTATTTATGCATATCTGTGTGTGTGTGTGTGTGTGTGTGTGTGTGTGTGTGTGTGTGTGTGTGTGTGTGTGTGTGTGTGTGTGTGTGTGTGTGTGTGTGTGTGTGTGTGTGTGTGTGTGTGTGTGTGTGTGTGTGTGAAACTTTGCACATTTCTTTTTTTATTGTGGCATACATGATGTATACCATAGGAGGGGCACCAGGCAAGGCGTTATTCAATCCCAGTGTTTGTGGGCTTTGGCTGGGTGCCATGCCACATTACCGCCCACAGAGAGAGAGAAACTTCAAAGAAGGTTTGGGGGCTTTTTCCCAGAGTGGAGCCTCTGATTCTTCTGCCTTTTTAAATAACGTTCTTGTTGCAGGGGCATGTCCTAATTGGCTCCAAAAGCCATCAGTTTGTTTATCTTAAAACTTAGGCTGACTTATTTTTACTGCACGCACTCTGTGTGAATCCCCCTTTGGGGCAAACATAAAATATGCCATTTGGTGTATAATTTTGTCCAGTGTTTGTCAGAAGTCCACGGGACTCGTGACAGCTGCGAGAAGACTGACACCTTTGTAGTGCTGCGCAGCTTTACAGAGCTGTTCTCCACACTTTGATGGGACCGGCAGAACAATACCCAATCCCATAAATAGAACACCCAGGCACATAAAACACTCTGCTAGTGAGGTTTATTCTCTTATCTACATTAATTGGATGCTTTACTTTAGGGTTGCATATTCATTATTGCAAAATGAAGGCACATATGGGCCACATTTATAGTGTAACAAACCACTGATGGTCATTTTTTTGTTTTTTTTTGTTTTTTTAATAGAAATTCACATGCGATAGCAACATGTTGTTTTAATTATGTGTGATGTAAAAGATCAGAAAGTCGTGACCTTGGATGCAAAAAACAATCTCACAACTCCTGAACTTCAGTGTTAGAAGTAAGTTAAATTGAACTCGGTCTCGTGATGCTTTGTTTTATACTTTTTAGGATTTCTTATTTAAATGAACCCACCTGCACCCCTATTCATCAGTGTGTTCCTTTTCACACCTCTCCATTTTGAAAACATCATCGCAATGCTCAGCCTGTGTGTGTGTGTGTGTGTGTGTGTGTGTGTGTGTGTGTGTGTGTGTGTGTGTGTGTGTGTGTGTGTGTGTGTGTGTGTGTGTGTGTGTGTGTGTGTGTGTGTGTGTGTCTTGTAAAAATGTTAAATTCTGTTTTATTTGTGTCTCTAATAGTGTTATGATTCCAATTTGTTATGACTATGTGAGTAGGTGTAAATCTATATAGTAAATGTAAATATGATGTATCTTGGGTACAGCCTCTCTATAGCTTCCTGCTGCTTCCACAAAATTATGTTTGAATAAACATGTATATCTTCTTTTAACTATGTTGCACAACAGAAAATATTGCATCTTGCAGATAGACTGAAAGATGTTATGAGCTCCACCATCTTTCACAGTTGGTCAGCATTTCCCCACTCCTACTCTCAGGCCCCGTTAAAACCACAATGTTTCAAGTGAAAACGCATCAGCAGCCTTTCAGAAAAACAAATGAGTGTTATCCCTTGTTTTCTCTGAGATGCAGTCAGAGTATTTTCCAAAACTTGCATTTTCAGTGGCTCAGAGTACTGTTGCTTTGTAAACAAACTCTCAAAATGCAATGATTTCAAAACAATGAATACTGCAGAGCAGCTTAGTATGGCTTTGACTGTTAAAATGACTACAAAACTACACTTTTGGTAAATATAACAAAACTATCTAAATAAGCTCAAGAGCATTGTCCATTCTAAATGTTGAACAGGGTTTGGTGGAAAGTGGGGGGGAAAAAAACCACTCTTATAAAGTTTCCAGTCCACTGCTCTACGTATTCGTAATGTTTGTATTTACTTCCCTAATATCCCACTTGGCCCCATTTTCTTTCTGTATGAATGAGTTTGTTGTTTTGTTTTCTAAACTTGGAATGTCCTACATTGAAGGACTTTGTACTGAGGTGACTAAAACGATGTGTCAATAATCCGTTCGTCTCCTGTTGTCGCTCTCCCCCCTTGAACTGACATTAGCAACATCAATAGAGGGCTGGATGTGGACTCCCTCAGCCTCCTCGGGCGTGGGCGTAAGTCGGCACATCTGAAGTAATGGGTCGAAGGAGGCCGTGATCCTCAAATTGCTCCCCAAGTGTAGTGGAAGCTTTACTCCCATCACTGTTTGACTTATTGTAAAATACTTTTTTTTTTTTCTTGTTCAATATTAAAAACATTTTCATGTCTTTGAAGCAGCGTGTCTGATAACAATTGTCCTTGACTGTCACATCGTACCAGAGTTGAAGAACCTCGGGTTTGGGTTGTTTTCAAATGTGGATAATAAGGAGCCATCTTTCTGCCAGTTGTCTGGATCAGTGTGACTCTTGTGTGGCACGGAGGTAAGACAAGCCCGCCGGAAAGCTAAAGTTGGTGTGAGAAGTTTCTTTCTGTTAAACTAGATATCAGTCGGCATAAAGGCAGAAAAGCACTGTAGGGGCGGTCAGTCAGCTGGAAAATATGAGCAAAAGAAGTAATGGCCTGGCAAGCAAGCGGTCATAAATGAATTAAATAAAGCAAAAAATATCACTTTATAGTAAGGGGGGACTTGTTGTGACAACAGATAAAAATCCTCCCAGGGCCTTGTGAAAACTTCTGTATATAACAGTGTCACATCCAGTTGAGACAAAATGTTTTTTATTCATCTGGCAGATATTTTTGTACGAACAGTTGACTGGTTTTTAGTGCCGCGAGATGCTACAGTCTGGACTGTGAGACGTGTATTGTGAATCAACACATCTATTATTTCTTTAACAGTAGAGGTCCTGTGAAAAATCGTAGAAATTGCCTTAATGCAGGATTCTAAGAGATGGTTGTTGTTGGAGCAGAGTGGTGGATGAGTGATTCAACAGATGGACAATCCACCTTTGGGTGACCTGTGTGATCAGATGGTGGCAGACATCTTAAAAGTGTTCAAACGTCTGAGAAATAGAGTGACAAAAGGTGACGAAGACAGTGGAGCTCCAGGATAGCGCCTTTCTGGAAGGATGGCATCTGCCTGACATTATAAAGAAAAGCTTGTTTGTTCAATTTGTTTGTCAGAGCAAAATGAGAAAAGAAAATCGTTCACCTTGTATTTGAGTACACCAAATATTATCGAACCTGGAGTCACAGCAGAGAATAAACAGTTGTAGATTTAATATTTGGCCATTCTGAAGTTTTTGATCATTTAATTTCTTGCAACTTTCTTCAAAATCTGTACAATTAAAAAAGAAAACACAGTTTCATCAATCGTGTCTGAAGATCAGTCCCACATATACAGTGGGGAACATAAACATGTTTTTCCAATCATGAAAGCATAGTGACTGTATTCTGAGTTGTTTTTTCATATAGTGACAAGAGTGCTGATGGAAACTTGATTAATGCTATGTACGGACCTTCACAGCAAAAAATACTATAAATGAGTCATGTTGGAGTAATAACAGTAATGATATACATTATATTAATACATATAGTCTGTTGCATTTTACTGGAACCACAATATGGGCCTTTTCAGGATATTCTATGAACATATCATAATCTAAATAACCATGATAATTTTAGTTGCTGTGATTTTAATATGACGTTTTTACGCACTTACCTCTCTAACTATGACCCACATATAGTACATGCACCAAATATCCGGTTCGACGACATGCGTGTGCACTTGGTGCACGTGTTTCAGCGATCCTTCTGTGACGTCTGAGGTTTTGAGCTGCTTCAGACAGTTTGCACAGCAAACCTTTCCAAACACAGATGGTGGCTGTTATGTCACTCAGCTGGTCAGAAACATGCAGCTGTAGGATGAAGTAGCGTTGGCCCGTGTCTGATTAGTTATATTTTATGTGTGAGAGGACTATTTAAAAGCACGTAAGAGCCCTGCATAGCACAACAACTGTGCACCGCATGGCGATGAAGCCCGTTTGAATCAGGTAAAAAGTTCAGACCCACTTTTTCAGTCACAAGATGGTCTCTTTGACCAACAGGGTCACTGTGGCCCACATTGCACAGCTTGTGAGTCATTAAATTCATTACATTGCATGGCGGTCCCTGTTCTGTTACCTCCAGCGCTCCTGCCTTTCAGATCAATTCTCTCTATTACCAACTCTCCTTCAATCTCTCCATCCTCCCCTCTCTTTCACTGCTCCGTATTTAACAGGATTGAACAAATGGCAGCCTCCATTAACCAGGCATGTCTGGGTCACTTAGCCTTGAAGATCTGAAGAGAGAGAAATGGGGGTGCTGTTTTTAAACCCCTCGCTTTTGTCACTCCCTCCCCTGTCTGTCACTCTTTTCCTCTCCTCCGCCGCCTCATTCAGCAGCCAGGAGTTGTGTCTCAGCTCTCGGTAGAACCAGCTGTCTCTAAGCCACGGATTAAATGATTCACTTACCAGCCGCGTTTTAATCCCCGCTGTCACACTCTCGCTCTCGTGCACACTTTTGTTGCTTCACGTGGGCTCGCTAAATTGAATCATATTTGAATTATATGCGAGTGTCAGATATACGTAATTAAACATTGACATGCAGCGACCAATGGAAACTGGCTGCTAAAGCAAGCCCATCCAGCAGTACGTATCTTTACAACAAGTCAGCCATGTGTTCCATTATAAGCACATTAGATGGAAGTACTTGTCTAATGAGGTGATTGAGTGCTTCAGCAAGCCGGGGTTTGTGCCATCTGCTTGTAACATAGTGGCTTTGAATCCGCCAGATGAATATTGGTACATGTCACTCCTTGGCTTTCTTTATGCTTTTAGTTCTCTTGCAATCACAGCAGAGGAGTGTCCTAAAAATATGTTTAAAAGCAACAATCTCTTGCCTGTTATTTTTTTGTTTTTCTGCGTTGCCACTAACAGAAGGGGGAGACAAAGTGAGGAACACAACATTAAGGAAGAGTAATTGACGAACAGGTAGTTTTTATGAGTGCAAGCTCTGCTGCATTCGTGAAGCTGATGTTGTAATGAAATGTAACATTAAAAATTATCAAAAATATTTAGTATGTTACAATATTTTTCTGTTCATTCCACAATATGACCAGATATCTCCTATACTGTATGAGGAGCATTGCATTTCTTCCCTATTTGTGCTTTTATTGAGTGGTGGGGAAGTTGATGGGACTTTTCTACTTTGGGAGGCCCAACCAGTGGCATATTTCCCCTGGTGGCATACATCTGGAGTTTCTGAAGTCATGCAAGCTCTTCCTCACTGCAAAGGCCATAGCTCACAAAGTGTCCGCCAGCCCATCTGTAGGAAGAACACGAGGAGGTTGTAGGGACAGTGATGACTGAGCTTCTTTTTCTCCATATTATCATTGTGGTCCCATGTGGAATAAGTGGGAAGGAAGATGGATGGCTGGATGGATGCACTTGGTGAAGCTGAAGATAAACATTCAAGCAGTGACTCACACAAACATACTGATTGCTTATTCAGCGTTGCTTTTACTTGTTTTTTTAAAGTTTGTTTAAACTCTGTCCTGTGCTATGTACCCTTCCTTTATAAATATTTGAACTGCCAACCCTCGCATGGATCTTTATTTGACTATAATGTCCCAAGGATATCATGTTCCTAAAGCAGGCAAAGGAACAAAAAAGCAGTGAAGGAAAAAGAGAAGCAAACTGGGGAGCAAACACAGATTTCATGTGGTGTTTGCAGCATCTTGTTGAGACGACGCATAAAGCAGCGGCCAACTCTACTAAGGTTGTTTACTCATGTTTCTTCCTGTGCTTTGCTAATTCTACTGTGCGTCTGGTGAAGTTCTCAAATGACACTCTCACCGGCCTCACACATGTGAGGCTTGCTTGCAGTTCAGCAGACTTAAAACAGTTCAGCCCCGCACTGACTTCTGCGGGAATCTCTCACCTCGTCTTTGTCTAGAACGACATCCAACATTCTTTCTTGTATTCTAGAAGACCAACATCTCTCTTGTGCTGGATGAGAATAAGCCACCGTACAGACAGCCTGTGTTTTCTTATAATTTGCACTTAGAACAACAGTAACTTGCATTAAATACAATTCGACACGAGGCGTTGAGTCTGTCCAGCCACTAACCACTCTCAACTGACAATCTGCACATGGGCAGATCCAAGAAATCAACAAGAAAGTGCTCGACTGACCCTTTCCACCCAGGAAACCATCTGCTTCTGAAGCCCCCCCTCAGGAAAATGATACTATTGTCTCTCAGCCAGCAATTTTTATCACATCAACAGCTCCTTATCCTAAGTGGTCTCTCAGCTCAGCAAGGCATCAAAGATGAAATGAAGCTCTGTCAATTGAAATACTGTTAGGTTCTGTTTAATTGCAACTCGTATAGTATAGCAGAACACATTGGCTTGCAAAATGGCCTATTTTAAGCAGTGAGTCGTACTTGGACTCGTCCGGATGCAAAACTTTCAGAATGTATTTAAGCTACATTCATCTTCAGCTGGCACAAATAGGTAAATGCAGAGCCAGAAAATTATGGTCACCAACATTGCAGCTGATGTAGTCTCATATCACCTTATGAAATATTGGCCGCCTTTGAAATCACATACTTTACTCTAACTACATTGAATATGCTGGTCGGACCACATGCTGCAGCTGGTGTGGAATATGTGTAGTACAATAGCAGTAAATGTGCAGTTTTTGATGTCTGTAGAATCAAAAACTGCACATTAGAACAACTTTTCAGAGTAAACGGACATGAAAACAAACTCAGTTTGTGTCCAAAGCCAAATGTAAATATCAGTGCTAACCCTTTCCCCCCCACCTAAATCACACTTTGAAAAGATGAGACACAGCAGCTTCTGGGACTGGGGGGGTGGATTATGTGCAATCTGTCAGATTGCCTTTCAATAAATTTCTGCGATATAACAGCTGCTTTCTACGTGGATCCACAAGATTGTTTTCCTCCTGTCAATGAAAAATGAACATAATTTGGTTTTAAGTAGTTTTTCTTTTGTGACCTGGGATGGACTGGTGAGCTGTCCAGGTTGTACCCTGCCTTTGTCATAGCAGCGGTCCTCAATTCTTTCACGTGTGGAGGTGAGGGTGGTGCCATGTTCATCTTTGTGTGCAAACCATACTATGAATACGAACACAGCATGTCAACCCACTTAAGTAAAGTCTTTTGAGTGGGGTAGCAGCTGGTCTGAACATAATGAGGCTACCTTCTCCAACACATAATTGCATCGCACCTCTGTTTTTCATTTTGCTTACAGTACGGCAGAGAACGCCACAGATTCCTGCGGCACTGTCATTATTTGCTCTCTGGTGACAGCTTTTAAAAGCATGTAAAAGCGCATACATATCGACGCTGATGCCTACACTTTATTAGATAATGTCTGCAATATATCGGATACAGACCCGGGAGTGCACTGTGATGACTGGAAGCTCTGCTTGCAGTCAGCTTTGGCCTCCACATAATGTTTTGCTCATGTGGATACTTGGAGAATACATCCCCCTCGAGTACTTTTTTTTTTTTGTGTGTGTGTGTTTCAGCAAACATTATCAGGATTTTTATGCAAATACACTAAGTAATGGGTTGATAGTCTTGCAGCCCATCGCAGGTAGTGGGTGGCAATGTTTTATTTATTTTTCTTAGTAAGTTTGGGTTTTTCATGCACATTCCACTGATATAAACACAGAAGCACCGTAGGTGCAAAACAGAAAGTGGTCTTCACACATTTGCATAATGTAGAAGGAGAGAGGTGAAAAAGAGAAGTCTGAAACATGTACAGCACGTATGACCTCACACTCGGTATGGAACTTTAGGAATGTGCTTAACGCTTTCTAATTAGCTGCAGCATAACACACTGGTGAACCCACATAAAGTTGGTGTCACGTAGACCGCAACAAACCAGGCCACTGAGTTTGGCACGAAGATAGAAAAAGTAGTCCACAGTCCCTGCTACAAAAGCATTCCCAAAGCAAGTTCAAAACTTTGCTCCATCTGAGATAGTCGTCCTATCATCTGAAGTTTGGATCTTAGAGAGGCATTACTGCTCCAGATAAGCCCAAACTACAGAAAGCAATCCTCATGCCATTACCGCTGCATCAGCTGGAGTCGAGAAAAAGAAATGAACCAATGAATAAAGAAATGGCTTGATTTAAAATTGCATGTATATGTCTCAGAGCCAAGAGGAGACCGGAGAAGGTCAACACATTGGAAATGGATGAAAAATAGATGATGTGTATTTGGAGAGGCTACACTGATGGACATGAACTCCACCTGCCCCAGCATTGAACTTATCGAATCACACAATAGCTCAACTATGAAAATGTGAGGAACTTGCGATTAGAGTAAAAGTGTCCAAACTCTGAACCCTAGCAAGCCAGAATGCTTGCCCACTACTTTTACACTTTGTATGGCCTTTTGGAATTTTTTTTGTATTTTTTAAACATTTTTAATGTGGAATAAATGAAACATTTTTGATGGAGAATAGGTTTTGAAGGAAACTGGGCCAAATATTTTTCGCATTCATTATGTATAACTGCCTTTTAAAAGATACTGCTTACAAATACAGACTTCAGATGACTTCCACAACTGAAAGGACCACGTGTCTCACCTCTGACCAAGTATAAATTGATGTGGGTGGATGCTGCTTAACACTTGATACAGGAAGATAATCCATCCGAGTCAGATGTTCTGGCCTTGGCAAACCTTGATTTGATTGTGCAATTGCATAGGTGACAGCCACATTGGATAATTGAGACGTCATTGCTTTCCACAAATGTGCGTCTTTGTCCTTCCACAACTCAATACTGACTTGGCATTATAAAATGTCCCCACTCTGGAACCCGTTTTTCAAAAAATAAAATACGTCTTCGGGCCGTGTGGATTATCGGCCAAAAAAGATGCGTTTATATGAAATGATGTTCTTGTGTGGACAGGCCCTCAGTTGGGCTGGGAGCAGCTCAGAGTCCTTCTAGAGTAATTGGAGGAAGAGGTGGGGGACAGAGATGTCTGGATTTCGTTGCTGCCAATATTGCCACAGTGGTGATCCCTTGATGACTGGGCAGAAAAGAAGAGATAGATAGATTTATTTTCTGAAGGCAAGGGTAAAGTTATGCCCTGAGCTCACAAAAGAACGTGATTGATTTGTTCGAATATTACAATTTGTACCAGTAATTTATAAAGCAGGCACAAAAATACAACAGTTTCAGTCATGAAGCTCTTAATTTCAGACAATGCGCTGCTAGAAAAAGAAATATATGAATATTCAGAAGGTGTGAGTTTGGCTCAGAGCTCAGGCTTCTACAGCAGTCCTTTAGAAAGGATAGCCAGTTCTCGTTCTAAGTGGACTTAATGTATAAAAATGTATGAGATGTTAAAATCAGGCAAGATTTAAAAAAAAAAAATGTTAATGGACACCTAACATCACAGTCTCTTATCCATAATTCCTTCTTTATGTTTTTTTCTTTTCAGTACCAGGAGTGTTTTAGCCTCAATCTGAGGCACACAGGCTGTGTCACTTCTTTGTACATCCCCACCATATTTCACATCAAACTGTATTTTTTACTTTATGCTATCAACTGTACAGAGCTGTGCAGATACCACAATCTAGAAATTTCTCACCATCCTCTCTTTTTATTTATTGAACACATTTTCTCGAATCTTTGGAGAAGTAACTTATTCACTAGTTCGTTTTTCAGATGTGGAAGTCGGCTTTAAGCGATATGTGCACTTTAACATACATTGTGCGTTAACCTGAGTTCCCGAGATGAAAAACCCTCAGGCTTCGAGTGCTCGCCTTTGTCATTTTTCTTTATCTGCAACAGTAAAATGTGTGCGCACAAGATAGAATGGCCACACATTTTTAAAATCCCAGTGGGCTTCTTTTTTTTTTCTTTTTTTTTTTTTGAAGCTCCGTTCCTCACAAGTTGAAGAAAGATAAATTTGTCTAGAAAAGGTGACTCTAAGTCCGTATGACACTAATATCTTGAGATGGATGGATGTGTGACAGACCACGCCACTGTCATTGGCGTTTAAAGTGTGCTTTCTAAAGTGTTTCTTATTCTATTTTAATCAGGCACATCAGTCATAAACCTTCCTAAAATGGGCCTGTGAGACATCAAGAGAAGGGCTTGCTATTTTTGAGCAGAGGAATGATGGCAAGGTGCGGAAAGACGGATCATGCCTGGACCTGCATATTATATAATTTTTTTTATTTTGTAGGCTGCTGCAGTTTTTATGCGAGGTCTAATCTGTCTCAGGGGTCCTCCGTGCTATGTTTTCAGAGGCGTCATTGATTGACAGAGGGCAGTGTACAGACATGATGTAACACCGAAAAAGTTTAAAAACCATAAGTGTTGAGCAGTGATCAGGTGAATCTCGGCTGGTAACAGACCGGACAGGTTTTGCTAATGGCACAATAAAAAGGATTTGTTCAATTTTCAGTGAATGTGACTTGCATGAAAGAAGGCAAATGAACCTTTTCAATATAACGAAACTTTGTGGAGTAAGAAGTTAAGAATACTTGAAAAAAGACTCACTGAAGATGGCACTTTTACAGCCATTGGAAATCCTTCAAGTACTGCAGGTAGAGACTAGTTCAGTTAATGGTCTCTCACGTGACCAGACGACTATACTATTTCATCATACAACTATTAATTGTGTATAAATAGTATGTTAAAGGAGTTACGGTTATGAGAGTATGCATGTCTTACCTTTTAACAAGCAGCAGGAATAATAAAACGGTAAACATTTATTCAAATTAAAGAGAATTATTTGTAAAATTGCTTTTACCTATTAGTGTATGCATTTCGCCCCACCACAGTGACTCATGCATTCACACAGTCACTGTTTCTCCTTTGTTAATGCCCCTGGGACTGGAAGACCCTGATATGTCTCTTGTCATTCAAACTGACAGAGACAGACACACCACTGCGACAGCAAACAAGCATTTTAAAACCAGCTGAGAAATGCGGTTTATGGGGGGGCGGAAAAAAAAATCACAGTTAAAAACTCATCAGCATGTAAAATGCAACCCTCACAACACTGAACGTGAGGATGAAAAATGTAGGAAACCACCGGTTCAATCTTTGACCAAGCTTTAGTTTATGTTATCCAGAGTGGAAGTGATTGTTGCTCGTTTGGTTTAAAATAAAAACAAAACAAAACAAAATAGTGCAATCAGCACTGATAAGCTTTATAAATCTGAAGACTTTTATCAATTTCCTGTCTTTCCACTTCTGTTGAAAAATTGCTAGTTCTTTTGCTACCTATTTGTTCTTCCAGAGCCTTTTTCCTGAAGCAGATGAAGCTGTCGTCAATGTGTACCCATTGTGTTCTTCTGAAGCAGAGAGCTCCTGCATCTCTGCTTCTTTCTTTCTTTCTACTTCTTTCGCGAGCCGACGTGCATCGCTCCACACAATAGACAGAGGAGGGTTTAAGTCTTCTAATGCTCCCTTCCACCATCACCCCCTCTCTCCTCCATCTCCCCGTTCAAGCCAGCATCAGTCTAAGAAAGGACCCCCCCCCCGCAAGGGACTGTCAGCTCACAAGTGAAATTGGACTTCATGGTTGGAAACACTGAAAAAGAACCAAGATTGTGATTACAATATAGGAAATGTTAAACTAATTGATTTTTTTTTTCTTTTTAAACTCCCCAAGAGGAAGAAAAACTCCATATTAATCTGAACACACGTTCACAATGTTGTCGCTTTTAGAAGTTTTGCAGAAAGTGCCAAACTGTCACCCGTTTGCACATCCAGGAGACAAAGAGCCGTATTAGCATTCACGTAGGGTTTCTGGCCACCAGATGAATGTAAATCAAATATTCAACCTTTTTGGAGGCACAAGGCGTGCAGCTAGTTCATCTTTTTGTAAGTTAAAAATGGCTAAAAGACATTAGACGGCACAGCTCGATCCGGTGCTAAGCTATATTTATTTCACCTTTTTGTTATTTTCTTCCCTTTTTTTTTATGAATAAAAGAACAAGTAGGAGACGGGAGGAAAATCACTACAATAATGCCTATATAGTAGTCAGCAGTTCAAAGTGTGTGACCTCCAGCCTCTCCAGTCCTTCCTTTTCATTCTCTTTGTGTGGGATCTCAAGCTTTAAACGCTGAAAAAAAATAAAAAATTATGCCACATCGAGTTTCCATTTAGTCCCTTCTTACCCTCTCTGACATCATGCTTGCAAGTGTGAATGTCACACATGCAAATACACACACGCACGCGCACTCAGACGCACACACCCTGTAGGAACATCTCAGATTAAGCGCGACCCCAGGGTCAACATGTGTCTTTACTGAAGTGCCCTCTCGACACGACTGTTTAAGTTTCTCACTCAACGTGCTGGATTGCACACAGCAACCACAACCACAATCCCCTGCCAGTATAAGCTTTCTGTGGGTTTTACATTGAAGAGGCTATATTTTTGAATTGCACACTTTAAAACTGGTTCCAGTGCACAAAAGAACTTGTATATGCTATTACAGAGGATAAATTGAAGGACAAAAATGCAGGATAAAGGACACTTATTTAATGAATACACTACAGTTTGTACCTGTGTCATGCATTCAAAGATTTCGGGGCTTCTGTGAGTTGGTAACCTTTTTTTTTCTTCCCTCGAGTTTCAGTAAAGTGACCTTCATCCTGAGCTGATAAATTACAGTATGAGAGAAATGCAGGGGATGAAGCTTAAACATCAGGCTTAAGAAATGTATTATCATCTGTATTACAGGTGATACATTCAAAGTCAGCACAAGGATACCGTGCAACGAAAACACAAGGCATGCAAAGATTGTGCAGTCAGGGAACTATGATGTTGGGTATGGCTACTCATTGCCACACAATGTTAACAAATATAAAAGATGCTATTTACATGCCTTGGTTAAAAACATATAATGCTTAAAAATGTTAACTGACGAGATGAAAACATTTTTTTTTTAATAAAACATGGCAGTTGTGAGATCACAAAAGGGAACTTATTTTCATGATGCCTCACTGCAGAAACTGGAGTCATCATATCCATATCAGTAAGATATGTCACAGCCTATGGCTTAGGTGAGGTTGAGGTTAAAAAAAAGGATGACAAGCACACAGATGAGGTGCAGCGTGATTTATTTCCTGAAATGTGAAAAGCAGCAGAACAAGAGCCAAACCCCAGATTGCCTATAATCAAATAGCTAATCAACACAAAACATGAAATGAACATTGCAATAATGAATCCAAATACTTTCAAAGAAGCAAAGAATTTTAACCAAACACTGATTTTAACCTTTATAACTCCGCCCACTGGCACAATCCTTTTTTTTTTTAAATCACATAATCCATGTGTTTTTGGCTGCACTCGATGTTATCCTCTGTTCACACTTTTCATGAATCTTGTTCGTACAAGATTGTTTTGTAATACAAGGACCCATTTTAAGATTTTCATTATTGTCCATTTGATGTTGTTCCATCAACTCCAATGGTATGATTATGGTAATCATTGTGCAGAGTTTCCATCATCATTAAACAAGCAGGGTAAGAAAAAGAAAATCAGGCATGAAATTAAGACTAGAGCTACAGTATGTATTTGATTTCATTTTAAGGATATTTCAGTATGTTTCTCATTGTGTAAACTGAAACAAACGTGATGTTTCGCGATATTTGAAACTGAAATTGTTGGCTGAAATCACATTCTTGCATTGTACCACTTAACAGCTTAGGTTTTGGTTTAATAGCTTATTAACAGGCATCACGGAACAGCTGTTGGAGGAACCAATATCGCCAAGGAGACATTGAACACCTCGTATTTTCTTTCCAAAGAGAAACAATTAAACCAACAAACTGAAGAAATTAATACTTTAACCAAAATATTAGACATTCTTATTATTTTTCAGTGACACCACAAGTGTTCTCTGTGCATTTTCGGTATCACCCCTGCATATATATCAACCTGTTTGTATATTGTGACCACAACTGACCAACCCATGTCACCGTGAGTCACTGTGCAGCCAGTTCGACTGATGGAAGTGGGATTATATGCTACCCGGAGAGTAAAAATGCTCTAAACATAAATAGTCCTAAGGTGTACAATGAAATAACCATAAGTGACTCGTGTGTGCAACCCCGTTGGCTTGTGAAAATGTGCCTGTGCTGCTGGCTCAACACTGTGATTACAAGATGGTGATCGTGCCGCCTTATTCCCATGGCAGGGAATTCATTTTTCTGGCAGTTGTTTCCCCTCTGTTGCTTCTTCTACTATTTCCAGTTATCGATCAAGTATTTAGGCGTATAGCAAAATGTTCCGTCGCGGGCTGGCGACGCGCCCTGTGCTTGTTGGCAGATGTGTAAATATGTTGTTATATGTCGCTTGGAATAACCACTTATTCAGTTACATGTGTAACTTCATTTCTCTCTACATCCTGCATTGATTGTGAATTCAAATGCATATATTTTCTGTGAGACGCTAATTCTTCTTGAGCTCCTCCATGGACGGATCCTCTAAAATGCTAAATGTTAAATATCTCAATTTGCCACTGCGTCTGAAGTCAGTGCTGTGTTTTTCTCACTGTGTCAACTTTTAGGGAACAAAGTTGTTTACTGACCCGATTCTGCAGCTCGATATGATTTCCTCTTTGTTCCTATGGATGTGTGAGTTTCACAGACGAGTCTTTTTGTGCAGAGTGTCAAACGAGATAGCTGTTCTCACAATCATCTACAGAAGAACAAACTGTACACAATGATTTTTTTTTAAAGCATTAAATTAATCCTTTTTATAGTGTGCTAGAAGGATGACGCAGTTTTATAGAAACGTTCCATTGTGTGGAGTAGTGTTTTTTTTCTCACACAATTGGCCAATTGACTTGTTACATTGGTTTCATAGACCTCTGCAGCAAATAAAATGTGTTATAAACAAACCTCGTGGTTTGTCATGAAATATAATCTTGTCACCTTTTAATTAGTTTCAAGTCTTTACCTCCTTTACATAAATGTCACCATTTACTTCAATAATATGAAATACAAGTTTAATAGTTCAAGGTTGCTAAAATAGATATCTAAATAGATGTAATAGTGTTATATTTGAGTAATGACCTCTAGAAAAGAACCATCTTTTTAAGGTGGATAAAAAGCTTTAAAAAAAAAAACTACATATTGAGTATTTCTTGATATCTTATGTTGCAGAATAAATCATGATAACATGCTTAGCCTGTGTTAGCCTCAGAGGAAGGGTTTGTTCTCACTTCTCATGTTTGTTCTGGTTAAAACAAACCCTGGTAAGATCTTCTAACTCAGTCTTGTCCACTTGTAGACGTGTAAACACTGACATTTGTACCCTCGTGCACATGAAACAATCGAGCCAGGTATGCTTGAAAATTAGGTTTTGCAAATACACTCTCATGTGGTTTGATTAAAAGTCTCCATATTATACAGTTTTTTAAACAATTTCACATAGTTCATAGTGCATGTCAAAGTATTTTCTGCAGTTGTTGGGATTTCTTTATACAATTTATAGGCTATCTGCAAGTTCTTTAAATATCCAAAAAACATTGTGTTTTATTTATTGCAGCATGCAGCATTGTTGTGGAAGTTAGGCCTCAAAAATCAGTATTTTTTGGTCCAGTGTTAAAAATGTATGAGCGCAAAATAGACTCGATCTGTAATATTCTATTCATTCTATTTATTAGCTCTGTCTATCATCGAGGCCTTTAATTGTATGTTCCTGCCCTGATTTCTATCTCCCGAAGGTTTTTCTTCTTTGTCGTGTTTAAGTTTTATCTATCTTGATCTTGTCTATTTTATATTTTTAATTTGGTGAATAGCGGTTTGGTTTTGTTAGTTGCCTCTCTGGTTCAGTGTGTGTTGTTTGTTATGACTTGCCAAATGCAATCACTTCATGCAAGAGAAATCTACCAATGTTGACAAATAAAGTGACCTTGATATTTCAACACTGCCTTAGTTTAGGCATTTAGCCAAGTGGTCCATTCATTATTTAATAAATTATTTAATTACCCACAACTTAGGTTGTGGGTTGGTGCTGATCTCAAAACCAATGGGCCAAACCAAGTGAACCCTGATGAAACTAAAAAAGTGTCATAACAAAAAAAAATTATCACAAGTATCACAGCAGCAAACATTCTTCCCAACAAATTGTAGTTCACACATTGTGCAGATAAAGTGAACTTATTTGTAGGTTTTGGAATTTTTTTCCTTCAACAGTGGGCTTAAAACCTCCAGTGAAATGACCAGAATTAGCAGCTTAGAGATTTCACAGATGAAAAAAAGGCTTATTTCCTAACAGACAATGGATATTTTAATTAGAAAGAAAGTGATTCAAATGATTTGTACGAGATACATGCATTCTTGGGAAATGGATAGTATTTTATGCCCATTGTAAAGTCTGTCTGGAGGGGAGCTTTAAATTCCGATATCAGATGGTTCAGTTGAGCTCAGTCAGATATATTAACTTATTAAATTATATGTCAGATATATTAACTGCATGTGTATTCTGAGAATACGGGTGGCTTATCAGTGATATTATACATTTTAAATCAGTGATGATCACTTCCGTTCTGTTTAAAGTACTTAAGAGACTCATCTTCACACTGCAGAGAACCAGCGAGGACTGTGGCCTGTAAACATTCTTGTCATAGGTCAGAGCAGTTATCTCCAAAGCATTAAATCACAGTTGTCGTCTGGCTCTCCTGCTGGCAGAAAGTCCGACTCGTATTTCTTTGGCGAGTGAGTGTTGCTCTCTGGTTGAAAAGAAGGAAGCTTCTTCTTGTTTGTGGGAACTGAGACTACCAGCGAAGGGAAATAGATCACAAACAAACTGATAATGTCTCTATTCAGGTTAATTTTTTATTTTTTTATTTTTCTGCTGTGCAACCGAGTAGAAATGTGATCAAACGTGTTTCCAAGGCTGTGCAGCCATCCCTGTACGTCACCTGTAATTTCACTCTCCTGCTAGTCCTTTTTCTTTTTTCAAAAAATATTTTTATATCCTGTTTCTTTCACTCGCTCGGTTTGCACAGGCAAAACTAAATCTTTTCATTTCTTCAGGAAATGGTGTTTGCTTAGAAAGTCCACCAGTGCTTTCAGTTTTTATGAGCTTCTTAGTCAAACACACAGGCTGTCATTGCCCGCCTGTTATATCATCCCGATGTAATGCTATAAGTAAACGATTTCTCAGAATAAGCTGCTGATATATAAAACATGGAAAGCTGCTCCGACTGCTTTGGGGAATGATAGCATCACTGCTGCTATTGCATGCACTCGTCGCGCATTATGGAGCGAAACGCTTTAAAGAAGTCCGTCTGGCTGAAAGCTGTTGATTAATGTAACATTAAGTTGTTTTTTTTCTTTTTAATAGACTTATGGTTGTGCAGGAGATGTGTTTGGAAGACAACAGTCATCCTTTTATGTGTGAAAGTACAGTATATGGGTTTGTTGGATTACACAAACACTAAATTGAACATGGTGTGCAACAAATAGAGTTACATCCTCCGAGCATCATCGTCTGAGACAAGTTCAAGTCAAGAATGCAGAGTGTTGTTGTGAGCCGAGTATCCGGAGAAAAAATTGTGCCACTTCAGCACATCATGGATGTATTAGGAAGTATTGAGGCTGTAAAAAGGAGTTTTTCTACTGATCACAAAAGTCGTTCTGATGCCCCTCCGATCGCCCATCGCTGTGCTCGAGGCTTCACACGGACCCCTCTGCTGTAGACCAGGTGTAGCCCAATTTTTGTAACCACGCAGACTGAAAGCACCGCCCGCACGCTCCACAGCGCAAACACAAAATGACAGCAATGAATGCCTACTGAGCGCTTGTGGGAGGAGATCTGCCACTATCTCCATCTGTACAATCCCAATTTAAAAGAGCTCAGAGCTCCTGGTGTGAAATATCAACTAATTATAACTTTAGGAAAATAGGAGAATGCCAGCCACCATAAATGGAAATATTTTAAGGATTGTTATGTTATGTTATGTTACCCAGCGTGTGCATCCTAGGTCCAAAATGGTCTGCGGAGGCGCACTGCGGAAAATTATGGAAGAGCCTTTGATGATCTTGTGTGGCTGTCAAACGTAGCGATAAAATGTTATTAATGTGATTAATGCAGTGTTCATGTTTGTGCAGTTATGTTGGACAAACAAAGTTGGTTGGGTCAACCGTGGCAGAGTTGCTATAGCGGGTCGTCTCTCAATCGGGATATTGTAGGTTCAACGCCCCATCTGTCCATATGTAGAAGTGTCCTTGAGCTTTAAATTGCTCCCAACGGATGGGCTGAGCGCCTTGCATGGCGGCTGCCTTAATTAGTGTGTGAATATATGCGTGAATGAGTTAATGTAAAGTGCTTTGGGGGCTGTTAAATCACTGGAAAAAGCACTATATAAGTGTGAACTAATTTACTCTATATCTTTAAATGCATTTTTAACATCCAGAAACACATGCTGAACAGCTGTCATGATGTAAATTGTGTCATATAACTTACAATCCTTTTAAGGAATTATTTCATTGTGCACAACCATCACAATCTCCATACAAGACCTCCTCAGATTAAAATATAAGTCTCGGTTGAATGGCACCAAGGTCGCTCAGAAAACATCCTTCTCCCACATTTCCAGTTCAGGGTCACTGGAGCTGACCGTAGCTGAGAACAGGAAAAGACAGAGTGTGCGCTGATTACCAGTACATCACTGGACAATGACAGTCATACACACTGGTGTTCAAATTTAGGTTCACCACATGAACATTTTTTGAGGAAGAACATGAAGTACTTGGACAAAAACCCATACACGCACAGAAAAATGCAAACTCCGCCCAGAACGGCCCGGCATTGAGACCAGGACCATCTTACTGAGGGACAAAAGGGCCAACCTAGATCCTAGACAGTCTTTCTAAAGCCTCCTGTTTGCATGAGAATATAGACTTCTTTTACAAATGAGTTGCACTGTCACAGTGCTTGCGCCAAGGTTTGTTTCAACTGAACCAAACATTCTGAATTCCTTGTGCATTTGCAGAAGCACATAATGCATATATATAATGAATACTAAAACTTTTCCAACACTGAAAGAAAGAAAGAAAAAAAACTCTTGAAAGCTTTTGAATCACCAATAGAATCAATAATAAAAGAAAAAGTCTTCAAATGAAGACGGGGAAAAAAAAAGCTGGACAAAGTAAGTGAAATCGATCACTTCATCATTTGAGAGCTGGTCTTAATGGCCTTTTCAGCCTTTTTCTTTATGAGCAGGTTGCTTAATAAACCAGTCAAAGATTTTTCTTCGAAACCAAAAGTCTTGTGATGCATTACCGTAGTATTTCAGTGTGTTGGTGGAGTAGCTGTGTAATTATTCAGCACATGAAGCCTTGCCGGTGTGCAAAAGCACTTTATAGAACATATCTCCTGGCAGGTGCTACTAATCTCACTGCTTCAAAAGCATTTATCAGACAAGAAAGTCCAGGCCTGCCCCCTTGTTCCTGAGACATTGCACAACAATGTAAACACCAAAGTGTCCAATGCTGCCTCGCTGAACGCCAAGAGACAGTCCGGGTCGTGGGGTTAAACGTCTCTCCGCGACTCATTTCTTGTCAATAACGCCGAGGTCGGCGGGACTCAGCAGCTGTTCATCAGGGAAAAACAGAGGGAGGTTTAGTTGGATGGAGGAGCTCACAACAGCAGGATGAAACAGACTGAGCTTTATATAGATGGCTGAGGGGATGTGCAGGGTGAACGTTGACCTTTTGGGGGGGAATCAGGAAGAGAATTCATTCCATCTGACAGGCTGTGTTTGTATGATGTTGCAAGAACTTTAATCTGTAACAGGAGGGTGAGGGAAAGCTGTCGAGATGAGCGCAGGACACCTCCGTTTTTTTGTGTGCGTGTGCGCTGTCGTACACTTTCATCGCTTTGGGGAATATTATTCTTGGTTTTTTTTTGTTTGTTTTTTCAGAAAATGTCTCTGTACAAGGAGCATTGATCCAACAGAAAGAAAGTAGAGAGAAGGAAGAGACAAAGAGGTTGTATTGAACAAGATGTGCATCCTGTCGCCTTTCGCCTGCTGAATAATTGGATTGCCAGTGACCAGGATTTTGCATTTCAGTGCAGATGCATTGCATTTTACAGAAAATGTAGCATGACAAAGAGTAAACAAAAGCTCAGATGATTTAAAATCCCATTTAATACTCGCTGACAATTTGTATGAGTGTCCTGGAGAGCGTGATCAGCACAGAGAGAGCATGCAAAATGTATGTGTGAACTATTAAATTACGACAGCACAGAAATGAGAATACGGTATGAATTGATTTTCTTTTATTTAGAAGTGTGGATGAAATGCATACTGGATTTGTTGTTTAGTGGAACTGAGCGCTTCGGAGCCGAAGCAAATATTTGACAATTGTGTTATACGCCCGGGTGACTTACTTGTTGCTTTGCATATTCAGGGACGATTAAACTGGGGAAGCCCCATGCCGACGACATTAGCTCAACTAATGTTTTTAAGTGAATTACCACAATGGCAATATGTAATGCAGTGGTTATCGGCTTCTATTTGCTTTCCACAATCCACCACAACAGTGTCTGCTTACAACAAACTCCCATGGTGTATAATGTGTAGAGGTTTCCTTCTCGTATTGTTTAATTTCAGTGGTTTTAGAGGGCAAACTTAGGTGAAGCACTCTGAGGTGTTTAAATAAAGATGTCTTTTGTTCCCTTTTTTTTTTTGTTTTTTTTTTGTTACTGTAATCTTCAAAATCATCTTGTGACTTCTCATTTTTATCTAAAAAGAATAGTTAAAGGTACTCTGGGTCTGACATTTAATTTTTAAAAACTCCTTAATATTAAATGCTTGACACAGATGCACCTTGGCCGAAACTTTTCAAAAGGTCATCTCAGAACTCTTGTATAAAGGGATGTTTAATTAGTTTTTTCAGTTACACAAAGGGGCTTTGTTTTATTCTGGGCAGAATGAAAGTCTGAAATGGCTTGGTTTTTGGAGAAAAGAAACTCGAACGACACACTCCAGATGTATTAACTGGGCCTATTATCAAAAGTTACAATCCACACATGTGTGACACTATGGGCATATGTAGCCATAATATCTCTGCCTTAACCAGTTCATCTCATCATTATAATCACATGCAAACAGTGTCTCAAGATGATGAGCTAAACCCCAAAATAAAACTTGCATTTGAGTTTGTACTAGTTAGAGGAAGAAGTCATTGATGTCAATGCTTCTTAATTGAGGCGACTGTGGTGTGGATTGCATTATGGACTTTCTGTCAATGTTTTTGATTGGCAGTTCGATCCCCATTAGGCTTGTGCCGATGGGCAATCCATCTGTGTATTGATAATTGAAGGTTTATTTCCCTTGGAAGCTATAAGGCATTGTATCCAAAGGGCATTTATCTCCTACCTTCAAACAGGTGTGGCTGCAGTGCTCAAAACGATTTCTGGGCCTTCTACATGATGCTTGAAGAAAAGACTTGTACCAGAAGGGGCTAAATGCTCCATCCTGGTAACAATATGCAGACAACTTTCAAGCCAAACAGGAAGTTCTTACATTGAAACATAGTAAATCTGATCGTTCAAAAAAACCAACAAAACTGCTTGTTTTGACATCACATCATACCTGGTTGGAGCAGGATGGAAGTCAGAAATACTAAATCAGTATAATCAATGAAGGATTACCGAAAGGAAAGCAACAAGTCAACAACTATTCCACTTCTGGGACGTTCTTCTTCTGGTCTCAACTATAGTCATGAACTTTAACACAAAGCCTGTGAGTAACCGATATTAAATGTTTTATAGTCAAGATGACCAACTCGAATTATCATCTCTCCTTACCAACGTGTCCTTGGGTAAGACACTTTGCATGAAAGCCCCCATCATTGGTGCATGAGTGTGTCTTTAAATGGAAAATGAACTTCACTTGTGCAGTTCTCTTCATACACTAAGTCAGAAGTTGGTATAGCTCTAGAGAGAATATGGCAAGAAGTGATGTCAAAACAACAATGGCAAGGCTTTTGATGCTTATTAAACAACGTTACACAAGAGGGAATGTTGAATGTCAGCATGGCTGCGATTCGGTCCAAGAGAATTACAGGTGATATTCCTTTATTAAACAATTACACTGATGCTTTTCATTGGTTGACAGCAATAAAAGAGGTGTGCTTTACTTCTTTAATTATTTTATTTATCTCAACACATTGTGTGCGACACATAAAGTGCAGTGTTTATTTTTTTCATCTTTTTGTTACAATAATTGTACGCTGGCATATAATCCACTCCATTGAATGATTTACATGTATTCATACATGTCTGTTCCTTGTGCAACCAGAGAATATAGCCTCAACATCACTATTATGTTACGGAGCTAGAATTAGCTGTTTTCTGTGTCCCAGTGCTGTTATCTTGGTAAAGATTGGATTCAAAGGGAAATAGGACAACTTGTCTGACTATTGAAGGGCTTTAAGTTTAAAAAAAGTAAAGTCAATAAAGGTTACAAAATATTCCCTTCCTGTTGGTAGTCGGGTGGATTGTCACGAGGCAATGATAGTCAGCCATCCACTCAAAAACACATTTGCCCAGAGAATGAAAAACAGGCAAGTACGAGGTGAATGGGCCATGACATTACCTGTTTATGCATTCGTCTTGCACATGGTTATGTGCTCAGGAAGCTTGTAGATGCCGTGCACAGGTTCACTTCTACGACCAAGCTCTCGGCTGTAAAACACTGTTCAGCAATATTGTAGCAGGGAGCCTTATAACGACCCTGTAAAATGCAGTGTATAATTAAAGTTTACCATTTTTGAGCAATGAGCATTACGCTTATGGATGGAAATGATAACTATGTGACATAATCACTATAATTATCAGTGAACACTTTAGTGTAGCATGGTTATTTGTTCTGTGCATCATTTCTTTCTGCTCGATCCAGCATACAATTGCCTAAATAAGATGTTTTTGGTTCATGCAAATAGGATGTGCAAAAAGCCTAGAATACGTTTGGTAATTTTATGAAATTACATATGTTGAAACGACGAGCAAAATATATCCTTTGTGTTTACCATTCTGTTTCCTCTTGCAATATGTAAAACTCCAACACACTTCACTTCACCAGAGTAAATCTTCATGCAGGTCCGTATTCATGCTTTCATCTTTCCCCTGCTGATGCTGCAGCCGTTCCTCTGCACAGCTTCATGTCTAAATTAAAACAAGTTTGGGAATTCAAAGTGTCTCATTAAGAGGCAGATAAAAAAAAAAACCACAAAAGAGGGGCTTGAATGTCAGGAAACTGCGTTCATACGGCCTGGTAATGAAATGCAGAATGAGTTTTCAAATGTTTTATTATGTGCTGCTTTAATGGGCAAAAAGCATTAATATTACAATCAGGAAAAATGTATGTCAGTTACACGTGTATTTTACTTGTTACTGTTCAAATCACACTGTAAATTCCGCTAATTTGTATATACTGAGTCTGACTGTGCAGTTCAGGCTTTGATGTTCGGAGAAAGGTCCAATTAAAAACATCTAAATCTTTTAGCACTTATAATTGTTGCAGAAGCTTCTGACAATTTTCAATGAGACATCATTGGCTCATTTGACCAGGTCATTTACCAGTCAAGTGTTGAATGGCAGCCCTCACCATTGGTGTGTCAGTGTCGTAAAAATGTACAAATTAAGTATATTTATTAGCATTTATTGTTTCCGATACTGTATTAGGTGAGATATTTTAATTTAATAACTCTTAGAGTTATTGAGTCATAACTTTGTCAATGAATCCACATTGTCCATTCCTGGTGCAGGCAAAGCTTCCTGACATCAGGTGTATGTTACCATGTTTGCAGTCCTTACACGGTGCCTCTCTACAGCCTTCTCTATGCTGTCAGTCTCTCCCACTCTCCCGCAGTGTGTTGTTTAAGGTCGATTCTTTCCCTTGTTCATTTTGGCCTGGCAGATATACGAAGCTCCAGCAGAGAACATGGACGTCACATTGCTGCTGTGTCTCGCTGCTGCCTTTGCTAACGTGCTGTTGCTGCTTTGTCAATCTTACATTTTTCAGTGTTTCTTTTCTTCCCTCTGTGCCTGAGCTCCAGAGGAAACTGATTCAAATCATGTTCCCCGACTGACCCTTCGTCAGGAGCAGGAGCTGCGCTGAGTCAGGGTAGGAGGTGGATGGAGGATAGAGGGAGAGGAGATGAGTGTGGGAAGTGAAGGAGAAGAGGATTTTCTGAGGTAGAAACAGATGGATTATCTTTGTAATTGAAGCTCTTATCATATGTCAGTTCAGAGCTGAAGATCAGAGTTGAACCAAAAACAACAAATAGTGGAGATCCCTGCTCCTTTAAAATCCCATATACACATTAATAAAGGTTTGTCTCATAGATTTTAAGTTGATAGACTTGTACTTAAGATTATCATAATGCAACTTCAAACCTCAGATGAGGAACTTTTGTCATCAGGAGGGCCACAAAAATAGCATCATGACAACTGAGACATTAAAACCACAAGAAAACATGAGTATTATAATTCATATTTCCAGAAATTGTAAAAAAGTCTATCAAATCAACAGGCATGCAATTGATGTTTTACAACTTTAAATGAATCTGTAATTCCAAAGAATATCTGGATATCTATTTTAGTTGAGTTTGAGAGGATTTTTCTCTCCCAGCTGAATGTACTTGATTTGAAGGTAGTTCGAATAAATAATAGCAGTAGAAAATAGTAGAGGTCTCGGTAGCCTCAGTTCAAACAGGAGTGTCGAACATATCGCAAAAAACAATCAAGAATACCAAAAAAAAGTCACTGTGGGGAAAAAATAAATAAATCTTATGGCAATAAAAATAATTCAAGTCCATTAAAATGTTTCATTCAAATTGCATCAGACATTGTTTTGTTCTTTAACAAAGGGCGAAACTTTGAAATTATTGTTCCATCATTTTCCTTGACCCAACTAAGATCCAACATACTTAAAAAAACACAATCGGTTCCCTTTGGATCAAACAAGTAACAACATTACATGAACATGTGTGAATAAGTAGAGTCAGTCTTATTTCAGTCAAAGAATGAAGCTTTGGCCTTGTATACGCAAAGTGAAAACTGAAAACATTTGTTGTGTTTTCGGAGTTTGTTTAAACGACAACTGTTTGGAGGAACTAAAAATGCAGCTTTTTGAAAACGTTCCTCCTCCAATGCAGGTTGTCTGAAACTGCTACTGTGCGCACACACA
The DNA here is from genome assembly GCF_963422515.1 of Blennius ocellaris. Lineage (NCBI taxonomy): Eukaryota > Metazoa > Chordata > Actinopteri > Blenniiformes > Blenniidae > Blennius > Blennius ocellaris. The sequence goes on from NC_137664.1 coordinate 13,442,749, forward strand.
ATAGCTCCCACTAGTGACCCTACATAACTTGTTTTCAGCATTTCTGCAATTTCTGTGGAGACGGACATCCTTTTCAAAACGTTGCCATGTAAACGTTGTTCTTTTCTGAAACGCAAAACCAACGAGTTTTCAGTCGAAATGTTGTCGTACAAAAAGGTCTTCATCTACCCTCCAAGAAACAATAACGAAAATACAGCCAGCCCCTCGCCTGTCATTGACTTGGAATAAGTTGTGCAAAATAACATGCACGTCTACTAAATCTCAAGATATCCTGTTCCCAGCTCGCATGTGAGCTGTCAGACTATCATTTTGCATGATTGATGACATCTTGTAACGGCTTCTGTGAAGGCATCCTCCTCCTTTTGACAAAGAAAAGACAATCCTGTAATGTGATTCTTCACAAGACTCTTTTTTTCCCCCCATCTTTGTTTAAAAACACTAGCAGCTCTGGGGAGAGACTTAATTGTGAGCGTCTTATCAAAATATCAATAACTATTGTTTGGCCTGTACATTTATCATTCAATTGACCAAAAATAAAAAAGACTTGTCAAAATTGAGAATCAACTTCCTAAAAATCCAACTCCTTTCTCATTTCTCTCCTACTTTTATCAAACAGATTCCCTTTCGGTATGGTTTATATGTTTGTATAAATAACAAAGCCAAGCGAACAATTTATTTGAAAAACTGTAAAACCTTACGTGCGCCTTTTTACAGCCAGTATCTTGCCTTTGTTGGTTTAAAGAGCAGTTGTTAAAAGTTAGATGTTTTGCATGGATTAATATAGACAAAAACGTGTTGACAGCCCAAATTCATGTCGTGTGGAAAAGGAAACACATTTTAACTGTGGAAAAAGCTGCAAAATGGTCTGGGTAACATTAAAACCTCAGTGTGGCAAGAAACTCTCCCTTTTTAATGGATTGAGCTCTCGGTGTTTGTGTTAAAACACACTGTGGGAGTAGCGGATACTGTTCATACGTTGCCTGGTTATCCTGCCTCATTCTGAACCACCATACATTTACATTTAAGAAGGTCAGGTAGAAAGAAAAGAGAAATGGAAATGGGAAACAGTGGCTGCTGTGTATCTCTTGTTTTTATTTTCCTCTATCTTTTTTTTTTTTGGGGGGGGGGGCAATTTTATTCATTCGGTTCAAGCGTGACTCACATTTACACTCTCCCTCTTTCTCTCTGGTGGTGTGTGAAATCGTAGTCAGTGGTTTGGTTTGATGTTTACAAGGTTGTACAACAGAAAGCTCCCCTGAGCACCAGTAGATCTTAACACTTAAGACGGCCGTCTCATCAGAGGTCTCCTTTAGTTTCCCTCGCGGTCTTTACGACCTCTTCCCTTCTTCTATTTTACACTCGTCTCCTCTTGCCTTTGGTTTCTCAGGTGCATCTTTGCTCGGAGTGGAGCAAAGTCTGTTTAAAGTTTTGACTTTATTCTGTCCTTTCACTCGTGCTTTTCCCAACACATACATGCTGATAGTCACCGTACAGTCACCTTTACAAACAGTAGGCAGCCTTGACAGTTAGATTGATGACAGACTCTGGGATTGTTGACAGTCTGACCTTGTTTCGTTGCCACAAACACTACAGAATGAAGTATGCGCACGACCAAACTGTAATGAACAGTACTGCGCAAGTCTAGTTTGCAAAAGTTAAGGGAAAAAAAAAAAAACTTAACTGAGTTTTTGTCTTCCACGCTTTTAGTTTCCTACCTTGTTAAATGAAGGTCACCGTTTCGTGCATGGACTGACATCTGACATTTGTGGGCTGCAGAATTGTTGAGCACAAAAACCATTTCTGCTTTTCTGCAGCTAATATTTCATTTCAAGAACAGTTTATAAATTGTGGTTAATACCTTTCTTGTTCAATAATTCAAGGATTCTCTATTGTCATTTTCACAGTTCTGTACAAATTCTGTACCCAAGGCTGGGTTGACGCCAAAACAGAATTAAAGAACGAAATCGAAAAGTGATATAAAACGGCAACTGAGAACAATATTTATAGTGTTTACATCAGTAAACAGATAAATAGGTGTGTGATGTCAGTGGACGAAATAAAATGTCTCGAGTTGCGGTGAGTGATGGCTGCAGAGCGACCGGGCACCACCAGAGTTCAACAGACTAAAGGACGTCCGGGGTGCAAAGAGTGAGTGTGCTGGGTGTGTACAGTCCTTCAAGATGCAGAGTGCCATCTTCCTGCATCTGCTGGTGTAAATGTCTCTGTCGAAGGGCAGACTGCTTCCCACAATCCCCTCGGTAGCCTTCACCACCTTCTCCAGAGTCTTCCTCTCTCCGGCAGAGCAGCTGCCATGCCATAGTTAATGACTGGTGAACAGCTTTCAGGAACCAACAAGTGAACATTATGGCAACATTCATTTGCCACAGTAACCCTGACAGAGCAGTGTTGGAAGGTAGGAAACATAAATGTGACGGATGTGACGCTGTGAGGGAGATACAGTGTGAAAACGGGGAAAAAAAACAAATGCAACTTAGTGGACAGAGTACTTCTTGGATGGGTCGCCAATGCACATGCTCACATTCACGCCCCATCAGGTAATTAAGAGTGAACATGTACCTGAAATTACATGTCTTTGAATTGAATGGGATACATTTGTATGGTTAGAAAAACCCCATGAGCACGCGAAGAAAGTATGCAAACTCTGCACAGAAAGAGAAAGTTTGCTAAAACACAGACATGGTCATAATGTTATGGACATGTTTGTTAACTCTACATTCATGTTGAACATAAATATTTTTCAAAGATTTTTGAACATTACAACGCAGATCTGCTTTTACTATTGCATGCAGAGATTTCTCTTGAAAAGAGCCTTCTGTGCCAACTTAGAAGTGGAGTTGGTTCTTACTTTTGTATATCCATTGAGCTGATATGAATCAACAAAGGTTATTTGGTGGCCTGATAACATTCAAAGCGTGTGTCTCTCAAAAAGAGCTGCAGGGCACTGGAACCACTGAGACACTCACTGTATACAGATAAAGAGAAATTTTGATACAAATCTGCACCTGCTTGTGTGCCGAGCAGCTGCCAGGCAGTGAGCTTAATCATGTTATATACGTCCGTCCCCCCCCCCAAAAAAAGAAAAATGGACAAGGTGGTTAAATGTGAGCACAGGGTTTTCAAACATGCATTTGCACAGAATGGAGACATCCCCGATTTGCCTCCCTATATACTGTATTGAATAATGTAACACAGGAACCTGCAGAGCCAGATCTTTACTTGACTCAGTTGTTTTTCAGTTCTGCGCTCCTGCTTATGGAGAAGAAATGGTAAAAAAAAAAAAAAAAACATACACTTATGCCACACACTGCTGTGCAATAGAACTACAAAATCATACCAAACAGATTGTCTGGGTGAGAAAAAAAAGCTCACAAAAATGACACCATGCTGGGCAGCATTGTTTTCTTTTTTTTAATGAATTCATGTTTCTCATTTAAGATACAAGACTGTGGCAATTTAGATACTCCTCTGTGTTGTTGCTTCCTCGTGTATATTGGTTAATAATGCATGATTAAAGAGGACTAGAGGTTCAGCCATCTGCATCAGCCCCGTTGCGCTGCAGTTAATCACAGATTCAGAGAGAATGAACTCAAACGGGTGGCTGCAATAATTTCCTCATATACAACATTTTCTCTCGCCGCATGACAGCAAGATGTTTGCTGTCCCCACAGGATATCTCCTTTTTGGAATCTGTTATGAGCAAATGTGGCCTTCGGAGACATTTACTTTACTACATATCTTGATGTGTTACTTTATATATTTGCTAATTAACAAATAGAGGATGACACAGCCTGCTTATTTGTTGAAAACACCTCGTTTCTGTCCACTGTACAAGCACAAGTTGCCAGTATTGTAGAACTCAAGTGTATACATGTGAACTATTTTGCAATAGTTTCTCATAAATCTCATTAAAATTGCCCGATGTGGGAATTATTTTTCCAACTCATTTCACTCTTCCTATTACTTTCCTCTTCGGTAGTTGCATAAATGCTGTTATGTGTTTACAGCCCAAAACATATTGAATTCCCTAAGTGAGAAATAAGCTATATACTCTTTTGCCTCTTGCTTCTGTAACACGAAATGCAGCTCAGTGCCTGATAACCAGTGACTGCTGAACTCAAGAAATGACTTATATGAGCACATTAAAAAGTTTTGGTACAAAAGAGTCCCTGGCGTCGGTAAAATGGAAACATAGTTTGGCAGTAAGACCACAATGAACGTACCCCAGTTTAAATACGAGCTCAGAGATCCTTTAAGTGCAGCTTGTACCTTCTTTCTGTGCGCGACTTGATTTTTTCGCTGGCTTCCAACCCCAAACCAAAGACATCAGTTGGGTAAATAGCTGAGGCGGAATTCTCAACCGTGTGCGGGCGCTGTCAGGTCTGTCTTGATTTTTGTGAAATGTCAGCTCTCCTTCATCTCCATCCTTTAATGAGACTAACTTGAATAAAGTGGGTATTTAAATTGGATGGATGGATTGATGGGTGGATGTGTTGTTTCTGCAGCCACTGCATGGGTAGGTGTTTTGTGAATTTGGAGGCAGGACCAATGTTCGTGAGACATGGTTGAAGGTGTTCTGTGAAGGCTGAAACTCTTCGCACACAGCTGAAGGCCTGCACACAGAAGATCGCACAGTTTTTTCCTTCACATGCATGCCACCTGTGCACTCCGTCCTTATTAGTCATAAGATACACTTATACGTTAAAGATAAGCTTCTGCAACAAACATTTGTCTTTTGAAATTGTTCCACTTGAGTGGCAGCACGATGCTGAAGTGAAGCCTTCTTCTTATTGAATGGCCGAGGTTGAAATCTTCGCAAGGTAGACCTTGAGGAAGGTGCTGAAACTGTATGTCCAAGGGTATTACAGTATAATGTGTCTGACCCTGTGCTCTGTTTTCGTAGCGCAATTCTGAGCAAATGATACAGCAAGCGACCAGCAACAGCTCAATATGTGCTTATGTCATTATTTTTTCCTCTGTACATCCACAACAATGGTTGACTGACATGGCCTATGGGCACTGAAAGGTGGGTTTGGCTACGTTTGAACTATAAAGTGCTTCTCTGGAACTTCCTGCTCAGCAATACCTGCCCTCTGCATATCAATCCCTTTTGACCCAGACCACACATATATACCACACGTCAGTCGCACCAGATGGAGGCTTTGACAGTGTCTGAATCAGCTGTTTCTGTTTACACTTCCACTCCTCTCACAATGCCAGTCGCCACTTTTCATTGTTGTTTTTAAGCCTATGATGTTGTGTTATTATGAGCACTTGTCAATGCAGCTTCATTCGCATGTTTCTTTCAACAAAGTGGGCCGACATTTAGCCACATGGAATGGAAGTCATCCAATATTATAAGTACAGACAGTTACCTCAATTTTATTAGATAATTAAATGAGGCTTGCCTCTTTTACATTAATCAGGCCATTAAAATACCAATCGCATACTCTTATATTTTAGTGTCTTGGTGTGTATGTACAAGGATATAATTTTATAGGCATGGAAGATGCAAAATCGTTGGGTTGTAGGCTAAAGGCAGTGTGCATCCTTGAGACGTCGCCTCTCCATTGCAGGGATGAACCGTCACACATGAGCCTCATCTGGCTCAGTGGGTTTTCTTCTAATCCAAAGATTTGCCATTCATGCTCCCGTCTCGCTCTGGCCATGTGTCAAATCAGAAAGGTTTCATGTTCAGACACATTTTGAAAGTGATACACATGGAAATACCATGCAGTAAACATTTAAGCTCCTATAAACTGTCATTCTTTGTCGTAGAGGCCCACTCATTACCTGATGTATGTTTTTCCAAAGACAAAAGTCCCTCTATGTGAACCAGATGATGGTATAATTAATGTGAAGGGATGTTGCATTCGAAAGAGTGAGCAGCACCAACAATCTGGAGTCTTCCATTGTGATTGATCTACACACAGATGTGCCGTGTGCATGTGGAGATCTGTGCTTTCCAGAAACGTTGCATCTCCACATAAAAAAATGGAGATCGGTGCACAAACATTTGTTGGCATTTTCACTTGACATCTTAAACGGGGTTTAAATGTCCTCAAGAATCAATGCATCTCTTATATTGCTTCCTGCTATTTGGGGTTGAGCCAATCCCAACTGGCTGAAGTGAGTGAAGGTCAGGTTGTGAGAGAACAATGTTTAAAATGTAGTCCTTAGCATGGACACAAATTAACAAAGGAGTGATATACTGTATGTGTTCCTCACAGTTGTGTGCAGGAACCCAGCATGAGACCTAGCATGATCTAGGTGAATGATTGCATGCAAAAATAGTTCAGGTAAAAGTCTATTTACGTGTTGCCCCAAGGGCAATTGAGAATCACTAGTCAACCTAATGACACCTTGTACGTATGCTTTTGGAGTGTGGGATGAAGCCGTAGTACCTCCGACAACATGCAAATCTCTCACTGAAAGGCTGCAAGCTCACAATCCTGCTACCAACTGTTACCACACAGGTTGATTTGTGCAAAAATGTATCTTTAATTTATATGTAATCAGCATATTTCTTGCCACACAGATGCACTTTCACCCACAGTCTGTAAGAGAACAAATTTTGTGGATATCGATTTTTATATATTTTCGAGTAAATTAATACAGAGAGCCTATGTTTTACCAAACTAAAGAGAGAAAAATCCATAAATAAACAGCAGTAATCGTGTCTGGGTTGCCACTTATACTTTCAAATTTCCTGTATTTGTTTTTCTGTCTCATATTTGGACTCCGTCTGTACGGCTAAGTGCATAATGGGGGGGCAAATATCAGAAATGACAGTTTTGTAACTGCTAAAAGTCAATTCTGTAGTTAATAGATTTTTCCCAGTGTTGTCAAGCGAAAACGACTTCCTTAATATCGATCGTCGTCACTCAGTTCTGATGAGTGGTGATCAAAAACCCCATTAAAAAAACAGACTGTCAGAGCAGCTATCAGATCGAGGGAGGGGAAGCGATCAGGGAGAGATGGAGGACAAAAGAGAGGCGGATAGAAACAAAAACAGTCAGAATCAATTAGAGGAATAAAGAGGGCAGATTCAGCTGTAATCTGGGCCAGTGATTATTCATATGAGGTGAAAATTAACCTTCAGGATTTGAATAGTTTTTCTAATCAAATTTCGGGAGGCTATTGGAGGGAAATATCTGCACTAATTAGGAACTTTTTCTACTGTTGCCCCCCTGCTGTGCGTGCTCACGCTGTCCTTCAAAATACAAAATTGAGCTTAATGCATTTTGACAAAATGTGACTTGCAGGAATGTGCTGCTCCAACTACACTGTAATTGATACTGGGATGAAACGGATGAACTCGCATCTGGACATTTCACAGCATGAACACCGCATAATCCAATCGATAGCACGGCTCCATGTGCATTTGTTTTGTCTCCATGATGCTCGATGACGACCTCCCCTACAGCAGGCGTTCGTCACAGATGTCAGAAAAGCAGAGTGGTAATTGCTAATATTAAAAACACATGCATCCCATTTAGATAAAGTGTTGTGCTGGGATCGTGGCAGTTCCCTGGCTTTTCACGGTTTACTGGAAAAAGGGGATGGAACTGAGCCAGTGCTAATGAACGACGCTTTGCCGGGTGCTTTTTCCCGCTGTGAGAGGCCAGAATGTGCAGTGGGAAAACGGCCAGTCAAGATAACAGACAGACCAGACAAGTTTCTTTCTCAAACTTCTAGTTTGGGTGAATAATGAAATCACATTATCAGTAAAGTCAAAAAAATTCATTTGTGAAGGGCAACGATGTGTTTATTAGCGAACATTCCTCTTGTCATGGAATTTGTAGAAGTGACACTGCAAAATAAATTGTGTGTTTGTTTGTTTCACCGACATCAGGATGGTTCTTGTTTATGGTAGCATTGTTGGTAAAAAAAAGAAATTTGTTTCAGTTTCCAACGTTAAAAGGCTTTTCTACAGCAGAGCTCAGCTGATGTTTCTATCCCTGCTTCCATACCGCTTTGCCCAACATAGTGTCCATCTTCTTGTGCATGTGTACAACTATTTACTATGACCGTGGTACATGCGCACTGTTTTCAAAAAGTTGTTGCCCCCCCCCACTTACACTGAGTTGGAGCATTACCAATACATCTACTAATGTCTCTCTGGACTGTACTTGCTTTTTATTTTAAGCATTGTATAAATATATCTGACTTGTAAAAGTCAAGTTGTCATTTACTTTTGTGTCTGAACATTCAAGGTTTTGGATGTTTCTTGGTGTCCTATTTAGCATACAATTATATAGTCTTGTGTGAAAGTGAAAACATCTTGAGAATATTTAGATTTTTGGACTTTTTTGAGCACTGTGCAGTAGGGGTTGACGCTAAGAAGATTTAGTTTCAACCGCTTGAGGTCTTTCTGTGTAGAGTTGGCATATTCTCCCTGTGTGCATTAATTTTCTCCAGATACTTTAGATTCGGCCACATTCCAGTTTAGGTTTATGGATAAAGGTGATTAGAAGTTGTCCATAATTGCAAGTGGGCTGTTGACCTGTGTGGGAGGTGCCCATCCTATGGCCCAGAGTTGATCCAAACTAAATGAAATGGTTAAAAAAAAAAAAAAGATGGATATATCACCCAGAATACCAGCAAATCTTAATCCGAGTTTTACATTTTTGATGGGAAAGGCCTTCTCCTCTGGAATGTTTCCCATGCAAATCAAAGTTGTGCAGCCTCTATCTTTTGGATGTTTGAGACCTCTCTACACATCAAACATTTTGCACTTGGGCTGAATTACAGGGGCGGTCAGTCGAGGGGGAAATTAGTGGTTCTTTAAAGATAAATTTCCTCACAGTGGAATAACTTGGTTTCAAATCATGTGGAGATCTTTATGAATCCCTTGATGGACTAATAGGCATCCTCAGCCTTTTTTCTGAAAGTCCCAGAGTGCTCGTTAGATCTGGGCATGATGACACGACACTCGTCACCCCCTTAAAAAGATTACAGTCATTTACACATGATCTGAGACCTTTAGGCTTTTCATCTGTGATTATGTGTAGTGAGTTATATGTACCTTTTTTACGCAACTGTTAAATACAATTATAGGAACAACCGCTCCATGTAAATTGTTTTATGACAGTGATTTACATTCACATACAGTAAATATGAAAATGCATCAAACACTTATCAGACGCTTTGAATATTTGGTTCCACATCCAATGTATTGACATCTGTTTCCCCTCCAGGATTGGCTGAGCAAGTTTGGCTACCTCCCGCCCCCCGACCCCGTCACGGGCCAGCTTCAGACCAAGGAGGCTCTGACCAAGGCCATCAAGGCCATGCAGAAGTTTGGCGGGCTGAAAGAGACCGGAGTCTTGGGTATGTGGCTGCCACAAAGTAAATTAATAAGAAAATGTAAAGCATGCATTGCAAAATAATGCAGTTCTACGTACAGAAAGCCTGGCGTTTGAAAGAGTTGAATCAACATGAGCCAAATACAACAAACCTTGAAAATGAGAAAATATTTATTTCAATCCTGCATGCTGTATCCGATTACATTGCACAGCTGTTGACGCAGCATGAAGCGCCTTGTAAACATAAATCAAACTGGCTGTCACACACGCGCACATGAACAAAGCTGAACGACAGCGTGCCAACTGTACGTGATTGATAATCCTGCGGCGTGAGAAAAAGAATACTGTATTGATTAGTGTGCATTCTACTTTTCTCTCTTACATGCTGTACTTGTAATTTCCTGCAGCACAGATCGGCATCCTCATACTCCACACACACACACACACGCGTACACACAGATCATGGTCCTCTTCAAACAGCATAATTTCTGTATCACATCCGGCACCAACCTACTTTCACATCTAGAATTTTAAAGGGTACAAAGCTTGATGCTGTGTCTGAACAGACAGTACAGTATACATGGAAGTCCAGTGGGGGGTTTATATGAGTATAATTGTGTGTATGTGTGTGAGAGTGTATGATTCATAGCCCAAATGGCTTTTCACAACCTATAGTGCACATATGCAAGGTAATGAAAATGGCAGCGTTGAGTTATACCTACTGAAGCTGCAGTCGTTCAAACAGATGTTGTAGAACGCTATAAATCGCGTCTTCTCTTGTCCGTCGCTCCCTTTGCATTGAACAAGCGATGCGTAATTAAGACGTGTAATTCTCCTCAGTTTAGATCACAGTTAATTCTTCCTTTTCAGACCAGGACACACTGGGCCTAATGAACACTCCCAGATGTTCACTACCAGATGTGTCCGAGGCGTCCGAAGTGACGACGGGGCGAAGGAAAAGAACCCTGAACGTGAACCCTCAGAACAAATGGAACAAGAGACATCTCTCCTGGAGGTAGGAAAAATGAAAATGATCCAACATCTCCCTGATGTTCCCTCTGCTGTAAGACTGACCGTTAAAGTTTCCGCCTCAATAAAACCGTAGCATCTACAGATGGAACCAGTTCTTATCTACACATGAACCTATGCGCGCTTTCCGAAGCGAGACGTGTCTCACTGTTACTTGGCAACTATATAATAACCTATTAGGCTATTGGTAGTTTTTCCCCTGTATATGCTCATGTTCACCATTACAATTAATAGCATCTATGTGAAGGCAGCAAGAAATAATTGCTGTAACAGACACAAACCTGAAACAAATGTGGATACTGCAAGTCAGCGAAACTGCTTGCAGTCTTGATATAGTTTTATACTCAGGGAAATGTCTGGGCCACATTTCCTCGATGTTTTCCAGGATTTAATAGCTAATGCTTTAACACTAAGTACTTAAAATACTTTTTGGACATCTAGATTATTACACAAGACTGCAAACAATTAAAGCAAAGAGGATAAGTGTTCTACTATTAGAGTCAATGTATCCAATTATGTATTGTTAATCCACGTTGGGTTTTTTCTTAATCTGTGCATCCCTAGATATATTACAATAGATTACCACTTCTCAAAGCTGGCCTCCAGCAATTAATAAAAATTGCTCAAAATGTTTCACGTATTAATTCTTTGTTTTGATAATGCCACTTGGTAATAACTCTCATACTTTTGAAAACTCTTGCTTATTTCATTTTAAATTGCAACATGCATAGTTGAGTACGAGCATTGTGCCTTTGAAAGTATTTGTAAACTGTTTCAAATTCAAACTATTGCTGTTAATGCCAAACAGCTTAGCTTGTTACGGAGTCTTGATTAGTGGATTGGACCGGTCAGTTCTGACATATTGGAAATTCAACAAACAGGAGCCTCAGTAGCGTGTGGAAGAGCCATGCATAACCACAGCAACCTGGCATATACTCCTCATGCTGCTCCCCAGCCTGGCAGCACAGTACTGTGGGACGTCGCCTTTCATATTCAGCAATTCAACATGATTGTGTCGTTCATGAGCATCGCAAAGCAAGCTCAAACACAAGTGTTCAGTGGGGCTGAAATTAGTGCTGCAAGATTAATCTAATAGCAATTGCAATCAAAATTTCGGTGTTTGCAATTTCTCTGCAATTATAAAACCATATAACAGACTGCGATTTGCAATTTCATGTAAATAAATGTTATTGTGTGTCTGTGAAGGTGATGACCTTTCCTGTGAGTTGCTTGTGGAAATTACGCCCACAATTTACGTATGGTCACTACCCGGCGTGCAGCAGTGATCAGCATCAGTTTTAAAGACGAGGATGAACGTGAACAAGAACAGGCCGAGTTGGTGGTGGGAGAAAAAAAACTGGCGATACTTTGGATTCAGGTGCAGTGACGATAAACAGAAAGGCACGCTGTGTGAAATTCACAACGCGAAAGCAGTAATGTTAAAGAGAAAAAGACTATGCAGAGATTTGCAAGAGTCAGGTCAAATAACAAGACCTCAAAGAGACAAAGGGAAATCACAGACTCCATAAAAAAACTATTTGTAAGCTTTATATATATCGACATCATGTCCAGTTCCAAAGTGGCAATGCCACAGAATGAATTCCCCTTTGTCAGGCAGACTAGTTCAGCAATATTTATACATACAAGCAATAAGCTCTGCATCAGAATGAGCGGGAATGTCATATCAGCCCGCTGTAGTCTGAAATCAGGCAAGGTGGATGTGTTGGTTTTTTTTTCATCAAACAATCTCTGACGGGCTCTGGTAGATGGAACCTTTTAGAAAGATGACTTGAATATACAAATTGATAATTAAAAGGGGGTACAGTTATTCTTTTTTATTGATTTAGGTGTGATTGACTGAACTTCTCAAAATTATCAATTTTATTCTATATTTATTTAAGTTCAAGAGTTGTACTTGGAAACATTTCACCCCGTTTTTGAAGTGAACCACTGATTTTATGTCACAGCCTCCTAAATGTCCTTCTCAGAGCAATCTGAATGTTAATGCATTTTTTTTTTTTTTAATGATCGTTGCATTTACTGTCCAGAGAATGGCCTCCAGGAAGCTTTGAAGCTTGAACCCTTCACACTGTGTCCTTTATATGGACAAACGGAAGCAGTTCATACGTTTTTTTTTATAACATAGAATATTTGTTCAAAAGTATGGTTATTGTGCAAATTGTGCAGCGATTGTTCAAATTATGACGGCAGTCTGGACATTGGTACAAGAAACAGAAAACAAGAATCAACAGCAACTGTGCAAAAAAACAGTTTGGCAATGGAAAGCAAGATTTTAGTTTTCATTTATTCAGCTGTTACTCCTCCCACAAATGCATGTTCTTTATAAATGTGGTTCCTTTTAAAAGAGAAAGCAGGATTACCATTTGATGCCAAGAAATAAATCACAAAACACATTTTTTTCTCACTTTTGTTTTGTATATAGAGAAATTACATCATTCTGTATTCCCAATGTGAAGATATTTGTACAACATTAACATCCTCAGCACGCACTGTCCCTCACAAACACTGAAGTCGGTGATGTGTTTCTTAAAGATCGACATCTTCGTCACAAAGTCTTTTTTGCAGTTTGCACAGCACACAATGAAATAATGTGGGCGTGTTATGAGCAGCTGGACCATCTGTCTGCGATACATCTTGGCGTTAAACACCAGAGGAGGAGGCAGCGAAACATATGGCTGGCCTGCGCTGATTCACACACGCTATCAAGGGGCTTTCAGCAGGGAGACGATCTGAGGTGGAGTGTCGGCCAGGTTGTGTGATGTGTGTGAACCCGCGCTGTAAAAATCAAGTAGCTGATTCAAGCTATAAACATTCGAAGCCAGTCTGAGTGAGAGAAGATCACAAATAGTTTGTCCATATATTTCCTTGAGCAGGAAATTATGTATTGATTGAAGTCTGATTATGTCTTTACATTAGTTTTTAAAATAGTTAAATCAAAACCAGCAGACATTTAAAGTAACTTTAGTTGCCACAGATTAAATGACTGAAACCAAGTATCTTTTCCTAAAAATTGCCTCTTCTTGGATCACCTTTTTCTCACATATTTTACCAGGATAAGCCCATCTCATTAGAGGAAAGAGCTCAACTTCGTGTGTAATATTTCAAGTATCCCTCGCTCTACAGTACAATTGATTGAGGGAATTGAGCTGAGCGAGATTAAACTTGTGGCTTTGTGTACCCGGTTGTTCTCAAATCCCATGATTAACAGTTTGATCCCTGGCTCCCTCTGTCCATGAGTTGAATTGTCGTCAGACATACATAACTCTGAACCCCAAAGATCCACCTGATAAATGAGTGGGCATCTCGCATATGTGTGTGAATGGGTGAATTTAGATAACAAGTGTAAAGCCTTTTTATGGTGCTAAAAAGTGAGAAAAAATATGCACTGTGTAATTGAGGTCCATTTCCCAAGTCCATTAAACCACAAATGCAGTTCTACAGTTCAGGCAGCTAAAATCCGCAGCCTACGCATTGATACAGCAAAGGGTCAGACTAACACAAGGTCATAAACACATCTTAAAAAACATTTTAATAACATCTGTACACACAGTAATACTCATATATAAATACACCCACGCCCTCCATTTCCACGTGATCGGATTTCTCTCCTGCTCATGGCGAGAAATCTTTGTGAAGAGTTCAACACATTTTTTTCTTCAATTGCTCTCCTTGTGCAGTAATGACTTGTGATTTATCTGAGATTTGGGGAGTGGTGTTGCTGCAGATGATAGGAGTAAGAGAACATGTCTGATAGCACCGCTCAACCATCAATGCATCCGTCCTCATCTGTATCACAACTTAAGGTCGTGTGGGCTGGGGCAAATCTCAGCTGTGTGTGGGTGAAGGCCAGTTACACCCTGGACAGGCTACCAGTCCATCACAACAACATTAAAAACGGTGAGGGAGAGATATTCACCTTTATAAATTTTTTTGGACGGGACTACCATGAGAAAACCCACACACCCGAACACACACAAAAAAAAAACATTTGATTTTCATGTTGACGATATATTTAACTGAGAACCGCCGAGAGTAAATTGTTGCCTTATATTTCAAGCAAACATCAAGTCACTGGTCTGCATGGTGGAATAGTGGATTGCACTCCCACCTCACAATGAGGTTTGTGTTTTCAATGTCTTACAGTCAGGGGCATGACCTACGGTAGTTAAATGTGTGAAAACTGTATATGTGAAATGCATTCTACAAGCAAAACCGCCACTGGCTTCAGTTTAAGTTGAGGGCATAGCAGATGTGTTATTGCTGTTTTTTGCACACATATGTAAAAAAAATAAAAAATAGAGTAGAGTAAAGCTTGTGTAACTTGATGTGTGAAAGAGACAAAAAAGACCTGCAGCAGGATGTTCCTGTGTAAAACACTATTGTTTCACACTTTCTCCAAGCTGGGTCAGGATGCCATCTCAGTTTAGCTGGGTGTTGCTTTGCCACAAGCTGCAGTGTGTAACTGACAGCTGGAAACAGGCAGGTACGCTGTGAAAATCTTGCCAATGCCTTCAGAATATGTGATGCTGAGACCTTATTTATGACGAAAGTAAGTTTAGTTTGCGGGAGTATTCTTGTGGCTTCGGTTTGAGAGAGATGTATGAGGACTTTCTCATCACACAGCTTTTTTGCTGATGGGACTATGCAGTGATATCAATGAGCTTTTGCCAATTTTCAACAGGAAAATGAATCTCATCCTACTTTTTGCAAACAAAAATGAGTCATCTCAACCTGATTGTAAAATTAAATTAACTCCAGTTTGTATTTAAGCATGAGCCCATGAGTGCAGCAGAATTAAAGTGCGCTGCGGTATTTTGTGTTCTCTGGGGGAATACTGGCTCAAGCAGCCCTTATGTACTCAAGCAAAAAGCCATACATATTTTCTTTTTTGGACCAGCCTGCCGCTAAGGACAGCGGAGCACAGAGGCCAGATGGGCTAAAGCAAAACCTGCAAGGAATGATGAAGCGGGGAGGCTAATAGATCTAAGGTAGGACAGAGGGAAAGCGAGATGCGGAGGGAAAGCAGGACATCAGGGCACTGGAGGATTGAAAAAACAGGTCGATAAGCACGAACTTGGAGCTGATGGGAAGGCTGGAGGAACAAGAGGGAGTGAGGGGGTTGTGGCAGTTGAGAAGAAGCACAGAAAACAAAGTTTGTACTTGAAAAAAGGGGAGAAGCTCATGAAGCAAGACAAGTAACGATCATTTAATGTGCTATATGAATATCAACACATGTTCAGAAATGTAATATAAGCATGCATTGGCATCTTGTTTTCAAATTGTATCAGTGCAATTATATGTATTTAGTCTTTTTGTGATCAGTCCCATACAGATGGCATAAAACGTACCACATCCAGTACCTACTTGGCTTAGATGGTTGTTCCCAATGGCATTTTTTTTTTTTTACCATTTTTAAAAATGATTTCTAACAGTAAACTTGCAATGACATGGTGTTTTCTTTGCTTATATTTTGAAATTAACTGAAATAATAAATGTCTCATTTACTTGTTGCCATGCCAACATTAACCATATTTTGTATCTTGGGTGAAAATATTACTTTGCTCTCGATATAAATATTCTTCCCATGAGAATTCCCTGGACTTTGTCCTTCTCTCATGCTTCTCTGCATTGCTCCTGTACTCTCCCACATGGAAAGAACCTATATGAGGATATATGCACATATATGAAACCTATATGCAGCATATATGCACATATATGACAATATATGCTGCATATATGCACATATATGCTGCATATATCCACATATATGACAATATATATGCTGCATATGTGCACATATATGCACATATATGCTGCATATATGCACATATATGCTGCATATATGCACATATATGACAATATATATGCTGCATATATGGAAAGTCCCACATGGACAGAACCTATATAAACATATATGTTTTAATATAGGTTTTGATATAGGTTTTGAATATATGTGACATATATAAAATTTGCCATTTTCCTATATTTTATGCACATATATGGACCTATATGCACAGATAGGTACATATTTATATATATATATATATATATATATGTACATAACATACGGCAGATTCTCTGACTTTGACAAACCGGAACATTGTGTGACATTTATTGCCAACCCCTTCCTGGATGTACACATCAATGAGCTGTCAGGACACTATTTTGTGTTGGAGATGGAGGTCATAAATCTCCGGCTAAAATCCCAGCAGCATTCACAGCATTTCTGGAGTTTGGTTGAGCCCGACAATTACAAAAATCTTCACCAGGCTGCACTGAAAATGGAAGCTTTATTTGGGTCAACGTATTTGTGTGAATCAGCCTTTTCAGACATGAGCGTAAAAATGACAAAGTTCAGAAGCAGACTGACAGATGAACTTTAAATGACTGCATCAAAGTCAACCTCAGCAGATACACTCCTGCTTCCAGCTCTCTGGTTGAATCCGTGCAGTGCCAGTCTTCTCACTGACTCAAACTATGCAACAAATGGATGTGACCATATGATGGTGAATGTGTGTTCAGGAGGTTGCACTATTATAAATGTTCATATATGATCATCGTTACAAATTCTGCATGCTGCTGTGATTATATAAGTGACCTGTTTTACAATTTTATAACTGTTGAATGTCTAAAATGTTGTTAGAACCGTGTGCATATGCAAGTGATTTTGGTTTAAGTTTTTCAACTTTTAAAGTTCCCATTTCACGATTTTGAAGCATTAAAAATGCATTTATAGGTGTACGTTTTAAGTATTCATTAGTTGGTTCACAAAATGCACATGCTGGTGATCGTTGTATGGACATTGTGTTTTCTGTGTCAATATTTTTGAATGCGTATCCAAAATAACTACATTTACCTGTTCTATATACCTGAATAAATCGTACAAAACACCAGTAGCTCTCCGGCACATTCATTGTTCAAAAGTAGCTCAGAGACAATAAAAGGTTGGAGACCCCTACCCGATACATCGTATTTCAGATTTTATGTAATGGGGCAGCAGAATAACTTCCCTCCTTTCTGTGCACTGCCTCAGAGTTACATTGGTGTTCCACAGTCCCTGCATTCAGTTTGTTCAACTATCCTGAATTTCAAAGCTCTTCGTGTACATAATGTGTTGCAGCCCACATGAGTATTTAATAAGATGAATCATCTTTTTTTTTTTTTTTTTTTGCGATACGACATGAATCTCTCTGATAATAACAGCCTGACCTGTGGCTGAGTGAGTGTATGAAGATATATTAATGAAGTTTGACATATCAATTTGTGTGAGCAACATTCAGACAGGCTGTGGTCTGGCTGGATGTGTGTTATTGTGGACCTGTGGCTGGTTTGATTATTCTACACATCAGAAATGCGAATTTGAATTCCCATAATTTTCTTTCAGGAACATTTAGGAGACCCTGTGAAATGGCAGTTAAGACTGTCAAGCCCCATTTTTTTGTGTGTGTGTAACAGCACAGCGAAGCCGGTGTTTCAGTTTTTTGATGACATTTTTCATCTCGCCCCCGAAATATATTGACATTTCAACTGCAAGGAGTTTGGTAAGAGTCAAACTGGGAACTTGTGCTATAACAAAGATATTATTCATGAGGGGATCATGCTGGTGGAAGTCATCCCGTCTTCAATATCTTAACGTTCCTCTTGGCTGCTTTTACAGCTGATTATTACTCAACACTGGCATTTGACACAAATCTCAGGAAATCATCCACCCCAGCATCCCGGGATAGAGGTCTGGCTTATGAGCCCGGATCAGCTGAGTCATATAAGCTCCTCAGCACCCACTGGGTGCAGCAAAGGAAACTGCTCAGACTGCAAGAGAGACGATATATGAAGGATGAATCATTTGTCACCAGGGTCAGGATGGCTATGGTGTTTTGATGATAAATTAACTGGAGACTTTGCCCCTATAGCTTTGCCTTGTAGAGAAAATTCCATCTCGATATGCTCTCAATCCCCCCCCCCTCCCTTTTTTTATTTTATTTTCTCCAGCCAGACCTGTTTGGGGGTCACATTATGCTTGCTTGAGGGAGGGTGAGCCTCTCATAAGGTCTCAGCTGACCTGGGAAAATCAGGTGGCAGCGATCCAACATCCCACTGCAGTCAACATCTGCTTCAGGGGACCAGCATGCACACCTCTGAGAAGGCCTGCTGTTTTATGACTGGAACATTTGGGCTTTTTCTCACCACATATCCTCTCTGCTACTCTCCATTCTGACTACTGCCATCCAACCACTGCCAATCACACTCCTCACACTGCCTCCAGCTTGGCCCCACTCTACCCTGCACCATAAGGCAGCATCTCTTTTCACTTCACTTGGAGCCACCTCTCAGCTTGCAGCTCTCACATTTGAGTAACAGCGGAAAGCAGCCAAGATTTACAGAAAATTAAGATATACTGTGTCTTTTGTAAATTTCTCCATCCCGAAGCTCTTGCCAAGGGTAAGAATGTGACTTGATTCAGCTTTTATTATAAGTGTGTGGATTCCTCACTAGTTTCAGATTCCTTTACATGTTGAAGGACTGTCATGTTATGCGGTTTATCAAAAAAACAACATTGTAAAAACAGGTTAATGTTTTATATCGTCACTGGTATTTTTTTTCAAAGGCATCATGCGTAAGTTTAAATTCATTGGATATTCACCAGCGGGCCCAGTCAATTTACAGTAATAAATACTACTTCCATACAATAATTAAATTCGTCGTTGTTTATAGTGTCAGTTACAAGTGCTGGCACCTGCTGTTTTTCTTGTCAAAATGAGGGCAGACTAAACATCCGGGTGAGTCATTACAATATCTTTTGATTCACAGTGGCATTTATGACATTATCTCCCCAGGTTCTGTTGATTATCTCACTTAACTTAATTTTAATATGCTGTTGAGCTGATTTCCTAATATAGTTTCTGATCTGATGTAATGCTTGAGATGATTAGAAATGTTGTGTATATATATATATATATATATATATATATATATATATATATATATATAATCATTCCAGTTTCACAATGTGTTTTTTGTCTTTCAGGATCATTTAAATGTATTCTGCTTTTTTGTTTTATATCTGATGTTTATGGCTTGGTGATTCTGATCACTTTAAAAAGCCATAATATCACAATGTTACAATATTTCATAGCATCACTCCAAAGAGGATTTGTATCACAAGAGAGTCAAACTTCTGAAAAATATATTGCAATTAGATACTTGGCCTCCATGCGGCTTGGCCTGGATGCGATCAGCCTGTGGCCCTGCTGATGTGTTATAAAGCTCAGGTTGCTTTGAAAGCAGCCTTCAGCTCATCTGTATTATGGCTCCGTCATTTTTCATCTTCCCCCTTGACAGCAGACCGTAGATCTCTGTGAGGTTCAGGTCAGGCCAGTTGGCCAGCCAATCAAGCTCAGTTGTACCACGGTCAGCAAAGCCGTTCTAAGTTGTTTTGGCACAGTGGACAGATGTCAGCAGATATAACCACAAGCTTCTCCAAATTCTCCCTTTGGACCGGATGAAAGCGAGTGGGCTAACAACAGCAGATCACACGGCACTTGAACTTTTGAGCATCAGTAAAAAAAAAATAAAAATAAAAAAATGTACTCGAAAATGCTCATTTCCAAATGAATTGCTCTTTCGTGGAGATGAGGAGATGTCATCACATTCCATCTCCAGGACTTGTGTGTGGTTTCTCTCGGTGCTCAGTCCACTTCTTTTGAAGCCCCCTCTTCTAATTCAAGCACTGCTTCACATGTTTCTCATCCTTGCTGTTTTCGCTCCTTTTCCAGCTACACTCTGTCCTTCCAGTCAACTTTCCACGAATCTGCTTTGATCCAGCACACGTTTAAAAGCCAGCCCTTTCAGCAACAATTATTTATGGCTTCCCCTGTTTCTACAGGCTGTCAGTGTCTTTACAGCAACTCTCCAGTCAACAGTCTTGCCCATGATTGTTAAATGACCCTCACTGCCTTATAAACGTGAATATAATAGTTTTAACATGCTATATTAAATGGAGGCAGCTGGACAGCTTAAGGCAGGGGGCAGTGACAGGAAAAGATTGTGGGTCAGGGGGAATGGCTTATCATAGTTTTGGTTTAAGATGTGAAAAGAAATCTTGATGAAAATAAATGAGTGCCTGGCTTAAGATGAAAGTAGTTTTTACTTTCTGAAATTACACTTACTGATTATAACAAGTATTGCACATTTTCTCATTTGCTGATAATAAGAGTGAATAACTCTAATCGCAAAGATTTACTGTGCCCGCTTGAATATTTTGTCATTGCTTGTTCCCTCCTTTATTGACGGCTCACTTTTGTTAAAAAAAAAAAAAAAAAAAAAGAGTTAAAAATACTTATGTAATACTGGTCTCAAATAATGTGCCTTTTTTTGGCGTTTGTTTTAAGCAGTACATAGTGAATTATAAGCAAACTTATGATTTTTCCTCAGATCACTATTGCTTAAAAGAGACTGTAATGACAACATCCTTGTAGTTCCTCATTCTAATTTTATTCATTCATTTGGATTAAGGCCCTGGAAAGATCTGGTTTCGCATCCATTTGAAAGGAAGTCTCCCATTTACCAGATGTCATATAAAACTGATGTGGTAAGAAAAGCCCAACTGCCCATAGCATTTAGACGACGTAGAACATTTCTGCCATTATCTACTACTTTAATTGATATTTTCCCCCTTCCTGACAGTTGTATCAAATGCCTGATTTGTTGAAAAAATGTATGTCATTGTATTCGACATGCATTTTCATGCATTTCAATGAATATGTGCCTGGATGGCTGTTTGCCCTGTAGGTGTACTTTGTGTGTGAGTAATATCACATTAGTAGCAAAGAGCATTGGAAAACGTTACCATATTATTGATTTAAGGTTTTAATAAAGTGACTTCTTTAAACACCTCAGAAGAGTGCAAATTCCCACTCTCGTCTCAGGGAATTAGAAGCAGTCTTTGGCAGATCTGTCTTTTTTTTCACAAGGAACATGCACTGCTCTGAAAGAATTCAAGCGGTTGGCAAAGATATTTTCATGCGGAAGAAGTCATCTCCAACTTGTGTGATTTCTAAAGCCAAAAAGAACATTTCAAAAATGCTCCCTGTGTGTTTCTGTACACCTTTGATTCTCTACTGAAGTGAAAACAATTAAAGGCTGTGTAAAGCAGTTAAAAAAAAGAAAAAAGAATCCATGTTCTGAATCTGTCCCGTCACAGAAAATTGTGTTATTTTCCACCCAGCCAAAGTTGTCGGATCAATACAAATTGACAAGTATATAGAAATAAATCTAACATTCTCTGCTGATTCTTCGCTTTGAGATGGCAAGAACATGTTTGCTAAATTGAAGTTGAAGGTAAAAACCACTGTGTTCAATTGACCAGCTGCTGAGGGCAAGTTATGAGTTCTCTAAGTTCAATTCAATCTGTATGCACAGTAATCTGTGAAGGTATTGTTGACAATAGTGCTCCAAGCCTTATTAAAACAACCGTGGTGACACTCACACTCACTCATGGGTTTATTATTCATTCATTATTTTATAGTTTAATTCTCCATTTCACTTACAAATTCAGTAAAAGAGGCATTTTGTTTCAAGAGTTTCACCTTATACCTGTTTATTTGCATTATAGAAAAAAACCCTGGTGTCATTTCATGTCACCTTTTCCAGGAAAATTGTAACATTTAAATCGCAATCGTGTGACTTTAATTGTCAGACTTTGATTCAGATCCATCCAAAAATATGTATAATTAAAAGAAACTGCACTCTTTATCATTGTAACATCAGAATTCAGCACTGCATGCATCAACCTCTTTATGCATTTTCTAAAATGTAAAAATAGAATCTGCTTTCCACTAAGAAATAAAAAAAATCATATAAAAATCAAAACTTGTTTTATCCATTTGCCTTTTTCTGTCTGAGCACTTGCACCTTGTTTTTGCTGTTGTCGATGAAGGGAGAGTGCTCTGCTGTTGCCTCGAAAACAGGCTCATCATCCTGAAGCTGTATTTTTGTCGTGTTTTTTTTAAATTTGTGACCGGTTTTAGAAAAGCACTGGTTTTGTGACTGCTGCTGCTTTCTGAGATAACTGACCATACTGTGTGGGATAGGAATCGCCATCTCTTTAACGAGGAGAATGGAGAAAATGATGATTAAATCGACACCAGGTTGTACTAACACAATAGTTCGCAGATTCCCAAGGAGGTAAAACAAGAAATTCTACCAGAACATCTCCATTCTCTATCAGCTTTGTTTGTTTATTTCCAGAAGGCATTGGTGGTCATAGATATAGATGTAGACGTAGATAACTTACAGAGTAACTTTTTACTTTTTAAGTACATCAGATTCAGTCAAGAGTGACCTTATGCAATCAAACTCCCTTTTATACCCAAGTTTTTAAACAATTTGTCACAGTATGGTCATAAACTTCTTAAAATGCAAAAATTGCAAGGTCTGCGGGAGCCTTTACTGTGACGTGATCAGTAAACATGCAACTGTCACAATGAGCTCTAAATCAACTGTTAACAGAAATGCGAGAACAAACGCACACTCGAGGTACAAAGCATGAGATGTAGTGAGATGAACTGGCGCTAATGACACAACGAACACTCGCATGCACACACAGGGCGTGAGGAGACAATGACGCATAGCTGACAGCAATCAATGGTAACCACAGTGAGACCCATGAAGAGACCAGATCTATAATTTTAAAAAGACAATAGTAGATGTCATTAAAATTGCAAAACACAGATGAACAGTAGCTCAAGTTAGTCATTTCTTCACTGCAGCAATAGATGTACACGCTCATAACAAACCCATTTTTAAAATGTCCTAATTCTAATTGTTAAAAAGTGCTTTTCCCACGATACATTAAAAAAAACTAATTTACATTCCACAGGCATTATTACATGAATTCAAATCTAATGTGTATATAATTGCATGACTGACTGTGTAATCATCCCTCATACTCGCTAATTTTCCTGTCATTATTTCAATTACTTCAAGTGTTGATAAATTCATCCCACTGCATTCGCCATGAAGTGATTTAAATGAGTTGTCAGTGTTACAGTAAGAATGTCTGAGTGGCTATTTGCATCCCATCCTCCTGTTCTTAGAGCTTTTGCTTCTGCAACGAGTTGTTGGTTTTTTTGGGGTTGGGTTTTTTTGTTAACTTCTCCAAGTAAGATTAGATTATGTTATGGTGGGCAAAAATGCATCGCAAAACTTTTCTGTCCTCCTATTGATTTAAAGTCTAATAGATTTGGCCTGTAACCAAAGCCTGTGTTTGTACTCATTTAATAGCTTCCCTTTACTTACAGCTTGGCAAACTGAAGATTTCCTATGTAGACAGGAGAGAATTAGGAGGAATCTCCAGAAACAAGCCTGTCCTGATTTTAGAGAATTAGAGTCGTTACTAATTGATGGGTTGGGAGTGCAATGCTGCTGCTGCTGCTGCATTTGGCTGCGTTCCTGCTTCGTTTGTTGTCCAGTAGTGTTGAAATGAAGGGACGAGTTCAGGTCCCATCATCAACTAAGCTAACAATCCTGTTGAGTTGCAACATCATGACCCAGTCAGCCCTACGGCTATTTTTGAACTTTTGGGTTACCCTGGAATTTTAGATTAATATTGCTATGCAAACAAACAGTTATCTTGTATTTTTCTTTTCTTAATTCTAGCTTCTTTGATTTTAAGTGCAAAAGGGTGCTTTGTCTAGTTGTTAATAGGTGAGCCCACACTGGACGGCATAGGCCTCATTTACACCAACATTTGAAGTGAAAACATCATTTTTGTGTTTTCATTTCAGAATGGTTTTGCATTTACACTGCAACAGTTTGAAATTGATGTCTGCTTCCATGAAATGACTCGTAGTAGTTGCTGTTGTCTGGTTTTGTAAAGAACCCACACACACACACAGATGCATGCAGAGAAGAAAACACTATAAACATAAACAATGGAGAGTACACAGAGATCCGTATGAGCAGACGACAAAGTTGGATTTCTGTTATATTGACTCTCAGCTATAATGCTACTAAGTCCCAGGAGAATATCAACTGGGAGTCATGACTCTCTGGAGGCCGCCATTGTTGTTATTGTCCATCTATTGTTCATCAGCGTGTGTGCAGTAGCAGTGTTTCAGCAAAGTGTTGTTTTTTCCAGTTTCCATGGAGACTGAGTCAAAGTGATTTCAGAAAGATGCGTTTTCAGTGGTTCCAAGTACCGTTGTCATGGAAACGGACCCCCAAAATGCAATGAAAGTTTTCCATTTTCACTTGAAAACGCTCTTGCCCCATAGAGTAACAATCACTACACACACACCTACAAGAGGCACTGACTAACATAACACATTTTGTATTAGAGGAGGAAGCTGAATCACCCTGGTAAAACCCATCCACATGACTTCAGCTTCACTTGCCACGTCAGTGAAAACAATTACAAAGAATTAGAAAGTGCTGCCTTCAGTTTCTTGTCGTACAGCAAAACTACAGAAACAATCCCTTTTGTACAACCAAAACCATATTTAATCATCTAATTTGGAACTAATGTTTGAATAAGTGTGTGAACTGATATGAAATCATCAGGACTCCAGTGACACTCATATATTTCATCTTTTTGCTTATTCTCATCTCTGCTTCATGAACCCTCAGGCTCTCACAATGGACCTTTATCTTCCTTCCTTGTGCTCATTCCTCCTCTTCTGACCTCTCTTTGAAAGCGAAAGAAGCACAACCTGTCCGGGAGTGCCTGCTCAGTGGCATCAAGCTGCTCTTTGATGTAAGCAGTTCTTTATGTAGGTATTATGTTTGATTGATGTGGAAGCTCCCGACGGTTCGCTCATATTTATTTGTGAGTCAATGATGCACACTCAGGATCTCTGTTGCTGCTCAACAGCCCTTCAACCGCTGAGCCGCTGATGACTCCCGCTTTACGCTGCAGCCAGAAATCTCTTGCATCTGCACTTTTTTTGTTCTCTAAACTCTGCTGGCTCATGTGCTTATCACTCTCTAACTGCTCGTGAGTCACGGTTGTAAAATTTCGGGGGAAATAGACATTTACACCATAAGCGCCCCCCCCCCTCCAAGTTTATCCGGAGAAAGCCGACCTGAGAAAAACATCCCCTGGTGCAGCTTGTAATTCCTATGGTGGCCTTAAAAAAAAAAAACAACAACTGTGTGAGTATAATTGTGGTGACAGCAGCTCTGGGAACTACAAGTAAAATTCCAGAAACATTTCAGACTCTTTGAATGTCGTGATGTGTAAATCAATTTAACCTCACAATTAATTGAATAAGATGGAATTTTTTAAACAAAAGGATGTCGAAAATGAAAATGGAATCGTGAATCAAAAAAAACGATGCTTTACATCTTATTGTGAAGGCCAATGTTTGATATCCCTATGCCTGTAGCCATAGAACTTGGATTGTTTAATTCTAAATCCGAGGTGGTTTACAATATTTAGAAAAAAAAATCAGAAGCGGAGAAATAGAGGTTTACATGCATGCACTGTTCATCGCAGTGTCCCTCACGACTTTGGCAGTATGAGCATTTAAAGAAAGGTGAGATTCAATAGCCAGTCACACAATTTGTAACCGGTAACATTGAAAAGGGGAGAGAATTACTCATTCATTGCACATTGATCAGTCTATAAACCATAAAATCGAAATAATTAGCCTTAGATGGCTACAAGATCAGTTACAGATTGAAGTCTGAGTTGATTTTTCTGAGGCCTTCACTGGGGATTTCTTTACATGCAGTAGAGGCTGAATTAAAAACACCTTTGAGTAAAAAACAAAAGAAGACGATATAATATGAAAATATAATATAATATGAAAATCCCAAAAAGGAAACTCCAAACCATTGAAGCTAGTTGTTGCGGTTGTCAGTTGCTTGGAAATATTCAAGGCCTTTTTCTCCTCTTCAGTTTTCATAAAGTGGCGCCTCCACTGAGTGACAGCTCTGCACTGCATGCAGGTCAGTTTAGTATAGAGGTGTGTGGTAATATGAGCACAAAGAGGTTTGGGATCATCCTGCTTCAATAACTAAGGCCTTCCTTCCCTGAAATAGATGTTGTCTGGACTGCAGGATATGTCGCACCAAAGCTCATAAATATTTTTCCGCCTTTAAAGATTCCCTCACAGCTGTCACCTCTAACATGCGCTCTATTACACTCCTGTATAATCTCTGAGGATGTTTTTTTGTTGATGTGCAGCAACACGTTGAATAATCCCTTTCTCTTAAAGGAGGACACAGCGTCTAGTTTTTGGTAATACTTTGACCACGTTACACTTCACAGAAACGGCTTCTGTAAAGAATAGTTGCACAGCAAATTTCCCTTCTGAAAGTACACGGTGTATTCCCCTACATTGTAGTGTCTTTATAATGCATTGTTGCCTGAGGCATCAGAATATCGCAGCCATTCAGTGTTGGTTTTCTGGTCTTCTTCTCTGCAAAATATTTTATTCATTGTATATACCATACAAGATGAATCTTTCTTTTCAGTTTTATACTAACATTTAAAAATAATTACACTATTTGCTATAATATTATATGATTTTATGTATATTATATTCATCTTTAGCCAACTTGAATTAAAATGATTTTTTTCCTCTTTGTCGTACATCCAATCATTCAATCTTCAATAATCTGTATGTCAATACTTTTGTTTTAACATTCCATCTTTTTTTAAGTATGTGTCAAATTACAGCTGTAACAATGCATTATGTATTGCATCCATCCATGTTATATGGTGCATTATCTCTCCAATCCCAGCTAGCAATGAGTGAATGCAGGTCGCCAGTCCATTACAGTCTCACACACTCGCATTCACACATTGAACAGTTTCAAGTACCGGTAACTAATTTAGATCTAAAGTGTGTTTTTGGTACAGTGGGAAGAAAAAAGAATATCCAGAGAAATTCCACACATAGAATAGAATATATGTTGATTAATCACAGGAAATTGGTTCAATATATTGGTAGAACATGGAAATTCCACACAGAAATCTTGTACAGCCATTTATACAGCATAAACTAGTTATCAAACACCCAGACATGGTGTTCAGGCTCTGGCCTTGACTCTCCTCTCCTGGTCACATTAAGCTCAGCACAGCAGGACAAGAGGAGAGAGCAGACTGTTCACACGTGTATGTGAAAATTAAAGAGGGGTTTAATGAGCAGAGGTGAATGTTAGCGTGCCTCTCAGATTATATTTGCAGCATGCAACAATAATGTATGCAGACCTCCAGCAGCTTCGAATAATAGTTCACTCTGTTGGGAGCATGTGATCACCGAGGCCTTTCCGGCCACTGTTTCTGGAATTTTGTATAAAGACAGGAAACGGAAAGAACATGGCTGCACTGACTTTTCCTAACCGAGGCTTCAAGCCTCTCTGGGTCTGTCATATTTCATCTTGTTCGGACAGAAACACAATAAAGTGTGAAAACAACAAATCGGGATTTTACAAGAAACTGTGTGCCGGCAGAATTTTCTTGGCCAGACGCATCGATTCCATGGAGTCTTATCATTACCTTGAGTTTGTCAGACGACCCAGTGAGACGCAGCCACCAAGAGAGCAAAGAAGCGCAGTCCCCCAAAATGTCAAACTATTAACGGCTGTGATGGAAAAGTTGGATTGGACAGATGCTCCAGCAAGAGGAGTGTCACAGCAGACTTGAGTTGATTGAGTGAGCCTAAAACTTTACTTCATGAGACTGTGAAAGCCTCAAGTGCATTTATAAAGTTGAAATGCATACTAATATATATAATATATATAATACTCTTTATTGGAAGGGTTTAAAGGAGACAAAGAATTAAGATAAAATAAACATTAAGAAAATATGACATTTTGTCTCACGTTTCTTTGCACATGTATGCCTCTTTTTCTTTAGGTTCATTATTTATACATTCATGTATCCATCTTTGGTGGGTCGAGTTCGCTTCAGTCATCAATTAACATCACAATCATGCCTTTGGATTGTGGAAGGAAGGGAAAAAAATATCCATACAGGCACAGGAAGAATATGCTAATGTAACAGAAAGAGGCCTCAGCCTGAAATAAACCCAGGCCCTCTTGCTGTGTGGCAGCAGTGCTGATCACTGTGAAAATTGTGTCCTTTTACCTTGCCTTGTACAATGGCTCAGGAGGGTTACTCTCTTGCAAAAGCCACGTTACTACACAAAAGCTGTTGATTTATACAACGGCGATAAATTGTCCCCATGTACTTGCCAGAAATAGCTAATAGTAGCTTTGTTTGGTGGACGGATGACTCGTCCACACAACTGCAACCCCGGACAACTCGTCCACGACTGTTTTTTTCAGCATTATTGATTTGAAGGATTGGATTTCAAAGTATAGTTGCCACATTTGGAAGGATTATTAAGTATATTTAGCAGGAAAACATAAGAAATTAAATATATTGACACAAAAACATAAGCAGCTGATTTTGCTATGGGCGAAGTGGGCACCTGCCCAGAGAGCAAGCTCAACAAGGGTGCACCGTGCACAGGCTCAGATACGGTCTTCAGAAATATGTTTTCAGTTTTCAGAAATGTATTTCTGAGAACAAATAGTCTGTGTAGTTGAGAAGTTAAAAGCCACTTAGTCGCTGACTGCTTTGAGTGACACGTTCAGGTGCATCACGTAAGCCCTTCTTCCGACATGTTGAAGAGCTGCTCATACAGTAGCGACGTTACAAGCTAAGCGTGGTTAAAATATGACCGATAGTCATTAGCGAGCTGGAACGTGCATGCGCAGTGTGATATTTCCACTGTAGAATAGTGTGAAAATCAAAAGCCTCACAGGGTGGGGAATACAGAATTAGATCGTCACTTCAAATGCCATTTTTTTTCTGTGTTTTATGGAGGGCTCGTTTGTATTCCTGCAAACCGACCTCATCATTAAACAGTTTAGTTAATGAATTATATTGTTTCATTTCTCCAATAGTGATTACATCCTGGAATGAGTTCTAGTATCACTAGAGCTCCACAATATATCACTGAATCATTATTTTCCTGATATCAACATGCACAATACCTACATTAGACATGTATTGTGTAAATGTTGTTTCTATGCTCGATGCAGTCATTGTCAACCAATTCAAAATGAAAGAATTTTAAATATGTAACAAAAGTACAACGGATCAAAATCAACTCCCAAAAAATGTTAATCCTGAAGACGTCAACATCACCGTACTTTAGTGTATTAAGCAAATTAATTCACAATATTGCATATTTACCAAACATCATGCAGCCCGAATTCTCAAAGATCACACAACCACACGGTGCAGCCCACCTCGAGCTCACCCAGTTCATACTGTACACCATAGTGTCACCACGGATGTGTGTGTGTGTGTGTTCAAATGAGTGTGTGGTTGTTATAGGTAAATATGATAATCCGAAGAGCATTGAGACAACTCAAGCATCTCTTTTAAAACATACCTGCTTTTGCATATAGCAATTATGCATTGCTGATGTTTCTTTCCCTTAGTGGAAACTATTTTCTTCTGGGTTTTTTTTCCCCATCAGACATTACTTCTTTCAGTTGATTCATTACAGCAGTAATATGTATAGATAAATGCTATAAATGACTGAAGCCATTCATCTGCCATTCAGTGTTTTTTTTTTTTTAATCCAGTCTCTAAGGAAAATTTCTTGCTATGTGGTTGCTAAATGCTGCAAACTTCATCCGTACAACCTTTTGTATCCGTGATAATGTAGTGTCGGGTATGCAGTAAACAATGTTTAGAGTGGAAAATGATGTCTCGTTACTTCGATAAAAAAATCAGTTTGACAATATATTTTTTTAAAGTTTCCCCTATAATTTTATTGTGGCCTTATTTGTTGAACAATGTATTCACTGCAGTGTGTATATTAATGTCTGTGGACAAAAAAAAAAAAAGATTTATTACTGTCATAAAAGTTTGACAGGAGAACAAGACAATTAATAAAACCACCTACTGTTGTGGACTTAATGAGGACAAGCTGCTTAATAAACATCACATCTAACCACACTTGGGTGCTTGATTAAAGTGTAATCAATAAGGTTGTTAAAATCAAGGAGTAAGATTGACACTCTGACAAGCTCCATGTCGCGATCTGTAAAGATAATCAAATTTAAAGTAGGCTCCGCAGGGGAAATGACACCTGCTTCATTTTTCATGCGCTTATAGTCTCCCTAAGTAAACACAAGCTGTTCCCAGAGACTCCTCGGTTCATCTCAGATGCAGGACAGGGAAGCGCTGACCTTGGCGGACTTACCTGCAATTACATACCGGCACACACAAGTCGATGCACACGCCATTGAGATGCACATACATGCTGACAAAGCCACGCACTCCGCCTCTCCCATCTTTCACTCTCTCATAAACATGTTCGAACACACACACAGACACAATCACCTCGTCTGTCTGAATTAAGACTAATAAGTGGGCTTCTTGTCTCTGGACGTTGAGGGTTTTTGCCGTGACCTTGGCTAACTGCAGTTAGCAGTGAGGAATAGATAGACAGTATGAATAAATGAACCACAGAGCAAGAGAAGGAAAAAACAAAGTCAACTGTACTGTACGCCCAGAGTTCCCCCCACAGAATGGATGATCTGATTAGATTTGGAAGTGACTGGCTGCATACATTTGCATACTAATAATGAAAAGCCCATTTTCAAGCTACTACTTCCTTATTGCTCTAAGCCAACATCACTAACACCGTCCATGTGTTGTGTGGCAACATGTTGATTTAGACGCATTTGCTAATTAATACATTAATTAGCTGCACTAATGAACTCATTCGAGCGGCTGAATGTGTTAGAGAGATTGTGGTAACAGCGGAACAACAACAGGCTGCTCCGGTCTTCTCTGCAGCGAGGAGCCAGAGCAAATATCACTTAAGGCACACTCAAACTCTGGATGTCAGCAAGCTGCTGCGACCTTGAGAGGGTTTCACTGTGAAGATGGATGCTGGAGCTTAAAGTTTCCTTTTTATAATGAAAGGATGGAAATCCTGTATTACATATAGATGGAGCAAATTGTTTTTGTTTCCATAGGAAATCTCTTTCAATCTTTCATCAAGCAGTGCAGCTGCAGTCCTGACGCCAAGATTGAGAATTACGTGGTGCCGTTTGAGTTTGCAAATGACACTATTACTCCAGTGAGTGAAGCAGGCTTTGCTTATTTACACATCTAGTAATTACCTTTTAAAGTACAATAAGACCAAGGTATTTTTAAAGACCTTGGCAAATGTAAGTCAGCTATTCACTCATCTACTGAGTTTGTTTACTAGGTTTATTGTAAATTACCAGCTAGTTAAAAATAAATGGTATTATTTAGTGTGCCTTCAGAGTTTTGGACTGCAGTACGTTGTGACAGGGTGAATAAGAACATCTGGTGCAAAAATCTGCACCGAGACCAGCTCTTGAGGCTCGGAGCAGCTCCACCTACACTCTGGTGCAAGAAAAAATAGTGCAAAAGCAACTGCCTCATGCACTAAAAGGCTCAAGAAGTTCAATAAGCATTCTCTTCAGTGATATCTCGCTTCTGTTAAACATGGCGAAGAAGAATACCGACAACCACAGCCAAACCAGGATCCAATGCTTTATTGAGGTTTCCTCCAATAACTTCATCATGACACAATCAGCGCCACCTCACAGGAACGGTGATAGAAACGCTGTGTTCAGTCAATGATCCCTAATAGAAAGAGGTTTTAATCACCATGTGATTGAAGCCATAACAGACACGGGAATTTAATGCAACGGAAAGTGATGGTGCACAAAAGAAACTTGTGGTTTGACCAGCAGCGCTTGTGAGGACGCTATAAACATGACACTCGCCATGTCGTCTTTGTCAGCAGTCATGTGAGCATGATGCCTTATCAGTTAGTGTTGCTTTAGAACCGAAGCAGCAAAATTAGACATAAATATAGACAAACAAAATGAATTTAGGATTCACCTAGATCTGCACTAATAGGAAATATCAGAAGATCCACAATGGATCAAACCATGAGGCCCCTTCTGTGGTTTATTTATCATCATCTGCTTCAATTTATCACATTGGCATTCAAATGTTGTATGCCTTTACTCTAAAGATGGGTTTTCTTTCAGATTTAGTCGACATATCCTCTCAAATATGATCCAGTTTAATTTCTTCCATCAGTGTCACAGTATTTCTGATGGGAGTTTACCTGGCTGCGTAAATATGTTGGGCCTGATATAATATAATTGGCCTTTTGTTTAGAAAAATGCATTATTCGCACAATATATCTTATGAAATGATGACAAGCTGAGGGGCGTCACAGTGGTATTGTTCTTTCATGTTCTTGCATGGTTTTCACTGGGCACACCGCCCTCCTCCCACAGTCCAACCACATGTGTTTAAGGTTAAAAGGTGATTCTTAAAAATCCCCCCTGTGGAGTTGAGAAATGTAGCCATTACTATATACATTGTATCTGTATATCGCAATATTTTTATTTATTTTTTTGTAGTTGAGGACATCCATCCATCTTCTGCACAGCGTTTTGGAAGTCTTGGGCCTCTGAAGTGTATCTAACTGAAGGCAAGTGCAGGGCTCATACAAGGCAGGTTGACAGGGCAAACACAGACACACGCACTCAAACATGCAAACCATTAACAATCCCTTGCATGGTTTGGGTTTGTGGGAGGAAACCCAAGTTCCCACGGGGAGAACAAACCAGAATCACAGGACTTTCTCTATTTGGAGTACTTCCACTCAAGAAGGACAAGTTGTGGTTGAGGTTAATTATCATGGTATCCACATGATGACCACATAATACCAACTAGAAGTTTGCTATTTATTATTTCTCTATTGGAGCAAGTTCCACTAATGTAGCACCTTTGAGTCTTTTCTTTTTAGTTTTAGTTTTATTTTTTCAGATTTTTTTGCTTTAAAATAAGGATATTAAAGACCAATAATCATTCAGCAAATAGAGATTCATATCATGCATCACTACCAGTGAAATGCACTCACACACTAGAGTGAGAAAGTGATTTTCAGTGTAGCTTATATTTCTGCTCCAGACTTCCAGGGTCACCACACCATATTGTGTGATCCACATGTTTTACTTGACAAGCTTCTGGTTTTTAGCTCCCTATGCTTCGTTTTAGTGTTTCCCATTTTTTGCCCACCTTTTCAATTTTTCTGAATATCTGCTTAATCCCATTGAGTATTGCCCTGAAAGTAAGGATATTGAATAAAACAATCATGAATTAGATTTACATTTGCATAATGCATGACTTATGATATTTAAATACAGATATGAAGGTCACACAGATAAATGACAAAACTGCACAATTACAGCAGAATGTTAATCTAAAAGAGAATCAAACACCTTTTTTAATTGAAGGTGTCTCAAATCATTCAGTCAAAGTAAGCGAACAAAGTTAGGAGCGGATAAAAAAATAAGCCATGATAAGTGAGAACAAAACTGCAGCAGATAATAAACAAGGCCGAGCTCCCTTGCACATGTCTGGAGCAGTGATTTAAAGGATTAAAGAGATCTCGCTGGCGTGAGTTTCTCTGGCAGGTGTTCAGAAGTTTGACTTTGACTGTAAAGGTCCAGTGACCCTCGAGCTACGAGCTGAGTGGAACAGCTGCTTCTCCGGCTCATGTGGGAATGAAAGGACTGAAATGTTGCTTGTGGACAAAGCCGTTGTGCTTCAGAAGTTGGCAAGAAAATTACACTTTGACACCTTTTTGCTGTTAAACAACATCATCGGGTCATCAGGACAGGAAAGGCCCTGAGATGGTTGAACACGTCTCCTCCGATGTATTAAACTCTCTTCTCAACGTTGTTAAATACAGTCCTGCATTGATTTGTGTTTGTAGTGTTAGTGTTTATCGAAACAAATCTAAATGGACCAAGTGTCAAGAGACCGTTAACAGGCTATATTTTCCTCAAAAGTGGTGGCGCGAGGAATAGAGATATACAATCTAAAAACAAAACAATGTTCATTTCTATACAAAGTGAGCCAGAATCTCTTTTTGTTTTATCTATGCTGAGTCACAGTACGCTGGAGTCAAACTGAGCTGACACTGATAAAAATGCAGTGTGCAACCGTTAACAAGTCACCAGTCCATCACAGGGCAAACACACACACGCACAACGCAAGGTCCTCAAACCCAGAATCAAACTGGGATTTTGTTGCTGTGAGAGTCAACCACTACACTTGTCCTGTTTTTGTTCATATATCGTGTTTTCTTTTCATTAGAATTGAAATGATCACTTAAAAGAGTCCTGATCATGTTGATGCTCTGTGAAATATGTAGATACTCCTATATACACAAATCACATTTTACATTTTAAAATCCAGACAATTTGAGCTTCAGGTGTTACAATTAGAACCTTGTCAGAAGTGACGTGCTGCTAATATCCGCCATTTAGTCTATGCAGTTCTCTTTGCTATTGAAGCATTAAGTGTCATCATGCAGACATCAAAAGAGCTCTCTAAGGCTGTCAGAAGTAAGCTTGCAGCACTGTTTGAACCATGTTATACATTTGAAAAGATATCCAAATGCTTTAAAAAAAAGTGATGACAACCAGTGAGGATTTTCAAACATTTGCCAATTTGTCCAGGACTGTCCCCACTAGCAAATCCAATCTGAGATCATGATCTGAGATGTGGTTTAAAACACACCATTAACAAAATCTGTAAGTATGTAATAAGTGTTGTTGCCAAGTAAGAGTGCATGAAACTACAATCACGATTCTAACCTGTAAGAAGAAAGAAAAGCACCTTTTAAAAATAAGTTTTACAAGTTCCCATTACAATTTGGATTGTATATTTACTTTTGGCCATGATTGTAAAAAGCTCTCTCTCACTGTCTCTCTGTCTCTGTCTCTGTCTGTGTCTCTCTCTCTCAGGGTGAGGACCTTCCCCAAGGATTCGGCCTTGTTGGGCAGGGACACTGTTCGAGCCCTGATGTACTACGCCTTGAAGGTCTGGAGCGACATCGCACCGCTAAACTTCCACGAGGTGGCAGGCAGCGACGCGGACATCCAAATCGACTTCACAAAGGCCGACCACAATGACGGCTACCCCTTCGACGGGCCGGGAGGAACTGTGGCACATGCTTTTTTCCCCGGAGAGAGGTTCACAGCTGGCGATACACACTTTGATGACGACGAGGCCTGGACCTTCAGATCTCCAGGTGAGGAACATCACTTTTAAGTGTCGGGGCCTCTCACTCATGTATTACATAACTGAGAGAAAGAAATGTGTTGGGATCAAACGACTCGAGACAAAAGGACGGCAATGTATCAAATTCTGAATAACATCTCATTAAAGCTTTTATGAGAGACTCTCAAACTCCTGTAAAATAGAGAAGATTGAGAAAGTCTGCACTCAGAAACAGTTTTGAACTTCCAAACTTGCCACACGGTCTGCACTTCGATGACAAGCTGCACGCCTGTGTTTCAGACTGTATAATTAATATTTTTCTCGTTAGACCTGTGAATATGAAATCCAACGGTTTCAGTGACTAAAGCAGTGGTGATCGTTATCAGGAGCTTATGATGGGGGCATAAAAGGATTTCATTTCCTTTAACAAACAATATACTCCAACACACACTGATAGTCATGAAGTCTGGTTTCTTGCACACAACAAAAGAAGTTTTCAGATTCCTGATGACCTTTATTGATCCCACTTTATTAATCCTCTGGGTTTGTCTTTTTTAATGAAAAACCTGCAAGAATAAGTCACATATTTTAGTGATTAGAGTGTTTTACCAATTTCTGTGCATTGACGTCTGTTGTCTCTACTGGGATCTATTATTAAATGTCTGTCCTCAAAACCTGAGATGAACTGAGTATAAAATAGCTTCTCAATCAGACAGAGAGAAAGAGATTGTTTCTCTTGATTCTTGAGTCAGTCAAACTAGCAATAGATGTTTAGATGGTCACATAAGTCTTAATTTGTAGCTCTAATTCACTGTAAATCAGTAAATGGTCCTGCAAGCCCCTAAATTGTGCAGCTGTGTGCTCCATAAAATTCCAATGAGACTCCTTACCTAAATTTAGACAAATAAAGCCCTCAAAAGTAAAGAAGTTTCCTTTAATTTACTCCAATCAGAAAATGAAAGGAATATATCTCTGCTGGGCCTTGAAGCACAAACTATAGTGTGTGACGCAAACTAACAGCTGCACTGTGTGAATGATTGGCATGCTGATGAGATTTTCAGGGTTGAGGACACACTGTTTTGGGCAGAATCATCAGTCTTATCTTTAAAGAGACAGAGAGAGAGAGAGAGGAACAGGAGAGAGATAGTGGTGAAAACTCAATTTCATAATTACTGTCCCGAAGTGCTGTTTTGTGTTGAATGGAGTCTGTGCTCCTTTTCAGATGCAAACACCATACGTTACCAGTCACTCGTTAATAGAACATACTGAATTAAATAACTATTCAGTAAATCTAAGGCACAGATTGAACAACTAAATAGCTCAAATACAAACTATCACAGGTTTAATATAAAGCAACATGGTGTGTGTGGTTTCATTATAAAAACAAATGGCACCAACGTGTGGCCTGACATGCTAACTGCATAATTTTCACTGTTTTTCCCATTTTCACGGAAAGGGACATTATTTTCAAAATGTTCCTGTGTAAACACAAAACATTTCTGAAAACAAAGCACAAAAATAATGCTTTTTTTTACTTGAATCATCCTGTAAACAGAGTCTTAGTGAAATTAACAGAGGAAGTAGGAAACTGTGAGTGACTTTTGTGAAAGTTGGTGCGTGCCACTGATTGGCTTCTTGTCTTTAGAATGTTTTGGTAACTCATGAAGGGGAGGTGCTGGTATCCTGTCCAGAAAGTTTCCTGCCTGTCCCTACAGTCTGCCGGGATCAGCTCCAGAATATATATATGGATGGATGGATACATCAGAGGGGGAGTCTGCAGCCTCTATTAGAGTCAAATTTAGCGGCTTCCAAAAAGCTGGTGCACATCTAATAGGCGGACTGAGACCATTTGCAAAAAGCAGGTCTCAGTCCACTTTCAAATTGGTTCTGGAGAGCATTATTGAAGCTTGAATGCATCATGAACCAAAGAGCTGAGAACAGACCAAGCACAGAAGGGGACAGAAGTCAGAATCGCTGTCTCCATGCAGCCACTGACTTTGACTCTTTTCTACAATTTATAAGCTCTTATTGAATTCCTTTTTCATAAAAATACAGACACAATATTCCCTAAGTGCATTAAACCCAACACACAGCTTGGCTGGATATGTCATAAAAGCATCTAATGTGCTTTTTCTTTACATCTTTTGGTCCAATGTTAACATTGTTATCTTGAGTGCAAACTAAACTGAACACAAATATGACTTTTCCACCTCTATTTTGGTCTTCATGGGATGCTGTACCACCAGTGAGAACACAACATGGAATATATTTTACTCTCAGTACATAATTGGGCTGTCAGTTGATTTAATTCTTTCAGTTCATTAATTGCACAGTTTTGGTGTTTAAAATCCTGTCTCTTTCACTTCACAGTCCATTTTTTGCAAAAGAAATATTCCCTGTGTGTGTTTCAGTAAAGTGTATGGAAAGTTGATGTTTTAGTGAGGGAATCCAAAGATGGTCACATCCTGAATATGGACATTGTCTATGAACGTGTCTAATAATAGCATGGTCCGCAAGTTCATTTTCATTTGAGAAGAAAAGTGCAAAGAATAGTGATCTACCCAAATCCGTTAGCTGCTGATGAATGCATTGTGGGGAGAAAGTTATTCAAACTGAAATGACTTCTGTGACATTAAATACACTGAAAACTACTTATCATTCATCAAATGAATATACTGATACTAAAATACACCAATTCTACCATACCCATGTGAAACTGAGGCATCAGCCTGCATGTTGAAGTGGGCTGGAGTTTGTGAAGCTGTGGAAACAAATCTTCCCTTAAAATACATTTAGCATGTTCTTGTTTGTAATTATTTTCTTCCTTTGCCATCCATTAATACAGGCATTTTAAATTGTGCATTTTCTGTAACTGTAGTACTTTACAGAAATGTTTAATATTGAGGCAGAGGTCCCCCCCCCCCCCGACAAGGGAGCCAATAAAGTGCTGATAGCATCAGATGGTAAAGCTAAGATAATGCCAGGACCTCTGCTCATTTCTATTCTTTGTTTTTCAACAGTTGGCTCTTGGAGCCATATGTTGCTCGAGCTCATTCAGCTTCAATTAGACCACCTCAGTGGGCTGCGGGAGTGTCAGGATGTGACTCCATCAGAGGTACCAGCATTGTCTGCATCGATAGGGTTTAGAACAGTGAGTCAGTGGAGAGAGGAGGTGACAAAGGTGCAATTTAAATCCGTTTATCTTCACAACCTACGCAATTATCTCGCACAGACAATTGTGGGTGTGAAAGAGCATGTAAAAACAAATAATATCATCTTATTAAATAAATATACATCTCCACCTGCCAATTAATGGAGAACAGCAGGCGTATGGAGGATGGGCTTTGTGCTGAAAACACGACCTGTTACTGTGAACAGATGCTGGCTGCGAATCTTCTTACCTTGTTAGATGTTCCTGCTTTCAAGGCTACGTTCACACACACACACACACACACACACACACACACACACACACACACACACACACACACACACACACACACACACACACACACACACACACACACACACACACACACACACACACACACACACACACACACACACACTGCGATGAAGAATGAAATGTGCATTTAATAAAAAGACATTAGACTTTTGTCTTTTATAAAGGTACCTGCTTCTTCCATTGGGGGTGTACTCCTTGAAAAGGTGAAAACTTTCTTATGGCTTGACAATAGCAATCATCATATATCTCTGTCGTCTATGTTGTTGTGACTTTTTTAGAAGGTGAAGTGAAGATGTTATGTGTGTTATGCTCAAATAAGATGGCAATCCTTTTAATGTTTTTTTTGATGCCCTTGCAATCACTCATTCTCTTGCTCTTTAAGGCTGTCTATGCAAATGCCCATAGTAATTTGGGACTTTCGTCAAGGCCAAGGTGATTATAAGTAACAGAATTGATGTGTTTTTCTCTGTTGCACCTGGAAGAAAAATCTCCAGCTTACTGTAGCTTGAGAACAATGTCGTATTAAAGTGTTTCATGTGCTCATTTTACATGTTTAATAATAAAATTTTAGTTTAAGGAGCCTATGGTATACATGTTACTTACTTTTATTCCTGTTCTTGTCTGGAATACATTCTTATAGAAATCAATAAATTAAATTTTTGGTATATTCTATATGCTTAAGACAACTTCAGATGCAACCTTTGTTGTGCTTTGTTTTTTTAGCTTACCTTACGGTGGAAACATCACTTTTTTACTTTCCTTTCTTCGAGAACATATAAAGAGGTTACGCTGTCACAGTAATCTGCTTTTGGGTCTAATTTCCAACCAGGATGAAACAAAATGAGGGATTTTCCTTGGAGCAGTTAAACTGATTTCTGGAGCACAATCTATTATGTTACTAAAGTAACTTGATCCCTCTGCAACAGGTAATCTCAAGAGTAGCCAGAGGTCAGCATGGACTAAGGTGTGTTGCAGGAGGTGTAAAGTGGCAACAAATAGACAGTTTCAGCTGCCTGTACTAGTGAATAAATGCTGCGGCATTTCAAATAATGGACCAAGCTCTATGTTTAGCTTTCAGTCTGCCATGAGGCTGAGTGAATTTAAAGCATGTCTTTAGACTAGGAAAGGATGATAAAGTGTCCTCCCATGACAAAACGCTATGTTCCCGGCCACCTGGCAAAATTAAGTCTTATCTTCCCTTTTCTTTTAGCTATCTCGTTTCACTCCTGAATGAAAGATCGGTTTCATTAGCTGTTAAATGATCCACGAGGTTCACCTGTTGTTGCAAACTTTGTTTAGTGTTGTGATTTCCGTGGCTCCATGGAGAATAACTGCCCGAGGGAACTCGAAACAGAGATGATGGAAGTGGCGAGAGTGAAGCAAAACTGCAACGTTTCAAGTCATAAAACCAACAATAAGTTGACACTTGAAGGAGACTTACAGTCTTTCTTTTGCATTAATTTTGGAGTGGCAGGCAACAATTCATAAATCCTAGCCACTGCTCTTTTAATTTCTTTTTTTTATTGTTTTAATTGTCACCAATACACCACCGCCACAAGTCTCCACCTTGACGGCAATTCAATTCAATTTGAATTTATTCATATAGCACCAAATACAGCACAGTCCACAGCAGATAGAGTCCTCCACTGGCTCAGTGACTGATCAGACAGTAGATTTGATTGATCCTGCGCTTTGGCCAAATAAGGTGACCGACGCAGAGAGTGGACATTATACATGAGCAAAAGAATTACCAGAAGATGCAGAGGGCAGGAATTCACACATTATTTATCTGTTTTCACGTCACACAGTGGACAGGAAAGAATTGATCGGGACTGGATAAATTATAAATTATAACAGTTTAGAAAGGTCCTCATGCTGTAATGCTCTCCTCCTGTGAAGTAAAGGAAAACTCAAAATGAATGATTTATGAAGAAGTTCACATTTATTTTAATATCGGATATAAAAAAATGTCAAAGACAAAACAGAGCAATTCCATGTTATCCGATCTTTTATACATCTACATTCAAACTACAATAAAATATCCATAAACCATGTCCATGTGTGGCTCCTATTTATCACTGATCTCTTGAATGGGTTTGGGTTGTTTTTATGTCCATTATGTTGTCAAAACGGTAAATATAGTTAAAACAGCCGAGGACCATGGTTGCATTTTTCATTCTTGCTCATTATTTATTAATTGGTGCATCTGTATGTTGGTTGTGGCAAACTGAAAATGTTTTAATCAAATTTGGTCTGTTGGTGTTGATGTTCCCTCGTCTCATGTTTTGTGCAGTAGAATTCACCTCAATTGCTTCAAGGATTTATTTTTTTCTTTCCCAGAGCTGCCGACTTTGAATTCAGTAGATATTCAGAAAGGTAGCTAATGCAGACTTCCATTTTTCCCATTTCGAAAACAATAAAGCATAATAGGTCTTTGTATCCACGACAGCAGAGTAAAATCTTGGAGGAAAGAAGCCTCATCTGGTGCTTTTCACATCTCCTATCGCGATTCCTTAAAATTCTATATCACATGAATAAATTATACTAACCTGACTATGACTTTGGTCTCAGTGCAGTTCAGAAACCACTGATATTTCATCGTCAGGGCTTCATTTCTCCAGACCTCTCTGCCCTCTCAGGAAGCAAGTTTATTCCTCTTCATGGATGACATGGCCGGCTTTCAATTTCAACTGAAGAGTCTGACCCACACTGGAGCTCTGAAGACGATTCAAGTGTATTTTCACTCGAATGAAAAGTAAATCAACCAAATATGAGGGCCATTTGTGGTTTGTCATGGCAGAAGAGATGTTTAAGTGATTTCAGAAATAGAAAACCTAATCTGTATGCCTATTAATTTGTTGAACAACATTACTCAAAAATACCTTAAATAAACTGCACATTATTACCTTCATTAGTTGTGGAGATGCATTTTAACATTTAAAATACAAATGAACAAATTGTGAATCCCACCATCTTTGATACATCATATCATCACCCACCTGAGAATTCTATTAATTTCTCAGCATTTGGGGAAAGACCTAAGGTGGACACTCAAATATCCAGGCCCTCATGTGGCACTCAATTAAGAATAGCCATGGATCTCCGGTTTCCTACGGAGTCTCAAGATTCCATTTGTCCATATTAATGGTTGTGTGTGATTGTTGTCATGCAAAGAAGAAGCAGTAGTTGACTGTGATCCAACTATGTCACCATGTAATCCAGGCCAAAGCTGACTCGAAACAAAATCAAAAACTGTGCTTGTCAGTCAAAAATCAGCATCTCTGAATCTATGAGGCCGTGGTATTACCGATTCTTTTGCTCAGTTCACACAATATCAGTGCTACAAATGGATTTTGAATAACATCCATTGACATTTAGTGTCTTTTAAATCAGAAAGGCCTTGCAAACTTCAGTGAGAGGTTCATTGAAGACATGCTGCATCCATCACTTAAATATCAATTCACTTTAGAATTGCACAGATTTTGCATCAAACCAAAACATCCCCCACCAATTGGCTCATGAACTAGAACATTAGACTGCTTTTTATTGAATATCAAACACTGCATGGTGGTGTAGTGATTAACACATTTGGCTCATAGTGAGAAGGTTGTGGGTTCAAATTCATTTTCTGTGGAGTTTTCATGTTCTCTGCTGCACACATGTGTTTCTTCCATCCTCTTCTCCCACAGTCTGAAAACATGCATATGAGGCTTTTTGATGACCCTGAATTGCCTGTAGGTGTGATTGTGGCTGTGTGTGTGTGTTGCCTGTCTCTTGGTGTTGCCCTTTGATTGAGTGGGACGTATCCTGCCTTTGCCCCTAGTTACCTAAGTTTAGCACCCATGACCCAAAATGTTTTGAAATTGAGGTTGTATATGAATTAATTTGTCGTATTTAACCTGCATTAAACATTAAATAACATATTGTTCTGATAGAAATACTAAGTCCCAGGCATTGCAGGGTTTCAGTTCTGCGAGGATAAAAAAGAATAGCCCTCGGCTGGTTGTGTTCTCAATTCTTTCTGTCTTCTAGTAGTGCACTGTCCTCATTAAACTTTGAGCAAATGTTGCGCGCTGCTTGGTGAGTTATGTATTTCCAAGGTAGAGGAACCCATCAATGTGTCATGCGCATTAAGGTAATGATTTATATAACATAATAAGATATTATTATCCCCTGAAATCAGCTCCATTGGTTAAAAAATGTGCATATCAGTCATGATAGTAATTGTGTTTTGCTGCTCTGTTTATTACAAAATGTTCTTCTCTTTCTTTCTCACTTTCCCCTGGTGTGGTTGTCGAGCTCAGCTCAGTAAATCTTGTCCTTCCACCCGAGTCTCTCAGCCCGTCTTTTGTCCGCAGGCACCGGTATTTTCCTCTGTCAA
The DNA here is from genome assembly GCF_963422515.1 of Blennius ocellaris. Classification (NCBI taxonomy): domain Eukaryota; kingdom Metazoa; phylum Chordata; class Actinopteri; order Blenniiformes; family Blenniidae; genus Blennius; species Blennius ocellaris. Next base: position 13,486,071 of record NC_137664.1, read on the forward strand.
CCTCAGACGGACTGTAAATACCATGACATGGTACCTACTTTGTTCTGAGTCCCTGTTCTCTCCACTGATCCCTCTTTTTATCCACCTTTCCTCTCTCCACCTCGTGCTCTTTTAAGATTAGAGTTGACATTTGGCTCCTGGATTTCCCAGGTGTTGTAAGCGAAAGTGCAAGTGTCTCCATGTGTCCTTTTTGTATCTTGACAGAGTGTTGCGTCGAGATGCTCTCAGGCTGAGGCCAGCATAAGGTTAACAGAACGAGTAAGAGTTCCTCTGTTCTCGCCACCAAGGAGCTCTTCAGCTCGCTCAACTCCGCACGCTGGCACTAACATTGGAGCAAATCTAAATCTCAAAACCTCAGGTTTTTGTCTCGCTTAGCCGAGCCAGTCGAGGACTTTTTGGAAGCTTTGCCTTTTCTTTTGCGCCGAACATCCGGGGAAATGTGATTAAATAGCCTTGCAGCCACTTTAGGTGTCTTTCCACACTTAGGTTTTGATTGGCAGCCGTGGGGCTCAGGCAGTATTACCATAGTTATCTCGCCACAGCACATTCCTAACAGCACTCACAGCCACCAGAGCTGCTCGTCATGCCTCTTAACTCGCAACCTATAGAGTTTCCTCATAAAAGGGATAAACAGGCCAACAGCGGCCATCCTGGTTCTACCAAACTCTAAATGTTCAGCAACAAGTCAATATGATAGAAGCTGAACTTCAGTAATAGTATTTTGAATGTTTATAAAAGGTGATAATGCTGTCTCATGTTTTCAAAAAGAAATCCTTTGCCGTCTCCTCTAACTGCCTCACATGGAAACATGGCCGAGTGCAAGGAAAACGGTTCTGTATTTATGATCTTGAGTGTGCAGTTTTCTTGCTAAGTAATTTACTTCCCCAGTGGACGGCAGCAGTTGTCAAAAAAAGGGGGGGAATATGTTGTGCACAGAATTCTTGATCTGCTTCTCTGACTGGTCCAATTTCTCTTCTAAATAAATTAAAAGAGCACTTCTAAGAAGTCGAGAGAGTGTGCACTTCCTTTTGCACTCCACTTTTTACTTCAAATAAACATCATTGTAAATGCATATTCTAACTCGTCTCGTTCTGAGAGTTTTCCTTCCTTGATCTAGTGATCATGTAAAGGGATGGTTTTCCACTCTGCGTCTCCTCCAGAGTCTCATGGGATGGATCTGTTTGCGGTTGCAGTCCATGAGTTCGGCCACGCCATCGGTCTGGTCCACACGTCAGCCATGGAGTCCATCATGAGGCCGTACTACCAGGGCCCAGTGGGAGACCCTCTGAAGTACGATCTACCCTATGAGGATAAAGTCCGCGTTTGGCAGCTCTACGGTATTAAGATGCACATCATCTCCTTTCTGTATGTGTGTGTGTGGGATATTGAGGAAGAGGAGCGAGTTCAAGTGAGGAAGGCTATTGATTAATGAGAGCATAGATGCATTTAATTGGACCTCTTTATGGCATATGACCTTATCACCCCACTTCCTGATATAGATAGCAGCAGTGGACTAGCAATGTGCGACTAATGATCATGAAGGTGAGTACAGGGGAAAATGCGAAAGACCCTGACTGTGGAATAGATAAATGAATTGGAACAAGATAAAGATAAGCACGTACGCTTGTATTTAAAAAGAAATGCTGTTTATTTTTTATCAGTTGTAGACATTTTCTAAAGGAGAAGCACCACTTTTTCTGGATGTTTATGCAACATTTTACATTCATAGCAGATAATTCTACACATGTGCAAGCAGATCAACAACAATGATGGGAGCATTGAAAGTGCTGTTCATACTGCTCACACTTCTCCAATAAAGTGTACATTTATTACACTATCATCTGTACCACATTTCTTCCACACAGCAGATGCTAAGTGGCCCAGTACGGTGAAGAAAGACAGTTAAAGGGCACTTGAATGTATTACAGAAACACAGCACTCACTAATAACGTTTACATGCAAACTACATCGTTTGTAGGTCATTTTCAGTGCACTGCCGTCTGAATGCAAAACATTTCTGAAATGAAAATGCAAAGACAGTGCTGAAAAGTGACACACAGGACGGCATTTTTTCAGCTCATTCAAAATAATTATGTGATCCTAACCATGATTATATAATGTTGGTGGAACACCATCATCATCCAACAGTGTAGTTTTAATTTAATTTTTTATCAATTGCAGGAATTTGAGAGGTCATGTAACTGTAGTTTTGTCCAAATACCACAGTTATTTGGCAAGTTATTTGGTCTTTGGTATATTGATTTGAAATGTAATCACATTTGACCTTCCCAGGTGTCAGAGACTCGGTATCCCACACAACTCGGCCTGGAAATCCCTCTCCGACGGCTGAACCTCCCGTTTTACTGGACCTTCCTGAGAACAGGTCCACTCTGCTGTAAGTAGGAGATTGAGTGAAACATCATTCTTGTGGTCAAACAAAGTATAGTAACCCACTTCTCCGTGTATTCACAAATCACAATTCATTTCCAGTGAATCTCAATGGGGTTTTTTTTCTTGCCTTTTCAAATACATTCAGGCTTCATTCATTTCCAAGTTCCCTCAGGCCTCTCAGTCCACTGTATCTGTAAAGACACTGGAGCAAAGGGTTTAATAAATGTCCCTTATACGGTAGATGAATGGAGAAAAGCACGGTTAGATGCTCAAAGGCTCTCTTGTGGCCTGTAAATACTGCAATGAAGGAGGGGGAGTGTGTAATCCTTTTTGTCTTTTTTCTGCTCAAGGAATTCTTTCTTTAACATGATCTGTCATGTTTTCTCAAATGTAAATTGAAACTGAAACAATTATTGCTAAATAGGCCTAATAAGTAATATACTGTAGAATTTGATGAAATGGTTGACACAGCTAAGTCTAAAACCCAAGATGTTACTGCATTCACTTGTGTCCACATTCACTTTTCCCATTTAACAGCAAATGGTCTGTGTGCAAATTCCAGTGCATTGTCCAAACGGATGCTTGATTAAGAATAGGTATGTCAAATTAATAGAGTCACATTGTCTGCCTGTCTTGAACTCTTACTTAATTTTTGTAGTGCCTTTCATCCAAACGTGCAGCCCAAAGTGCTGCGCAGTTTAAAAGCGAGCAATAAGGGTACGATGGAGTCCTTGTTCTTAACATTATTGAACAACGACGGTAAGATTGAAACCTGCAGAGGATTGGAGAAAGCTACTTATATTGAGAGAAATGGAGTGGCTTGCTCAAGAAGACAGGCCAAACAATTTGGTTTGATAACTGTCATTAAGAGCTAGAAAAGTCTGTGCATATACTCATTTGTCTGCATAGGAGGCATCGAAAAGCAGTTGAATCAAGGAACAGCTTGAACCAATAAAGTCTCTTGGATAAAAGGCAGAAATGTCTTCAAAGACATACGACCAAGTCCTGTTGACCTGATTCGATTGCTATAACTTTTTTAAAATATGGTACATTACAAGACAAATATGAGATAAAAGAGCAAAGCAGAATCCAAGAGCTTCCCTCAGTTTGATATAATTTTCTCTTTAATCGTTTAAAAGTAGCATGAAATGTGTTCATGGTAGCATTTCCCATTGTCTTATCACTGGGGAGAAAACTGACAACTGAACTTTATCAATCAGAGCTCACTTTGCTTTGAATTGAATTTCCATTCTGCTTTCATTCTAGATGTTCTTATGTAAAGACGTCTTAAACAAACTTATGATGAAACTCTAGACCCTCCTTAATTGTTATAAAATCTGTTGGGACTCATCAATTTAAGCGTCAAAGTACACAGACAAAAATATGCAAAGCTTTGTTTTTACAAAGCATGAAAATTTTGAATCACAAGGATGTCGCTGTTTTAAAATGAACCGGCATGCAAAATTTACTTTACATCACTGGGGTACTTTTTCTCTGTCTGTTCTTGATAGATGGAAAAGCTAAATAATTCTCGGCAAGGCTCACAAATGCCCACCACGAGGCAGCAGCGTTTGGTTAATAAACCTCTAAATAGGAATCTTTGTTGTTAGTGCAGGGGCTGTTAGCCTCCCACTTGCAGTCCACAGCCTGTGGTGCTAATGGCGACATCATTGACAGGCCGGCCACGTCAGTGTTTTAAATCACTTGTTAGCCCTGGGGATAAACGAACTGCAAGACCTCGCCATGTCGGTGTGGCAGCATTTCACCTGATGTTTAATTAAATTGAAGGAAACACATGCACATGCATGCACAAATTCACAGGCTCCCTGTCGACAAGTGTTACCAAAAATGAGCTGTTGTTTTTCAATGTGTAAAAGATGTTAAATAGGTTGAGTCCTTTCATATGAGCTGCACTTCATAACCGATCAGCCATGCTATTGTAATATTGCTGCAGTTTTAGAGTTTTTTCTGACCCAGCTATCCCTTTCACATCAACTTATTGTCAAATACATCCTGCTCACTAAGAGGTTCAGTGACAAAAAAGATATGTTTTCCAATTCATCAGTATTTATTTTCCTATGGCTGATTAGTACGTTTGTTTTTTTTGTTATATTCTCAAAAGCGACAGTATGCACAGCCGCATAATCTCTGTACTTGACTTTTAATGTATTGTTCCTCTCTCATTCCACTCTTGCAATGTTTCATTCTTCTCAAACTGTCTCTTGTCCTTCCTTCAACTTTACTCCATCTCTCCCAGGCTGGCGCGTGACGCCCCGGATAGATGCTCCAGTCACTTTGACGCTGTGGCCCAAATACGAGGGGAGGCCTTCTTTTTTAAAGGTATGCAACCGTTTCTTGAGGAGGAAGTGGAACAGAGAGTGAGGGAATGGAGAGCCATTCTCAAGAATAAATGTTAGATGTAGCTTTGTTCATATGATTATGTGTTTATTGCCAATGTCCATTTTAGTACTTGTGTAGCTGTTAATTCAGATGGTAGAATTTAAGCATCATGCTGATGTGAAGACACCAGGGTTTGTGGAGACATTTTCACAGAATGGTATGTCCTGGTTTACTGAGATTATTTATAAAGCAGGTTAAACTGCATGCTCATGGATAGATTGCACTTTCAGTTTGTATGCATTTTGCAGATGATCAACTGAGAGTATAATACCTTGGGTAAAATCACTTACAAACAGGAGCCTTCAATTGAAGTTTTTTCACACATTATTGTTTGTGTTTAGAGACTAGATGCAGTGCCAAGCCCCTACAAGCATGTTGGAGGTATTAATGGAGCAAGGTGTCCAACATTTTGGAGTTTTACAGATAAATGTGAATTTTGACAAAAAGCATCAGTGTGCCAGAGTGGCTCGGGTCCTTGAAAATGAGATTTTCTTTTTAAGTGATCTAGACCTCACTTGGTTGATTATTATGAGATAATTGGACCACATTTTTGTTTCATTAGCTCGTAATCGCAAGCCCCCATTTAACAAGCTAGTTAAACCTTTGCTTGTTTTCAGGAAATTAAAAATGGTACGTGGCTGTTCACCCTGACTTTTGCGTATAATATGTGTCTCTTTGAAGACACGAAGCAACAAATCCTAAAAGTACAAGACATTACCACTTATGTTATACCTCATATCGGGGTACTGTGATTTTCCCACCAAATTACTGAAGTCATTTCACTAAGACACTGTGACCCAGGTACCCTTGATGCCTTTAGAAGGCAACAGTCGAATTGAGGCCATTGGCCTGCACAGTCTACAGCTTACCTGACAAGTAATCAGTTGTATCAGCAACTAGTTCATGTGTGTCATTTCTGTGATGTTCCAGTGGACAACTTCTCTTTGGCTATTAAGTTGAATCCGAGCATGGCACAAGCTTGGTCAGGCTTTGAGTGTTTGTTTGGGAAGCTTCAGTTGATTGGACTGTCCTGTCCTGGAGTAACAAACTGATCTCGCTTGCATTTTCTTATGCAAATTAGCTACTTTCCCATGCCAAGGTTTGAGAATCAGAAGTCGTAAACTGAACTCCATAAATATAAATCATGTAAACAGAGGTTGGATGCTGCCAATATACGACTGCCCCATTGGGGATTCCACTCAAAACTCGAAGGATGTTGCAGTGCATATTTATTAGTGTTTTATTGCTCAGTGTCACAAACTGACAAAAAAACGTGTTTTTGCTTGGAACGTGAGTTTCATGTGGAACATATCTGCATTTTAATTCTCATGTTTAACGACACAACAGGTAGACGGGAGCGAGAATGAGTGAGTCTATAAAGCAAAACACAAAGGGACATTAACCAGCCAGGGGACAGAGTGGTGGCTCCAGCAATCAATAGAAACCCGAGTCATGCGTGACTCCGAGGGGTCATATCACAGTCCCACACACCATTACATATTCTGCAGCCTAAACAAATTGGTCCTACAGTAGCTGGGCTTTCATGCACTATAAATATTTTGTGCTGAGCCTGAAATTGATCCGTTTGGCTCACTGGCCAGTCTGACTTTCACAAATCAAAAGGGTTTTCATCATCCAAAACATATTTCACAAGAGCACTGTTATAACTGTTAATTCTATTTGTGTACATGGTGAGCATGAGCTGAGGTTTCTCTAGTTTTATAATTAGTTATTGTTCCTTCCAGTAATAATGGCTCCTGTTCATCTTCTATTTTGTTTTTCACGGGTACATCAAATGACCAATCAGGGAGATCACAGTGATTTATTTGAGCAGAGATTTAGCAGCATACTGGGATAGGCTTGTCGAACACCAAGATACTTCGTTTGCAGTGTGACTGAGAAAGAAACGTGTCACTGTCTGCTACTAAGAAAGCCAAGGAAGCAAAACACCGACAGAATATTCTGCAGTTATTTGAATCGATTGAGTCCTGTTCCTGTCTCTCACAGGGAAGTACTTCTGGCGGCTGACTCGGGAGAAGCACCTGGTGTCTCTTCGTCCTGCTCAGATTAACCGTTTCTGGAGGGGTCTCCCGCCTAATCTGGACAGTGTGGACGCCGTGTACGAGAGACCAGGGGATCACAAGATAGTGTTTTTCAAAGGTGAGTTTGTATGCTGGAATAGGAATAGGTTATTCTCACCAGCAAGTCATTCTCATTCAGCTCAATTTAATGTCTGTTTTCACCTCTTATTAGTTAAGGCAGTCAGGTCATCGATCTCCCTTTAATTTGGCTGAAGGTGGCTTTGGTAGTCAAAATGTCTTAGCCTCAAAGTTACTCTCATACGTGTGTGGTCAATGCATCACTGCATTTTAGTTTTTCCTTTATATTTTGATTTGATAATAAGTGTTATTAATGTTGTGTCATAATTGACAATATATACTGTAGACTTAATTGAATGAGTTTGAATTGAATCAATGCGATAAACAATGTATCTTTATAGATGAGAAATTTAAAAAAAAATTCCAGATATGAATATTTGTTTTCTTTGTGTTTCTGTGTCCCACCCTCCAGGTCTGAAGTATTGGGTATTTAAAGACAACAATGTAGAGGAAGGATATCCTCGTCCCATTAGTGACTTTGGCCTCCCAATGGAAGGCGTGGACGCTGCCTTTGTTTGGCTGCACAATGATAAGACCTACTTCTTTAAAGACAGCAACTACTGGCGCTACGACGACCACATGAGGCGCATGGACCTGGGCTACCCCAAAGACAGCAGCCTTTGGAAGGGACTTCCACCTCACCTGGACGACGCCATGAGGTGGTCTGATGGTGAGTGGCTGATAAAAGGCTCCCATGGTGGTTAAATGACACTTATGTGAAAAGATTGCAATGAGCTGATGTGACACTTTGAGTGGCATTCATCATTCGGTTCCGCACAGTACTTTTCACAATGATGCCGTCATGAATCTGACAAAACATGGAAGATCAAGCCACTGTATGTTTGTATTACTTGGGAACCTTTCGGAAGCTCACTACTTGAGTTTCTCGACAACAAACCTTTTCGATTGTGAGACACTGAGTCAGTCGTACTGGAGAGGACGTGAGAGTCTCCCCCTGCTCGCCAACAGCAGCCTTGACCTTTACACTGCAAACACTGTGGAGAGCCGTGTCGGGTGTTACGAATCTACAAGCTGGTGCCTCAATTAATCCATGCTGCCAGCGTGAGCCCAGCGTGCTCGGTCAGATGTACAGGGAGTGTTTGAGAAGCACTAAGACGGGATGACAAGATCGCCAATCTAATCAAGGAGGTCCAGCAGAGATTGTTTCTGTTGCATTAACCTTATCGCTATCAGTATGCCACAGTCGATCCTTATCCCCCCCTCCCTCCCTCCCCTCCAATCCGTCTTGTGATGTGGCTCTGCGTGTCGCTGCCCTGGGATGAAGGACAACTTCTTTATTTGAGTACTCAGTCATTTTTTTCTTTCTTATAATGCTGGACTGAGACAAAGCGTCTCTTGATGTTGTACATTGTTGATCATAATGCACTCTGTGGACCACCTGCAGTAAAGCGGCTCTCCGTTAAGCTTCAGTTATTTGCCTTTCAACTAGTTTTCCTGCTGCCATGACAGTGTGTCTCAAACATATGTATACAGATAATATAGACTCCAAACCAGTGGCGTATTCTTTTTTTTTGTAATGATTTGAAAAATTGATTGTTCTCAGATTTATTTATTTTTTTTCAAAGTAATTAAAAAAATCATCACCTAATACCAAATGATATCTCATTAATTCTTGGTACTAAATTGTTGCAAGCTACGTTATGAGTTTGGCATAGAATAGCAAACTATCATTTCATGAGAGGTTTCCCATGTTTGGCAACGTAACCACACACATCAGGGGATAATATATTGTTTTAAAGTGAAAATTAAATACAGCTTCCAAATTTATAGTTCCTTTTCTTCAGAAAAGTAGTTCATGCTCACAGTTTAAAATCAAACTCAAGTGTGCACAGATGACAATCATACAGTGACTGCCTTTATGCAATGCCATGATTTATATGTCATGGTTTGTCAGTGGAACACGCAAAATGTGGCATAAAGGTGTGTTTTGGATTTGACAGTCAGTAAAATATCAATTTAAGTACACATAATCATTTCAGAATACACATTTGTCAAGCTACGCAACCATTTGATTGCCTTTGTGCGTTCAGGCAGCTGGTAATTTGTAAAGAGAAGCTTGAAGCAATCACCTGATAGTAACAAACCAGCAACAAAGATGTTTATAGGAGTCAAACGTCAAAACCAAACTTACATATTTGTGTCGTCACTTTGGTTTTCACCCTATAGCACTTCTCCTTGAGTTACTTTGTATGCCTACCAAGCCTTTTGGCTCATTTCCACTTTGATTGTGATTTGTTTGGTAAACTTAGGTATGTGAGTGCCATCCTGTCACACACTGATCAGCATCTTTTCAGCTGATTGCGGTTCTCTGTGTCCACAGCCAAGACTCCACTCTTTTTGAGTGTCACACTCAGCTGTTGTCACTGAGTTGCTGAGCGTTAATGATGTTTCATCGCACGGCATGGGTAGTGCTTTCTATTTGAATATAATCAATGTGGTTCCAAAAAATTATTGTCATGTGTGACATTTCTGAAAACACATCAGAGGTAGTTTCACAGCCAAATGGAGAAGTATTGCTTTTCTGCTAACTGCTGCAAATTGGCCCAGAGGTTTCGTGAAACATCGTCAACCACTGACCCAATACTTAACAGTTAGTGTAGACAGACCACATCAGTCACCGATGACCTTTTTCTGACATAAATCCTACCGTTCTTTCATTGAGAAGTACCCTTCTGTTGCAACGGGCTGTTCTGCTTGTGCAGAATTGCATGTTTCTGTGGCAAATTAGATTTTCCAGGCAATGAAACGGGGAATGCATATTAAGCTGCGTGTCTGTGACAAGAGAATTAATATCAGGTCGCAGATGTTTCTGTATTACATAGCTGATTTTGATGGTTATTTCTAATAACTAACCTGTATGTAATCATGTAGTTACATTTTTTTAAAACAGGTACAATATTATTAAATGTTCATTTAAATGTAAAAAAAAAAAAAAAGCTGTTTAAAAGTATAAGGTTCTTTATTTCTACACGTGCTTCTCAGGCAAATGATTTTTTTTTTTTTTTTTTAAGTATTCTTTTGAGTTTTCTTAAATCTACACTGAATTATGCCAGGTGTTTAGAATTTGAATGAATAATTTATTGTACTTTCCTAGCAAATAGTGTGTAAAACAAAAAAACACAATTTGTGAGTAATAAGGTAATAAAAGTAACAACTTTAAAACCGGACAATACAGGAATCAAACAATCATTTCGCACATTATTTGTTGGATTCATCAATATGCAATGTTTTCAGTGGATGCGCAATGGCCTCCGATCATTTCACAATGGACATATTATCGAAATAACTGCACGTATACTGTGTGTCTGTAAAGAATTACGATAAAGTCCACGCCTCCAGTGTAATGCTTGAAAATGAACTTCAGCCATTGTTCTCATATTCAGTTTTATACTGATGTACTGTCAGGATATTCTGTTTTGTCTGCTCTTTCTGTACCAAGGACAACACTGTGAGATTGACTAAAAACACCATCTGGTGGTACAGAGTGGTATTGCCTGGCCGAACAAATTGAAGCAAGTTAATTTTTTGTAGTTTTCCCTACAGTAGTTTTTTTTGCTGTATGGAAACATTAATAGTGATATTATATTCCTTTTGTGTTGCTATAAAATAACTTCAATGACAAGTAAAGCTATCAAATACCGGAGAGCAGAGCATTTAAAGCGCATTTTGCTTTGATGTTGCCACAGAAAGCCTGAGATGATGTTCAAACAGAAATTCATACAAAGGGCTACAAAAAAGAAAACACCAATGAAAAGTATGCATAGTTCTTCCCATTCAATTACTGTAGTTGCTGAAGGCTGTGTGGGCGGGAATGTTCCTCCCTTCTCATTTCCCTCTCCTTCACCTCTCTGTAAACTTTCTCCTAACCTCCCCCCCCCCCTTCCCTGAAAGTGGTGGGCTTTATGGGAGGAGGTGGGCTAATGCGATCATAAGAAGAGCATGTCACGCCTAAATCCACCATGTCAGTAATGTTTACACAGACTGTGCATCTGTGGCTTTAAAGCAGGTCTTTACTTCTTACAAAATGCAAAGCACCTTCATTGAAGTGCACGCATGTACTTGAGCATGAATATATGGACCTGTGAGCTCGCAGCTGGCTGGGTGTGAATATGTGTGCCATTAACATAGTGGTAAACTGTAGGATCATGTATTACGGATAATTTGTGCGGGCAAATAAATTGTAAGAAATAGGTATGGAAGTTTGAAGACTTGGGTCTTTCGAGTGCCCAAGCCTTTCTTTGAGTTAGCTTTATATCCATAACTAAACTTATCTGTTACTACCTTCAGTTATTAATGTGCATGCATAAAATAGTAATAAAATGTTGTTTTGAAAAGGTAACCGTTATTTTGTGGTGCTCACAATTCATATATGAATCACCTCTCTTGTTTTTCCAAGTACTTTTTGGATGAATTCAATCATTGCCACAAGTCAACTGTAGCTTGCCCCAGTAGTTCCTAATTGGTAAATACCATGTATCCAAACTTTAGGAAACCTAAAATAAGTCTGATTTTTTTGGAAGTTCAGCAGCTTTGAGAAATGTATTCTCCCCCTAATTCACATGTTTTCTCACGACGACTTCAGTGATATTTCAAATTATAATTCCAAAGATGGTCATAGTCTGCTCTGATGTGCAAATAAGTTGTCTGACCTTGGTGTAGATGAAAGACTAATCGAATCCTGCAGTACACTACAGTATACTGTATGATTTGAGCAGTTTGTCCTCAGTTTGGATCTCAGAGCTTTGACTGTTTTGTCGTTTGAAGTTTCCATAAGCTTCAGCCATTTGCTGCTAAATGGGTCACCAACTAGGAATTGTCAGCAATGGATGAATGTTGGAACACCTCCTGGAGGATTTGTTATCCTTCTCTTACTTGTTAAGTCTCCCATTTACATCTTTGTTCCTCCGTCACAGCTTCCCTCGCTTTTGTCGCATGTTGGAGTTTTGTCCCAAATATGTCAAGATCGGAGGGCCCCGGTTCTGCAGATTCGTTTATTCCACATTTTTTTTTCACACATAGTGACATACACCTGGCAGTCCATGTAATACAAGCAAGGATACTCGCACATATAATAACACCCTGTTTGTTTCGGTTATGTTTCAGTGTGAAATAAATGGCAGCAGCCCCTGCACACAGGACTAAAAACCAACCTTCTTCCAGCCAATAAAACCGTGAGCGTACGCTGTGCCTCCGTACACTTAGCAGGTTTTTCTGAGTATTTTGGCTGCTCTTTGGCAGCCTGCATTTCCTCTTCCCCTGAGATGGTGAGCTCAGTGAGGAGAGTCAACCAGACCACTATGTCTGCACGGAGTAGTATAAAGGTGATCTCAGGAGGGAACTGTAGCTGCTTGCGGTTGTTGACCCCCATGTTTCTAAGCAGGCCAGTTTCCAGGAACAGTTAATAGCTTACCATGTTTCTGAAATAAATTGATGCATTACATGTTGCTGTCTGGAGGATTGTATGATTGGTGCTGGAATTGCCAGCCAGTGGCCATTGTTATTATAATAGACAAATGTAGAAATCAAGGTGATCAAACCAAATGTGAATAAGGTGACTGTCGAGTGAATAGCAATGGAAGCCTTAATTTAGTACCAAAGTTATGCAAGAGTACCATGTAGCTCATGTAGCTTTTGTTTTAAACTGAAAAAAATCTCTGTGGCTTCACCTTTTTGAAACTTCAACCCAAAACACATTCTCTCACTCAGTACTAAATCTATGGTGTGTCTGTCGCTGGTAGAAATTAATATTTGAAACATTTTTTTAAATTTCTGGACTATGGCTGTCTGCTCTCATTCCAAATGAGTGCTGCCAAACTGCCACTCACTCAGCAAAGAAATTCTGCCAACTCGCTTCAGATCGTGCCATGGCCCCAAAACAAGCAGATGCTTAAAACCTCTGCATATTTGTACAGATTCCTTCTTCATTTTTAAATGCAGTTATTTTCTTCCAATATTATTTCATTTTTTTTAAGTTTTGTTGTTTTGAGAAAAGAAAATGTGCAAAGCATCCAAGCTATCGAGACTTTTAAAGGCGCATAAAACAATATATAGCCAAAATGCAGCCCGTGCCTGAAGCAGTCATAAAGATATACTGTGATATAAATCCACATTTAAAGGGTAATATATTAGTACCGTTTTATAACAGTCGTAAGGTAAAAGCGAAATCTTGTGATAGTTAATTTGTTCCAGGCTCACATTGTAAAACCAACATGGTCCTGACATTTGCTTTGATACGACACAAGGTTCAGATCGGGGTCTGGTCCCCAGGTGTTTGAGAAAGGTTACCTGCTGTTCTGTCCTAATGACGACGCCTCAATGGCTGTGGATGAGCTTTGGTGCTTTTCCCAAAGAGATTAATAAGTTGCCCATCAACCGGCATTGTTTTGGACACTTTTAAAATAAAGCAAATACCTCTTTTATATCAGGTGGCTTTCCAGATTAGGCTTTGATTGAGCACTTGCAGTTGTTCAAATGGGCACAGAAATAACTCATTCACATGAAATCCTCAGTCCACTCTCTGGGGGACGGAAGGTCACGTCACCGCTCTCACCTGCAGCAACTCCCGCATGAATGTGCAGAGAATCTTAGCGTCTTAGTTTTGGCCAGTTTCAGAAGTCCATCTCCGTCTCTGCGTGTGCGCAAAACAAACTGGCGAGACAAGAGAGAGGGACATTCCGCCCAAACCCATGATTTTTCAGGAAGACACGTAGATTTTTCACACATTTATATAAATAAGAACACAGACTTCCACGTATGCTGTGTGCATTCCTGTGGGCAATGGTACTGGAGCCACATCAAAGCCTTTATCTGCCTTTAGGCGGCTTCAAGTTCTACCAGCCGAGGATGAAGGGAGAACGGCGAGGCAGAAAGAGCAGAGAGAAGTGAAGAGGACATGGTGACAACTCATGTTGAACAGCAGTCAGAGTGGCGTTTCGGAGAGGCAGAAGTCCTGGAGAAATCGCAGCTTTTAGAAGAAGATAAGTACGAGGATGATGAGGAGAAATTGTGTGATCTCGGCATGAAGAGAGCAAGTCATGAAAGGCAGCAAAAGAACATCTATACTGCTGGTTTTGCTATTGTCTTTTCAAAAGATGTTTTTTTCAAGTGAGAAGTGAGAGATATTCTTAAGGAAACCCAAGAAAGTAAACCTACTTCGGTAGGTGTTATTGTGCATCTTAATAGACCTTGTCGGTTCTCATCAGTGACTAGGTCTTTATTAAATGTGATGCAGGTCTTTATAAATCTGACTCATGATACTTGATATTGGCATTGTTACTCTGATATATATTTACTTTAGCTGCTACAAGAGATTGCTGCTGAACTAGGTTGTATTCTGTTTACTTGTGCAGTGAAAAGCTTCCTCTTATGAAAGGTGCATAGTTCTAGGAATGCCCTCCACTCGGTTTGTAAGGGTTTTTTTTGTCGACATTATAGTTAACATAAACACTCCTTTGTTTGCTTTATTCACCAACAAGTTTGAGAACATTTCAAGACTCCAGACTAACAACATTCATTATTAGTTTTTCCCCTCATTAGGACACTAATGAGCGTGTTGTTTATTTGAGTTTGGGAAACCAAAATTACTTGGTTTTAAAGACATGTGGGAGGCCTGAATGAATGTTTTGACACTCAGTAGATTTCTGTTCATTTGAATTACTTTTGGCTTTGATAATAGAAAAACAAAAACACCTGGTATGTTTATTTTATATTAGTTTTTAATGTCTATGCCTCAAAGCAATTCCCACTGCATTGCCTCTGCCATATTGGCATTGACCACCAGAGGCTGCTAAAACACCACTTTATTCCATGTAGATGTGTCCTATTACTCTTTATCCAAGTGTCTAAAAGCAAAAATTGCAATTCGGTTGAACTTGAATTTTACTTTGCATTACTATTTGGGAGATTAACCTGAGCATGACCCTCCTGTTTGTAGTACAGGGATATTTTTGTGAGTGTGCACCATATTCCTAGCTCTGTTTAGCGACATCATACATATTCATCTGAGAAAACAGTTTCACTAATGATAATTTAATAAACGAAATTCATTTTCTATATATAGTGTGAAAAGGGCTCTGTGGGTCCAAAAACACAAGCTGGCAGCAATACTCAAAAATAAGATTAGTATGGTATTTACAAGCTTGGATGCTTTAAATTAAAACCTCCCATAAAAAAATGCCTGTAGCAGAACTAAGCACGGCTTCACTCCTGAGAACATGTCAATATATAATTATTGATCATCTGTCAGCTGTCACCGCTCCCCACACTGGAACTGTACCTTTAAAGGCAAAGCCCAACTTCATTAGTAACATTCATTAAGCACACTTAAAGACCCAAGCAATGATGTGAGGGACCTGAAGACAAACTTTTTTTCTTTTTTTTATTCGTGTAGTTTTCATTGTGATACCTCACCACCTTCATAAAATCCAGATCTCTGGAGCAAGCAGCCCATTATGCTCCCTGCGCTAACAGGCACATTTCCTTCTTGGGATAATGAACGTTTTCCACTCATTACTTCTCGTGATTGTTGCAGTTATATGCACAAAAGCCATTTTTTTTCATCTTAGTCACCTTTTAGACCTTCAGTCATTTGGGGTCATTTTCTTCCCCTCGTTTCTGTGTAAATCTCACTAATGACATCATGTGGAAGCACTTTTATAATCTGGCTATTGTATTTTTATTTCCTTTCCTTGAAAAGAGGTCTTCTTACTCAGTAGTATGGAGGACAATAAAACTATGGGTTTTTTTATGTGAGGCTTTGTGTTTTTGATTATTATTATTATTATTATTATTATTATTATTATTATTATTATTATTATTATTAATAATAATAATAATAATTAATTTAATTTCTTGCTTTATTGCTTTTCATTAAAGAAGTTATTTCTCATGGCCATACAGTGAGGTAGTGGTAAGCACTTTTCGGTGGCATATATACGTTCAAACTGTCCCTCGATACATGGACTTCCTCCCACTGCATGTTCACAAGGTCAATATGTGATTGGCATTCACAAAAACACAACACTATGCACACAGCTTTGCATTCCAACAAGCAGCATGTATATATTTCTTTGCCAAAAGAGCCAAAAACTTCACAGGTCCAACGGGGAGGGATCAACATTGGCTTACATGCATTTATTGTAGGTACAGTTAGATTTGGGTCCGACACCAGGTTTTGATTAGAAATAGGGACATCTGGGAAGTCTTTTACATAAATGGAAATGCCTCACAAAGCATTTATGGAGAAGTTGTAAAATTGGAAAGAATTACTTTACATTGTTTTCTGCTCCATGTCTTTCTCCAGAGATACAATATCTTATTAGTATTTTCTCCTCTGCTTTTCCTCCAAAAGGTTCATCCTATTTCTTCAAAGGGAAGGAGTACTGGAGAGTGCCGGGCAGCGACATGGAGGTAGAGGCAGGATTCCCCCGCCTCATCGCCAAGGACTGGCTGCTGTGCACTGAGATGCAGTCGGACTCTCCGGACGCTGATTCCAAAAGCACCGAGACGAGGGTGAACGTGCACCAGCACCCAGACCACGCAGAGAACGGGTACGAGGTGTGCTCCTGCACCTCCGATACCGCCTCGCCTTTAGGTGCCCGTCCCTCCCCGTCCCCCATGTGGCTGCTGCCGCCGCTCTGGACGCTCTCGCTGGCCCTCCGATCTGAACTGCTATGATGCTAAAGCAAAGTTCTTCAGCCGGGGTCAAGACAAAGAGAGAGACACTCACCGGTGGAGGGCCGGTGGACACTCAAACTGGAAAATTTTGTTCATATTTAAATATCAATCAGTATCTTTTTGCTTTTGTTTCGCTGTTATTTATTTAACATGCCATTTGATGGTCATCTAAAGCGCCTTGCAGTATGGGTAGTGCACATTGTCATCATCATCATACCATCGAACTTCAGCACCTATCTCACTGGGCTGCAATGATTAGCAACTATTTTGGGACAGAGAAAATGTGATGAAATTTGCAAAATTTCATCGGATTCACACGACGTTGGTTGTTTACATTTGTCACATAAACGCCCAATGAAATTTGAGTCAAATTTTCCTGGAGTTTGCATGCGTTCGTTTGAAACTCCAGAGCAGAAGCTGCTGAATCTTTAATGACAAAACGATATTGCAAAGAACTTGAGACCTCCACAATGACTATGAGACTATTTTGCAGAGTGAAAATAGGGCAGGGTTTTTTTTTTTTTTACATATTCAAAATTCAAGCAGCACATTTGCCAAGCCTTTGTTGTCACTTGAGGAAATTGCAAGCCCCTGTGAATGTTTCATATGGTTTGGAAACTCCTTCACGTACTCCATTCGCTATTTGTCACAGCCCAGTGAGATAGCATCCTGAGGTACACTTGGTAAGCATCGGCTCACTGATGAACGAAGCTCGAGTGTTGCGTGTCACAGACGGAGTCACACAAAACCAGAAGTTGCATCTGTTGCTTTATTTTATTGAATGAAGGCCTTGTTTGCTTAGAAGGTTGAAGGACCGGGTCTGATCAGACATCCTCTCACCAGCCTCTTCATGGGGAACATCCATGACATCAACATCTGGGTAGTAATTATTATTTTAGACCTGAGAGTTTGCAGAATATCAATGAAATGCAGTCCAGCACTTTTCCTTTGTAAAAATCTGATTTTATGATAGTGTACCTAATAAAGTGGCTGGTGGGTGCATGTTCACGACATACAACAGTATCCACTTGAAGCCATCACAGTTTTCCATATACGTCAGGTTTACAGCAATAATGACGAGCGTCCCTGGGTGTACGAAAGCGTAATATATTCTGAAATCAATCTCTTAGAGGAATAAGTAGATATTTTGAGAAATGTACTTTCCTGCTGAGAGGGAGATGGGAAGGCTGATACCACTTTCATATCTTTCCAGCAAATATTAGAGGAGAAAAAAGGATTGTGGAGGGGAGTTGTGTCTGCATCGGATATCTAATGTGTCGCATTGTTTTTTTTTACTCCAGTGCTTCTCAAAGTTCGTTTTTTTTCTTATAACTGATCATCTTTGAAACCTCAGTTTCAATCAATAATACTTCTTCCCAGCTAAAAATATTACTGACGACACAACATTAAGTCCATTTAAAGTGGTAGAGCAACATTTTTTATCATCACCATTGGGTTTATTATAGAATAGCCATAGAACTGTAAAATGGACGGATACTAGTTTGATGACTTAAAATCCTCAAGATGTTTTAAATTCATTGATGCTTCAACTCTTAACTCTAAAAAGGCTGCTGTATTTCTATTAAATTGAGATTCAGTTTCCCTTGCAGTCTACTAATTTTGCTAATTGAGCTCTCGTAAAGCTTTTTTGTTGGTTTAATTTAATGGAAGCCAACAATTGCATTAAAACTAGCAAAATGTTATTGTTTGCCTTATTGAACATGATTAATGAAGAAAAATTCTGATCTCATGTAATGTTTTTAACTACTTAGAGAGGTATGACTACAGGGTTGCCCCTTCCTTCTCAGGTTGTCACTTCTTTCAAAAAGAGCAAGTCAAAATGATTGACTGTAATTTTGTAAATAAAAAAAGAATAAATCACACAAATAAGACTGTTATGCCATAGTCCACACATGATGCATTAACTCAGACTGAACAAACCACCTACTAATTTATATAATTTGTATCTGCTAATATCAAATGTTAACTTCTTGATACACTCATGGGTAAAAAAAACAGGATGGCAGGTTCAAGTACTATTACATCATTTTCTCATTTTTAACAGCTGCTGAAACTGGCAGCAACCGCGGATGCCATCAAACGACCACAAGGTCAACAGTTACCATGAAAACCAGTAGCACCGCCTCCTCACACCTCTGCCATCCTCTGTTACTTTTTCCTTGTGATGTTAACGGCTCCATTTGTTGCTCAATAATCGTGCAAAACTTTAGAGAAGTTATACCTTCAAGCTGTTGTGACTTGTGTATTAGAGGAGCGGAGCTCTCAGACTGGTACAGCAGGTGATCTACCTGCACTAACTTTGCCATCTTCTGAACAAACATGCTTGAGGTATCGGGCACCTCTGTAGTTGTACCTCCATAATTGAAAAGTATAAAAATTACGTATATTTTGTGCCATTAGTCCGATTTTGTGACCTTTGAAAAAGAGCTGGAGCGTCAATCTTATCATGCAAGAAGGCAAAGAAGTGAATCTCCCAAAATGTCAAACTATTGCTTCACATCATCCCTTGACAGACTGCTAAATGCCTCCCAGTGATCCCCACAACTCCTATGGTTTAGCTTCAGGCTGGCTGCAGTTGACTTTATAGCCACGGTTCGGACTTTAGGTCCACCGATTCCAGAGGAAAAAGACCGGATTTCCACCGAACCTGACAAAAAGGCCTGCCTGAAAGCTTGGAGTCAGGGTGAAAAATGACAAGCTGGGATATAGATACTGCGGTTAGACAGGTGACTGACACCGTGGCACATATCAAGGCAGACAGGCGAAACATATCCAGGGATGTAGCGTGGATAGATAGTTTGGTTTCCAGATGAATGGCCCCGTGGGAACCTGACAGGAAGACTTGCGACTGGAGCGATGGATGCCGACAGCTAAATGAATGGCGTTCGGAGGCGTAAACGGAAAGACAGGTGAATGCCAGCCAGTGCGGCTATAGAAAGGAGCACACTGGGACGAGGGAGAATGAGACAAATGAATGTTAGTCGCGCCAGTCAAACAAGTTGAAATCCATGACTCTTTCATCGTCGCTTCAATGCCATTATCTTCGCTTAAATCCTTTACTCCCACGCTCTCCGAGTAAATGTTGCTCATGTATTTACACAAAACTCAGTATTTTCACAGAAGCATTCCCTGCTATGATGGTCAGCGATAATATTGGTTTTGTTGTATTTTTTTTATTGTAATAAATACAGATAGATTGTGAGTCCATATCGCATTGGTCTTCTCACCGACAAGCTTCTACTGGCGGCATCCTCCGCAGACCTCACAAGATAGCAACCAGATTTATTGTTGCTGATATATTTACCTACAGTTTAAATATAGACTCAGATATATTTGCGTTGAGATGTTCCATGGTTGCTGCAAACCAAGTGGACTGTGTATATTTCAAGCTGTGTTTTCTAATGTAAAATATTTTTGTAGAAAAATTAAAGAATCCAAACAACTACTGTCTGCTCACTGTGGTTGCATGTATTTGTGCCGCGATGGGTTATTTTGAGACCCGCTGCTGCTGCTGGGGCTGAGCGGGTAATTATTTAGCACCAATGCTAAGAAGCTGAGGCTTGAAGGCAGATGACAGCTTGTAGACACCAACAGGGAGCTGCTCCTCATCTCTTTGATGTTTCCTCTGGTAACGGTCACTGCTACTGATCGGGAACCAAACTGTATCATGTCAATCACATCACTCACCTTGAGTCTATGTTATAATTAAACCATAATTATTTTTTTTTTTGGGGGGGGGACACACAATTGGATCTATTTCATGTTTATTATTGTAAAATGGTCACCAACTGCACAATGTAGATACAAAAACAATTTTAAGAAAAAAGCTGCAATATTTCAGTGTTATTGTTTGACTATAAAACTGTCTCAATGTCAGTGATGTGATTTACTTGATGTGAAAAATCACTGTGTGAATATGAGTGCTAACCACAACACCGCTGTGCAGCCCATGCTATTTTTGAAAGTTTGTTTTGATGTGTTCACACTTGTCAGGTTTGATCTGATTAAAACACACCGTGTGTATGTGTGGTTAGCTCAATACATTTGTGGAAGTGTAAACATAAACGCTGCCAATCAAACCCTAGTCTGCCCCAAACAACAGGACCTGGAGTGAAAAAGCATGTTTGCACAGTCCAATTAAGGTTTGACTGAAGTTTGAACACAGAGACCTCTGAATGGATGAATGCAGGATGTGATGGGCTTCAGTTGAACATTCAGTTTGTAGGAAATTTCACCTGATTGCTGTGATATAAGAATTCTAGTCTTTTTTTTTTTCTTTACACCAGTGTTTCCCAACCTTTTTGACTGAAGCCATCCCAAACACCCTCTCTGATCTCTGCTTTGCCAAAACATTACAGTGAAGCCAAACTTTGGCAGACAGTTTGACTACGACAACATTAAAAGACAGAAATCTTCTGTATCAATGCAGTGGACTGTTTACCAAGACTCTAGATTTTAGCACCGCCTCATATTATGTTTGTCTTTGATTTGCTGAAGTAGAATTTTTGACAACCCGGAGCAGGCAAAGCCTTGGGCTCCCTCAAGTGATTTATGGTGACGCCCAAGGGGTTCACACACCCTAGATTGGGAACCACTGCTTTGTGCCATTGGTGAGTTCTTGTCATGTAAAAATGCCAACTCAGTAATTTCATATACATTGCACTGCACTTGGTCCACCAAGCAACATCGTAACAGCAGTCCTGTGTGCCCTTTGCCATGTCATTAGAAGCAGAATAATGAGCAGAAAGCAAACCCAACTGTAATGGAAATTGTGGTTTTCTCCTTTAACCAGGTATTGACGTCCATTTGGTTGCTGTGAAACAACAGTAATGTATGTGTTTGAGTAGGGATAAATATTTAAAAGACAGTTTGCCTGTTCCTATATATATATATAGTTTTCTCCATATCTTTTTATTTATTACAGTCCAAAAACATGTTTTAGTTTGACTGGTGATTTCAAACTGCTGCATGACTGTGCGTCTCTGTGATGGATGACCTGTCCGTTGTGTGCCCTCCCCTCAACCAGAGACAGGTGGGATCTGCTTCCTTGCCTCTCCACCTCACATTGGACAAAGATAGTTTGCTTGAAAAGTATGACTTTTCTTGTGGTGTGAGTATATCATGTTTGATATTAGACATTGTTTGAATGAGGATCTGTTCCTTTGGAAAGTGAATTCATACATACATATACAATAATTAGATTTGCATTAGTCGAGGACTGAATAGAGTCAAATTAAATATGTTATCATTTCAGGTCAAAGAAATGCTGTTTATGCATTTATCTTCTATACCATTTAATCCTGTCCAGCATCGCGGGGCAGTGGAAAACACAGAGAGACTGACAACCACACACTCACATTCACACCTCGAGCCAATTTATGGGCACCGATTCATCACCTTGCATACATGTTTTTGGGCTGCAGGAAGAAATCAGACCTGGAAGAAGCCCACACATACATGGGGAGAACATGCAAACTCCACCCAGAAAGGCCCCTGCTATTTGTACCTGGACCCTCTTGCTGTGATGTGAGAGTACCAACCACTGTGTGGCCTCTAGGCTGTTTGTAATAAATATAAAGTGTATAATTGCCACAAATGTTGGAGGACAATATGGAGGACAAAAGATATTGCTCCACTGCCCCCTAAAAGCCTGATGAAATAATGACTGTCACTAAAAGACACACACATAACCAAGCTTCGTTCTATTTTGGCATCAACTCCCTTCGAAAAGCAATAACTGCTATTTTTTTCCTCCCGCTGCTCCGTTTACAAGTGTGTCTTATATTCTGTGTCCCAAGATTACATGCACAAACGCAACTGCCTTTGTGTTCTGTTGTAATAGGCTCTGCGTCTGTTGTGCTTTTCAATATACTCCTCTAATTTATTATCATGTTAGTTTAAAATGGATACATTGCTATTCCCTACAGCATTCCCCTTCTTTTGTCACGCCTTGTAGGCTCAAGGTGTGACACCACAAAGAGCAGCAATTTTTCTTCCCGCCTCTTGACACACTTGAGTGGTGTTAATTAACTGGTGTGGCTCAGTGGTTGCACCAGGAGAGCACCTGCTCCCGGGAGCAAACTCAGCAGCAGGGATTGGTCACTTTTGAGCAGTTTGTCCAGCTGATCCCATTCTGAACATGATTACTTCAACATCTACTGTGGCTGTTTATTATTATTATTATTATTATTATTATTATTATTATTATTATTATTATTGTTATATTTTTATTGTTAATTTTTACAGTGTTTAATGTAAAACTTTTTTTTGTGTGTTTTTTTATATTATTAATTTAATTTAATTTATTAATTTGTTTTAATATTAGCAGGCTTCAGCTTGATTCATCTTAAAACTCCACATGCCAGAAGTATAAATTACGTATTGTGCAGTTTTGTTTGTTTTCTAACATCTTTGCATTAAAAATGTCTGTTAATGAGCCCTAATCAGCATATTATGTGAAGACTATCCCTATCAAGTGACAGAATTCTCAAACCACCATTGCCATAAACATGAATTCTGCAGGAAGATAAAGAGAAGAGAGGGCAGACAACAGGGGAGAGGTGATATAAGTTAATGACATGCAATGGTGACATACGAACCGAGCAAAGGTGATCAGTGCAGTCAAGATTTCCCAGTAGTCTAAACCTATAGCAGCTAAACTACAAAATGGCCCAGGGTGACTTGAGCCAGCTGCAACTATGGTACTAGCATTCTCAGCCTGAGATGAAAAGTAGAGGCTGCGTTAGGCTTTAGAAACTCTAGGAATCTTCTGGTGGAACAACATAGGACTAGCAGCTCTTTAGTAAGCATAACCCTGCAAAGTTATTTCACATGAAAGTCAAAGGATAAATCCTGGTCAAAGTTAACAGGCAAGTTCCTCACATTGTTACTGAAATTCAACGTACAGTGTGACTTTATGTGCAAATAGTCTGAAGTGGTTTTGGGCCACAACAACTTTATTTTTTTCATCTGAATTCAGATGCAGACAGATGACAAACTCACAAGTCCACAGTAAGTTGAAATGCAACACTAACAGCCTGAATGAAGGAGCTCACCTGCTGAGTCCGCTGTTAAGCAGTGTATGTAATGGTGTGTGTCCGGACACCAAAATTGTAATGCTCCCAACAGTCGCTGCACTGTGAAGCAGGTAATGCTGTCAAGATTCTCGGCTTTCAGTTGATGCATGGCAGTGTGGTTCAGGGAGGGATATGCAGAGAGAAAGAGAGAGCTGTTTCTAGCTCACATAGTGGGAGAGAATAGTTTTGGCAGGCTTGCCGGAGCGGGCTCTGTCTCTCCTCTCTCCTGTCACATTTCCACCATAGGGTCAATATTGAATTCAAGACTTGCCCACACATGCCGGGCAGGAAGGGAGTAAAAGGTACACTCAGTTCACTTCCTCCTCAATGCTGAATTGTGAGCAGAGGCATCACCTACACTGCTGATATCTCCTGTGACAGGGCTGGACATGGAAGAAACATGCCGGTGTGAAAACAGACACGGCGAACTGGCGATGCTTGAAACCATAATGTAACGATGGATCTGGGAGCACAAACATAGCACCCTGAGAATATCCAGAAATTCAAGAAGGGTTTGTTTTGAATCGGGCGCACAGCTGCCGCAGTCATGTCAAAGAGCGGAGCAAAGATGATAAATTCAGGCTGATATAAAGCCAAACAGGTAGAGCGAACCACAGAATTTTAAAGACCTGAGATAAAGGTCAGTGAATAAAGGAAGAGACACTCCTCTGTTATTTCTCTCCTAATCCTGCCGGACTGTCAGTCTGGTCTTTCCCCAAACAAACTGTCACATTTTATAAAGTAATGACTGTGTGGGGCACCAAACAGCCTCAGCCAAGCAGAGCAGATTCACTAAAGAAATGGTACTGCTTTGCATATAAACAGTAAGCTTGCATTGTGTATATTTGAGAATATAATAAGTGGTGCAATTTTAAATTTAATATATCTTGAAATCTTTAGTGAGCAGTCAGTGCACCCTAGGAACTAATAAATGTAATTAAGAAGACGATGAGCTCCTCTAATTAAATTCATATTGTTTTGGTAGTGATAGTTTTAGCAAAGAAACACTGACTTTATCTTATAGTCTGAAGTTTGATATTGAGACCAGATGAGATACGTTTGGGGATGACGCAGATGACATTAAATAACAATCAAAAACTGCCAAGTCTTTATATGTCCAACAATCTATCTTCTACACAGTTGTATCCAAAGTAAGAATAGGTAGCAGGAAGTTGGTGTTAAACCCAGCAGACAATGAGTGGAAAACGGCGTGCAGCCTGTACAGGTTGCTGGTCCAACACGGAGCAAAGCTGGAGGAGTCTACTGACTGCGTCTGTATGCTTTCGTATGTGGAATGAAACTGGACCACTGAGAAATAGCAAAGAGAAAACACCAAGACTTCACACACTATGACCTCCAAGCCCTGGTGAGGCAACACCACCATACCTGTACAGTAAATAAATCTCCTTAGTCCCGATATTGCCTTCATTCTATTATCACTATGGCCATTTGAGGTTGGAACAAATGTTGCCTCTTGTAGTTTTATTTTATTTATATAACACCAAATGGGACATCAATCATTCCAAAGCACTTCACATCCCACACTGCAAACTATAACGATATTGATGACAGTAGGAAGAAACTAAACTCCCTTTTAACAGAAAGAGAGGTGTTTTGGTTGTTTTTTTTTGCAGTATGTGCATTTGGGGAAACCTTATCCTGTAATGTATCCATGTATTGGAAGTGATATAGTGTAGCAACAGCCTGCAAATACTCTGATCTGCTGCATTGGCAATACTAAGACCCTGGAACTTCCTCACATGGGGAGGATGGACCCATTACTGGAACTCATTAAGCCTTTACTTTTGTTACTATGACAACCCAAGCTGTGTGATATGAAAAACACAAGTTTGTTTTGTGTGTTCTTCAGCAGGACTTGGAGCTACGTGACACTTTACAAAAGCTTTACATCCAGTCTATGAATACCAATACACCCCACCCCCACCACCACACACACACACACACACACACACACACACACACACTTGTAATAGAGTGTATTGAATTTCCTTCAGATTCTCACTTTAATTATTTGCCATGACCTATTGGTGGGGATCATCAAGTCGAGCATAGCAATGCAGCATGCAGACAAAACTATTATGCTGATCAAGTCATTGTACCTTCATTTTAGTGCAGAGCCAGGTTTGAAAAAAGCGGTGACCTTCATGGCAGGATTAGCGGCTATCCGTCTGCATGAAAGGCTGAAGAGATGCACCAGGCACAGCACCCTACCACCCAGTGTTATCTTTGACAACAGTGCCCTTTGAGGTCGTCTGGCAAATATAACACAGTCATGATAGAGAGGCTTCAAATCAAACGTTTCATTAAAACTCTAATTTGTTCAGTTTTACTAAAATGTTCGGTGATGAATGCCTCAAGGCTTTCTGACATGAAAAGAAAGCAGAACACAATTGTAAATGCAACGGAAACCTTGAAATCCAGATACGTGCAAGATTAGCTTATTTTTTCATAAAAAGCAGTGTTAATGTAATACTTTCCCTCTATTTTCAAATCACTTATAGTTTACTGTGTTCCTTTTTCCATTTCAAGGCATTTAATATACCTGAACTCAACTTAATAAGTTAATTATTAATTATATCATTAATACCAAAGAACACACCTGCTTTTGTGCTGTTGTGGTTACAAAAGAGAACAGAAAGAACTTGGAGCACATGAGGACCTTCAGGAACAGATCACTGCCTATAAACTGACTGCCTACAAAGGAAGGGCTGCTATAATTTAATGGATCCCAACAACCCTGGACATTACATGTTCTCACTGCTGCTTTTCATAGGGAGATACTAACATGCAACATTCATTTTTCAACTTTTGGCCATGAAGTGTGCCAATTAAAACAGCAAAAATGTACAAATAGTTCATGTCTGTTGTTGTTTGTATTGTTTGGCACTTGTTTCTCTATTCTTATGTAGCTTAAGTCAAGCGAACAATGCTCCATTCATTCACCCTCATCTTACATATTATTTCATCAACCTCAAGGTCACTAGGTGGAGTCCCCAAGAGATTGTGAATGGAGGGACAATACACCTGGACAGGTCATCAGTCTCATGACATACACACAGAAATCCCCCCCAAGCCCAACCCAGACTCAAGCCAGGCTTCAATTGTTATCATGTGAGAATGCTAATCACTCCACCTCTTTGCAGCTAAAAAACCCCCAATGCTATAGTTTAGATTTTTGCTTTTTAAAATGTATAATTGTGCTGAATGATCATTTTGTACACTCGGAAAGGACTAATTCACAGACACTAAATCAGGGGTGTGCATAATGGGGCACCATTATTGGACGTCAACAAGTTTATTCTTTCACTTCACAAACCACAGCATGCAATAAATTTTATATCGGCCAAAGAGAACCAATCAATCATCCTGTAGAAACCACAGGGCAGCAGAAAATACCCCTAAATCGGAGCAAACACCCGCTGAGTGGACACCTGTACTAGTGGCTGCTGGGTCACTTAGGGCCAAATCAGCCAACTGTTCCGAC